>NC_051179.1:134104202-134471034 GCF_013339695.2 Rhipicephalus sanguineus | reverse complement strand
ATCCGCACGTACCCAGCATCATCCTCGCCGGTTGTCATCCGATGCAGTAGAAGCTTGTGACTGTGCCGCGTTTGAAGTGTACCGAAGTGGCAGCAGTTCGGAGTACAACGCTTCAGCGCGTTCCGTCGTTTCGGCAGCGTCACGTTGGTTGCAACACGGCGTGTGTTCCCTCCATCGCTTGGATACACCAAGCATATCGCCTGAGGGTCACCACATCGGCGATTGTCGTCGCGTTCATTCGTGTGCAGTGAGGTGAAAGTGATGTCGGAATGTGCGCGTCTATGTACGATTTACCGCCTGCAAAAGCCATGGCATTAGCGTTGCCACAAGTGCGTGTGTGTGTTACTTGGAGCTCGCAACGTGGGAATCTTGGTGATCTACTGTGATATGCGCCGTGCTGTGTGCCTATATGAGTGACGTATGTGCGAACGAAGCGAGAGAGAAAGAAAGCGACCAACATAACCCGTTAGCGCAACACAATGCGAAAGTAATCAAACCAGGTGTGAAGAATATGCAGTGGTGTGTGCATTATAGGAAGATAATTGTGGTCGTCATCCGGTGCGTGTGTCGTTATGTGACGTGTGCCTATTGGCGCAGTTGCGTCGTCTTAACGGAATTCAGTTCCACCAGCCCCGAATGATGTGCTAGCTTGAAGTGCCCGTCGCGTAAGTATCGCGCTCGATGCGCGAACGCCTTGCAATGAGAAACGCCGTGCGAGGTAATCGTTGTCTAACCGCGAAGTGGTGCGCTCGCTGTGAAGCGTCGATTGCATGGATTGTGATCGTAACTGAAGTGACGCTGCTAAAACTATTATTGAGTTAAAAAAAAAAGCTTTTGTTTTTAATGGCGTTGCATCATACTCCACGATATCATATTTGGAATTCTTGTTTTTGTCTAACGCGCGTTTAAATATTTAGTTGGTGTGGTGGTCTATTACCAACCCTCTTCTCGTACCTCTCTCACCCTTATGTCTTTTTACAATCCCCCTGCCACATCTTCTTTGTTCAATGCCCTTGGCGAATTCCTCCACTCTCTACCTTTGACTACCCATATCCTCCTTGGGGGTGATTTCAATGCTCCTCACGGGCTCTGGGGTTACCCCCAGACACTCAAACCAGGCCGCCTTCTGCACTGTCTTGCCCAGGAACGTCACCTCACCCTTCTTAACACTCCTGACACCCCTACTCGAGCGGGCACTGCCTCACAGCGCTTCACTACACCCGACCTCACTTTCTCTCGGGGTTCCCTTCCTTTTCATTGGCAGGTGTCAGCCGAAAACTTTTTCAGTGACCACTTTCTCATACACATCACCACTTCCCTTTTAGCATATCGCGTGTATTGTGTGCATGTATTACGCAATGATAATTTGTTTTATATTAAACTCCTGAAGCTTATAGTGCATAGACCCTTTTTTAAGCGCTTATCCCTTCTTGTGAAGCCTCACCCCCTCACTATGCTTCACGAACAAATGAGGAGGGGGGCTTGACAATGTACGAAAGGAATGTACTTTCTGATTGTGTCCACCGAGATTATTTATATAGACATCTATATGTTTTTCTTTTTTTTTCTTCGAGGATGCACGTGTTTTTTCTATGTCCGAGTGTATACGTGTGGTCTTTTGGCTACTGATTTTTCCATTTCTACATTTTTTTAATATTTATTTTTTTTCGCTCTACCTGCACGGAGGACGGTGCTATAAAAAGCTAATGGAAGCCTCGTAAATGTTGCCCTGATAAAGATCGGTCTCCGATCGAAACGTTGACAAATAAACTGTCTTTTGAGAAGCGTGTATCCTGTTCCTATTTGTCTTACGGCAACCGATGACAGCCTCTTCACAACCTACGTAAATATATATATATACCTTCACAGAGACACACACATATATAAAAGGTAGGGGTCTCTTTTTTTCCCTGCAAAAGTGGGCCCCCCTGCTGTAATGCCCACTGGGGCGACGCAGGTATGTAATAAATAAATAATAAATTAACTAGCAACGTGAACGTTCAAGGGCTTAAGGGGTAATGGCAGTGCTAGTGCAAGTTATCGAAGCAAGAAACAATCCCACGTAAAAAGCTTTTAGTCAATGCCAATTTAGCCGCGTACACTTCCTTGGCGTGAACGTAACGGCAACGCATGCAATGGCCCCCACAGTTAAACGCCGTGTGTGCTACACGCTTTCATTTCGTTGAAACAAGACGTCAAATGAAGCCTTGACGTTTTCCTCAAACACGATGACAAGCACGGCGACTAGAGACGCAAATGCGGTATTTGCGGCAATACAAGAGTCGATATTCACAAAGGCAATCTCAGACCACTTCGTCATACTTCGCTTTGAGTCACAGTTGCCATAGTTACAGCAGACAGTGAAGAAAACTGGCGTCGAGAGTTTCGCAAAAGAATTACAAACGACTTTTTATATGTGATTAATGTCCCTATTTTGTTCTGTGAAACCGTAAAATAACGAATCCTTTATTTAAGTTTTATGTTAAATCTGGCATTCTTTGTTTTAATACCATAATAGGTACTGCTCAGAAACATCACCTTCGAGATGTACATTACTTCTTCGTATAGACTCCGAGATGAACGCGGCGGGGGGTGCGATTTAAACAACACATATATAATGATGCTGACACTGAACTCCGTGCCTTCACAATTTATTTTATCTAGCTTTGCTTTCTTCATTTCAATATCAGTGCAGTATTGCAAAATAAGGTTTATATGCGTGAAAATTATTGCCATTGTTTAGGAACTACTTCGTTTGTAGCGCGGAGGCATGCAAAATATGAGCAATGCGGCCTCGTGGGCGGAGCTTATATTTATTCTTAGGCTGTCACCGACTGTAAGTGTTGTATACGATACAGTGCATATTAAGGTAGGTAGGTTTTAAATTAAAATTGGAGTCATGTAATTAGTAAAATTTGTATAAAGAGCAATTAGATATGAGAGACCCATCGGATTGGACTCGTTCGGCACCTAACCAAGCACTTCAGGTTGAGCACTAACTACCGGTTTCCTGAATATTCAGAAAACATTAAAAAAAAGTAAGTGTCGCAAGATCCACGGTTCTGGCTCCAGTAAAGAATTATATTGGATACATAAGATATCGAAGCATAAGTTTGCTTAAGATAACGGCTAATTAACTCTATGATAAATTACCATCAAATGGATGATTTCATTGAAAGAGCCGACGGTTTCCTTGTGATCAGCTGGAATCGTTGCGACACCTGGTGGAGCAGATCTCAAGCGCGCCCATCTTTCTACGTAGGTATACTGAGATGCTATTGCGACGAAAAAAAAAGCTAACCCAAGGAATATACCAGAGCACATGAACGGCGACGTGCGAGGGCCAATAACAGACACCTAAATCAATGATTAGGGTCGCCCCTATATTTTAAGTTTGCTGCACTTGCCCAAAACAAAGCGAAGCCATAATTTAAAAATCGTCACGCAAGTGTCCCTGAAACGTACGTTTTTTTGGGTAGTATTCATTCGGCATGTGAGGCGGGAATTATTTATTCTTTCCCGTGAATTAAGCCATGAGCTTCCAAGTTAAAGCTCACTTACATAAAGTGCTTGATAACGGAGGCGTGTATATAGTCCTATTGAAAAGTACAAGTTATGAGGAAGGTGGTGAAACCTCAAGTTTCTACGAATAGGCCGTGTGTGTGATTGTTAGCGTTGCAAGGAGAAACTGCACAGACGCTGGTACCAATCGGAATAAAAACCTGCGAATTCTTCCACGAAAAATTCTGGTGGCACTTGCTTGTTTACTGATACATAGCATCAAGACGAGCACGAATAAAGTCATTCGCTGAGACACGCCACTTTCTCAGCGCAATTGACCGTACTTGTTTTAGTTGCCTGGATTCCATGTGAAAGACGTAGCCGAGTCTGCGCCGCTTTATCTCCCTAGAGAACACGTGCACTGTTTTTTTTTCTGCCAGGGTTCTCGTTGCTGCTGCGTAAAGCACCCGTTCTCAAACAAATGTCACCTCTCTGCTTAAATGTCGGCTTTGCATGGCGAGCCTTTCAGGAGAAGAGTTCGTCAATGGCCTCCTGCTCGGGAACGCTTTCGTATCCCGGTTCCGTGATGTCCTGCGTCGTCGACTCCTCCGTCTTGCGTGACGGCGAATCGTCGTAGTAGTATTCGGTCTGAAACACGTCCGGCTTCTTGCTGGACTTGGTCGGGACGCTGATCTCGCCGGAAATCCTGCGGTTCCGTGTCTTGGGCTCGCCGTGGCTGTCGTCCGCCTCTGCGCTTCCAGAAGGCGACGTCTCGTTCTTGTTGTCATCGTAGTAGTCTACGCCGACGCCCGAGTCTGGCTGTGCGGTCGTCTTCGTCACAGACGTGGACGCGTTATGCGCTGGAAGAACTCTGCGCCAGATAGCGCCATCATCGCTAACGTTAACCGAGGAATTCTTCTCCCCTTTATGGGGGCTGCGAGAGGTGGCCGTCGGTGCTGTACTTGTTCGAATCGCGCTGCTTTGAGAAGGTGCCGCAGCTTTTCCGTTTTGAGGAGGACGTTGAGTTGGGGCAATAGGCGTTTGTTTCGCCACCTTTTTCTCCCCATTTAGGTCTATGCCTGCAATTCGGGAGGAGTAGTTAGTGGTATCACGATTTTTCGCGGACTCGGACGGCTGACCTGGCTTCTGAGTCGTTGCGCTACCTAATGTTGAGGGACTTCTAGTCTCGCTCGTCACGCCAAGGCGCAAAATGCCGTTGACTTTATTGCGCTTTGTTGCTTCAATGCTACGCAATGTCAAATTAACCTCAGCGCTTTTAGGGCCAGCAAATAGAGATGTCCGCCGCTCTGTAATGGTTGCGACGGATTTCGGTGAGCTGCCTTTCCGTGTTTCAGCGGTGGCGACCGTAAAACTTAGCACTACATGAGGTATCGATGACGTCAACTTTGTTTTTCTTCGCGAGGTTGCCGTCACACTCGACACGTCGTCATCGCCGTCTTCGTCGTCATCTTCCTCATCGTCTTCTGAGTCTAGTGCCGTCGTTTGACTTCTGCCACCGGTGATTCCACCAGCAAGGTGAATATTCAGCGTAATGTTAGCCGCGCGTGAGGTAGATGTATTGGCATGCGCGTCAGCCGGACGCGCAACCTCGGAGTCGCCTCGGAGAGGCCGAATGCCATGTTCGTTCAACGACATCGCCAAAGGCGATGTATGGCTGGCATATCCTGCGCTCTGGTGAGTTGTCCCATTCGCAGGCCTTCTGGACGCACCGAGGGCCGTTTTGGATGAAGGCACTGCGCTAATTGTGGTTGCAGAAGCCTTGTTGGTTCTTTTCATGCGGGGCCCGAAGTTTACTTCTAACGCGACGAGGCCGGCGTTACCGTTATCTAAATCGTGTTCTTCGAGCCTTTGTGAGGTATTTGCCATGGCGTCACCTAAACTACTATTTTCCGGGGCAGCGACGGCGGTCGCCAGGCGTTTCTCTGCAGGCGCGGTAGTGCTTGGACTAATTTTGCGCGCTTCAATTCCAGGAGGCGACGCCTTAGTGATTTCCTTTTTTTGAGTCTCATCGTTCGCAGTAAGGCCGCTCTCAACCTGGCTTCCGTTATGAACCAAATTTTGATTTTTCGTCGAGAAACCGGTGTAGTGGTGCGCTTCCGATTCACTGGTATGCCTCGGTGTGATACTCGATGCGGGTATCTTGGAAGAGGCGCTTGATGCGAAATCTTGAGTTTGCGAAAGCGAAGACGCTTCACTTACTTCCCTCGAACTGTAATCCAGCTCTCGGTTGTCATTTGCTGTCTTAATGTATGATTTGTTGCCGGTGTCTTCAATATCATTGTCTTCACGACGTTCATTTGTGAAGTCGACAAATTTTTTCTCGTCGTTGGGTATTGTGTCGTTAGCAGTGGCCAATGACCTCTTATTGGCGAGCGTGTCATTAACAAACGAGGAGTCACGCCAGTCGTCGGAGGGCACGAGTTCAGGCATCGTCTCCGGCTTCAGAGTTTCCGTCAATTTCCGGTTCTGCGCATTCGACGTATCAACAACGGCTTTGGGAACAATGGTTGTTTTCTCGTTCAGCGCGCCAAAACTACTGGTTCGTCGCTCTGTTTCATTTATTCCTCTTCGAGAGCTCGCAGTTCGCTTGTTCATTTCCCCAGCGCTACCGCCTGTCACAATAGAGTGCTCATGACCATCGCCAACCTCAGTGTCCTTCTTACGCTTCGATTCTTCCGTAGAGTGCGGGGACGCACTGTTGTGTGCGCTGTCTGCAACAGTGTGCGTGGCTCTCAGAGCAGGTTCTAATGAGGAGTTAGCTGCGACAACCAAGGATGAACTGTATTTGTAGGTCGGTGCTTTAGTAAAGTTACGGTTTTCTACCGAATGTTCCGCCCCAACGGTGATGCCACTCACGTTCCCTAATTCTATGTGCGTGTCCTTCCTGTCGGAGCTACTAGTGCTTGAATTGCCCTCAAATTTAAGCTCTGTTCGCGTATTAAGAAACGACAAGGCGTCTTCATTTTGCCCGGAGAACGTGGGTGGTGAGGTGCGGCTACGAATAAGCGGGGTCGAATGCGCCTTCGCCTCTCCGCTGCCCGAGCTTCTCGTGGAGCCTTTGCGTCGAAGTTCGAAAGATACAAGTGTGTTAGATATTTGAACATTTCGACCGCGTGGCCGTTTTGAGCTAGCGCTTGTGACAGGGTGTTCGTGGCTGGCATGTGAATCAAGCGAAGAGGGGTGCGTGGTCGAATGTTTCCATGAAGTGACACCCATCGTAGGTGACTTTTTGTCGCGCTTGCGGCGATAGGCTTTCTTGCGAGCTACGCGGTTATGACGCTCGCTTATGGAGTGCAAGGCTTGCCTACTGCTATTCAGGGCGGCTGCGGACGGCAAATGATTCAAGCCATACTTGGTAGTGCCGCTGTCGTTCGCTGCAGCGCTCGCGATCGCATGCTCGTTCGTCACGGCCGCGGCGTCGTTGTCTTTGGCACCCACTGGCTTAGCTGTGTGGTTCCCCGTGGTCATTGTAGACGTCGCGTTGTTGTCATCCCTCTGCTCCGATATGTTCACCTCGGAGTGAGAAGACTTGGGTAGGCGTGCTTTACGAAGCGCCTTTGCAGCGGCAGAGTCTGCCGCACCGGCGGCCCGCAGCTTGCTCATCACTCCTCCCTTGGGCACGACAATGACTTGCTCGCTGAGAGCCTGTACCTCTGCCGTGGCTCCGATCGTGGTCCTGCTTGCTGTGCCTCCTACGGTGGGAGCGTAGACGCGTTCGCGGTTGGAGTCCGACTTGTGGTGCGGTGCGGCGTGGTATCTTGACCCGGCTGCCGAGCCGGCGGGAGTAACGTGCGAAGACTTGGGACGCGGAGGTGTTGTCAATGCGACGATTCTTTCCTGGGGTCCGTCCATTGGCGAAGCCGCCGCGCCGGAGGCTTTCGGCGTGGCGGTTTGCGTGATGGAGGCCAGGCTAAGCTCAGCGACCGTGGTCTCGTTCTTCTTACCGAAGAATGGTAGTTCACCTGTCCCGAAATAAGAGAAAGATCAGTCATCAATAAAACCACAAATATTCAATGTGCAACAAGAGGGTTCGGCTAAAGTCGCAACTTCGAATACACAACATCGATTTAACCAATTTTTACACTGAAAAAAAAAACACCAACAGCAACAAAATGCAAAATAAACAGCGCACTTGTACCTACAAAGAATGCTAAATATGAACTTGTAATGACCTCAGGGAAAATGACCTATGCAACGGCATTTTTCTAATTGCCGTCAACATTTTTTAAATGCGAAGCATTTAGCGAACCCAAGCCACTTTGAGCGTTTATATCTATCTATCTATCTATCTATCTATCTATCTATCTATCTATCTATCTATCTATCTATCTATCTATCTATCTATCTATCTATCTATCTATCTATCTATCTATCTATCTATCTATCTATCTATCTATCTATCTATCTATCTATCTATCTATCTAGCCGCCTACGTGTGGGTGCTCTCGTGATCGCCTTCTTAACGCACTGTACATCAAAGTTGGCCTGGGAGGATTAGACGAGTATGACTGCCTATTCATGATATGAATAACGTGAAAATCCTTTCGCGTACGTCGTCAAACCCTTTCCGCCAGACACGTGTGGCAACCCATATACCACGGGCCGCAATATGCGGGTATAAGCCACAGGTGATTGACAGTTTATGTCTACCCATGAAGTGCGAGAAAAAAATCACGCCATATCCACGAAGTGAATGATGATTGAGGAGCTGGCTGTGAGATAATCGGGTAAACCGTGAATGCTCCGTACAATTCCTCTACTCTCACATGAAGACGTCACGCGTTGTTATAGTAGCGCTTGTGATCAGGTTGTTGTCGAACCACAAGCGGTCGTAGACCTTGTAGCTGTGGCCGAACGCGTGGTCGAGGAAATCGCACTTGAAGAGCGTATCGGCGCCACCAATTTCAGGCAGCGACCACTTTCGACGTTTGGCCGCCGCAACCCGCGCCCGTACCTCTTCGAGGTTCTCTCTCCGCCGCTTCCGCGCTGCTTCGGCATCGCGGGCTTGTATCTCGCGGTCCGCACAACGCTGACGTCCCTCTGCGGCCTCGCGAGCTCTCACCGCAAGGTCTTGGTGGTGAGCCCGCGCTGCTGCTGCCTTGCGAGCCCTCCGCTCCGCCGCCTTGTCTTCTTCGTTCATGTTACTATTATCGAAGCGCACTGCCGGAGTGGAGCGAGCGCCGCATGCTACATTTGGCTATGCTATAAGTGGTTTTGCCTGCGTTAATGTCGTCATCAATGCGCTCGAGGAACAAGAGCAAAAAGACTTCTCTTTCGCACGAGCTGCGCCGGCAGCGGTCGCCTCTGTAAGTAAGGTTACGCTAACGGCGTGGGATTTTGCCCAGCTTAAGAACCTTGCGAGCCAGCTCCTGAAAAGATTGGTAATTTAAATGCAACAGCGTTAAAAAAACCGACATCTTCAGTGTTGTCCAGACGAATGGAAAGAATAAATATTAGGATCCCAGCAGGAATCGAACCCGAGAATTCTACGTGGCAGTCAGGTATACTGCCACATGCCCACGACAGGTCTAGAAACTGCTTTGCAAAAAAGACCCTATGCAGGCGTAATGTCGGTGCAACGTCAATTGTGGTTGCAGTGCTGGCTATCTAATTTTATAAAAAAGCAATAAGAACTACATATGTAATCATATGATACAGGCGACATGTCGAGATAATGTCAGTTGTGGTTCCAGTGTTGGCTTCGCTTTTATAGCAGTCTAATAAAGAATAAATTTGTATTCATATGATCATCAAGCATTGCTCGACCCCGGAGGAATACGCTCACGAAAGTTACGTACCATATCGCTCCGCAGCGTGATATCCTAAGGCATGATATCGCGTTTAGCACCGCGTACGATATTGCGGTTAGCGCCGTAGCGTATGACATCGCATCATCGCCACGTAGCATGCACTTCCTTTCAATAACACAGACGTCTGCGCTCTAACGTGTGTGCTGATACTACGTCAGGCCATAAGTTTCCATTTAAACGTTAGTGTTGTCGGCGTGCCTGTAAGCCCAGAATGTGCACACAACTGAATTTACAAAACCGCGTCGATCCACCTCATAACGCTTGGCTCAAAGCCTAAAAATGCCGCATAGATCTACTGGCTGTCGCATGAAACCGATTTCCACAAAGTGTGGGACCTGCCGAATTTTTCTTCACACCTGCTCTTTTTCTCCTCTGAACGTGCAGTAGGAACGAAGGAAAGTATAAATTGTGGGGAGGGAGGGGGGTTGTAAAATACACGCCAAATGGATTTCAAACTTGGACAGTTACTGATGCGGCTTTCGAGCCACAATTGTATAGGCATACGAATTAAACTGTCTGTGTTTCGTCGAATGTTGTCCGAACAGCCCAGTTCACTCAGTGCCCTATGATTATTTAATTTGACAAAAGACGGCTTCGCGGCCTCACATGAGTGTGCTTGAGTTGCAAGTTTCAAACACACGTTTAAGTAGTTACGACTTCGTGGCTGGCGCAGCATAGTTGTGACTGTTCATTCCACGTCAAATGCTCCAGTCATGTACCATCGAGCGCCGAGGCGTACAAACACGCGCGCGCGCGCACACACACACACACACACACACACACACACACACACACACACACACACACACACACACACACACACACACACACACACACACACACACACACACACACACACACACACACACACACACACACACACACACACACACGCACACGCACACGCACACACACACACACACACACACACACACACACACACACACACACACACACACACACACACACACACACACACCTTGTGAGCGCTGCACGACCCAAAAATGAACTTGCTCACTTTACCGTTTCCATCGAGAACAAAGACGACCACAGGCGTTGCGACGACGCCCACGAGAACCAAGAACATGGCCAAGAGCATCGGCAACAGGCATCGGACGCGTCGCCTCGGTGGCGCCGGTGGTGGTGGGCTATTCAGGTAAAAACAATCGATCGACCTTGTTTTATAACAGGGCAAATACCGCTTGTTGCCAAACAAGAGATGCCTACACAGAGTAAGATATATTCCAACGGTAAGACAAAGATGGATGGTTCGACCAGATACGCTGCACCGTAAACCTGTTCGAGGAGCGAGGAAATTAATGGTAGATCGATCGCCCAAATCCTATGTGGGATGGTGATTTTCATGAACTATTTTACCTATGCGTTTAGATGCTGCCATCCTGGGTTGTTGGCACTTACAATTTCGCCTCCCTAAGAAATAAATGAAGGGCACTGCCGCGTTCCCACATGTGTGGGAACGGTTGTACAGGCGCATACGGTATCCTGGACCTCTGTAATTTCACGCCACGACCTAAGAAACAGAGCAATGATTTGTTTAAAAGCTCATGGTGGCGGTACCCACGAATTCAAAATGAAATTATCAGTCTACTTGTCATTCCAACATTCTTCGCAGATAAACACTGAAGATATCATTAATGCATTAAATTCTCTGGGAAAGCTTGCCACACTTATTCTTCGTGATAACATGCACTTAACATTGTCGAACTAATTTGACCCGACAGCCCAAATTTCCTGAAATTCGGACGGGTTCAAACAAGTAAAACGTACTTTTCGTGCTAAATGCGAAGCAGTGTGTGAATGACAATGTATGTATAGTTGTCTATCGGCTACGAAAATTGTAGTCTCTGCATGTGCCACTAGTGGGCTTCACACGCAAATATCTTTCCCCATCCTCTGCCCGAACGCGTTCACATGCTTTTAAATGGGAAGCATTTCTTAGCGTACTTTTGGTACTTTGAGCGTTTCTATCTACGTATCTATCTATCTATCTAGCCGCCTACGTCTGGGTGCTCTCGTGATCGCCTCCTTAACATGGTGTAGACCAAAATTGGCATGGAAGGGTAAGAGGATTTGATGAATATGACTGTCGGATCATAACATGGATAACGTGAAAATTCTGTCGCGTACGTCGTCAAACCATTTCCTCCAGACATATGTGAGACATACGCGTTTACCACGGGCCGCGGTGTACGGGTATGCGCCACAGGTGATTATATCTACCCAGGAAACGCGAGAACAGACATTGGTAATTTAAGTGCGAGAGCGTTAAGAAAAACCGACATCGGCAGCGTTTACCCGACGAATGGAAAGAATCGACATTAGGATCCCAGCAAGAATGGAACCCAAGCATTTTACGTGGCAGTCAGGTATTCAACCACAGAGCCTCGTCAGGGCTATAAACTGGTTTGGAAAGGCAGCCCATGTAGGCGTAATGCTGGTGCAACGTGAACTGTGGTTGTAGTGCTGGCTATCCAATTTTACAAGAGAGCAATAAACACTACATATGTGCTTCTACGATACAGGCATCATGTCAGATGAACGTCTGTGGTTCCAGTGTTGGCTCCGCTTTTACAGCAGCCTAATTAACATTACATTTGTATTCGTGTGACTCAGCAAGCTATATTTAAGCATTGCTCGATCCCGGAGGAATACATTAACGAAAGCTACATATGATATTCACGTGACTGCACCATAAAGTGCACTTAATTTCGGTAGTACTGACGTATGTACTCTAACGTGAGGGCTGACGTTACGTCGCACCATAAGTTACCCTTTAAGCGCCAATGTTGTCGACGTGCCTGGTAAGCGCACGACGTGCACACTGCTACTACACTAACAAAAACACGTCGATACACCTCGTAACGCTTGGCTCAAAGCCATAAAGTACAGCGTAAAAATACTCGACGACTGCTCCGCATGAAACCGATTCTCAAAACGCGTGGGATCTGCCGAATTTTTATTGCGATAGCAATTATCTCGACCCTCTCAGAGGGTTTCGCCGTCGCCGTCATGTTCCGCATAAAGTCCAAATCGAAAACATCGCCCCTCGCCTCGTATGTTTTACGCAGGAGTAAAAACAAGCTAGCGCTGCCGACGAGAGCGACTGAAGCTGATATGAAAGGAGCCGGCCATATCTGTCGCACGAAAGGCGCATGTGATATCATCTACCCGCATGTGAGGCCTAGCGTGAATGGCCCCTCAAATAACGAGAAAATGCTGTGCCCGTCTTTCGTCTGCCGAAGGAGCATGAAGGGGCGCAGGCACTGTGGGAGGGGGGGGGGGGGAGCTGCGTCTGTCGGGCAGCAGTTGTGAACATTGATCAAAAGGGCGCCGTCACGAGCGCTGTTTCGACAGACATCAGCAGACGTCTTCAATAACCAGCGCAGAACGTACAAGGGACAATTGAAAGGGAACAGAGACAAGCGCTGTCTTCCAACTGAGGAACAGCCTCAGCTGGAAGGCAGCGTTTGTCTATGTTCGCTTTCAATTGTCCCTTGTCCGTTTTGCGCTGGTTGTTGAAGATGCAATACCAACTAGCCCAATCTCGAACTTTTCATCAGTAGACGGCTTGAATACCTTTGTGCGTGCTAAGCTCTCACTGCTTACTTCGCGTTTAAG
Source organism: Rhipicephalus sanguineus (assembly GCF_013339695.2). Classification (NCBI taxonomy): domain Eukaryota; kingdom Metazoa; phylum Arthropoda; class Arachnida; order Ixodida; family Ixodidae; genus Rhipicephalus; species Rhipicephalus sanguineus. The sequence goes on along the minus strand of NC_051179.1, from coordinate 134,458,063 downwards.
ACGACAAAGAGCAGGAAAACCGCTTCGCTTCCTAAAGCGTCTCTATTCCCCTTCGCCAGCGCTTTTTAGAGCTTGGGGAGATTGGGTCCTGAAGGAGGTCGCTGCTTGCCTTACTTCATAACATTCGAATCACATTAATTGATTCCGCAGCGTACTTCCCGCGAATCGTGAACTATCTTATAGAACTTAAGACACTGTACAGACCACCACGGCGACATCATCGACAAGCTTTCCCTTGAATTGTCGCTATATTTGCTATCGCAATAATAAGCTTTCGAAGCGTTCTTTCTTCCCACACCGCCTGTCATTTCAAGCCACCCTTCCAACAACTATTTAGCCCTCTTTGAAAAGCAGAGTCCATTATTCAAGCTAACAAAAAAGTGGGATCAGATAGATGAAAAAAACAGATGCTCACATGATCTGGTTTTCTTCTGTGGAGCCTAGAGTATTTTCTCCTTGGCTGTCGACTGCAGAAACAGGACAAGTAATAGTATGTTTGTGAAAGCGTTTTTTTCAGCCTAGACTGTTGTAATACGCAGATGTACACTACGAAGTAATAAAAAATGAAAAGCATCAGTTAAATGTATCTTAGATGTGCGTCATATATGCAATGTCGATATAATTTAAGCTAGCACAAGCCGATCCAAGAAACCCAACTTTAATTAGATCAAACTCTCAAGGTTCCTCAAGACCTTATGCATTCAGGATAGGAATGCAGGTTGCAAACAATCGCCGTCATGCAGCTGCTTCATGCAGACAGCCTTAAAAATTGCATCATTGTCTTCATTTATAGATCTTCATTAGTGCACGCTACTATGTTACACTTTAGAATATCGCCATGGTCTGCATAAGTCAGATATAGGCGTAGGCAACTAGCAAGCTCAGGCCACCGAGCGAAAGCTTGTATTCATAGAAAAATATCTCCCATTTCAATCTATGAACGTTTGTGGGAATTTTGAAAAATGTATGAAATCTCTCTATCGGCAATGCCCACTGGAACAACGGCACTCTGCTGTATGCTGTCCTTTATATTACACGTGTTACCTCCATGGGTAGCTACATTTCGGAGTGAATTTTGCTGCCAGTGACTATTGTCAAATTAGTAACTATGTAAGCTACTGTCTGTTTACTTTTCCTCTCCAGACTGTGTAATTTCTCGCATCCTGAAGAATATCTCATATCGTAGTTCCTTACATCAAATTTGCCTGCATTTGGCACCTAAGATAAGTTCAGCTGTGCACGTGCTCTTGAAAGAGGATATATTGCACAGCACTTACCGGTGTCCTGCGAGGACCTGCCGGACATGTCGGACATCCTTCTGCCGACGTCGTTTGTGGCCAACATCGCTGCTATAAAACTGCGTCGCGCAGGCGGGTCTCACTGCATCACCGGCACCGTGAGGCGTCGCCCGGGGTGTCGGACCTCCCGCGTGGCTCGACCGGGCCTCGCCTTCGGCGGCGGCGGCGACTTCTCACGACGCCATCGCGAACGCAAGCGGCGCCCGGGCGCCTGTAGTGGAGAACCGCTTGCTCGTCTTCCTCTTCCTTCGCCATGTGGGAATCGGCGCTGAGGGACAAAAAAGCACCATCTTTGCCAATTGCAAACGTCTATTTTGTGCTAAGAAGGCTAAAAACATTACGCCAATAATTGCTAAAAAGCTTGTTTATCACGCAGAATTCAACCGTTTCTAGGCACCAGCATGATTCATTGGTGCTGATCGAAAACCTATGCACGCATTCTGTCAGACTAATCGGCTCAAGGTGCGCCTGTTTGGTTGCAGGAAACATCATGTTTGTAAAGGCTAATTCTTTTTTGTACTTGTTTTTTTTTTCTGGTGTCCATTAGACAAGTGCATCGCACATCGCTAAAAGGGTGCTTTCAAGCCTGCTCTACGCATTGTGTGACGCACTCGAATGTAAATGCGTGATTTAACCAACCGCTCGTACTATTGAAGATAGGGTTGAGTCACGCTGACAAAACACATAGGGACCACGCAGGTTCGAGCAGAGTAAAAATACCTGCAGGACAAGGCGCACTAATTAAGAAGAATGCATATTTGAACTGTGAGGCCATGTCAATGAAAGAGAACTCACTGTTGTGTTCACATTATCACAGAGAGAGGGGCAATAGAGGTTATTGAGAAGCAGGCCGGTACGCATGCGTAAAATTTTTCACCTGTTACTCACGTTAAACATGACAACAGTGCGCGAGGAACAGAGACCTAGGAAGAAGGACACGCATCATTGTTTGTGTGTCCTTTGTTCTTGCCGTTCCTCGCGCTGTTTTTATTTTTCCTATGATTTACTAATATGCTGAGGTTTATACCCGTCATGGCTGTTAGTCTAGTCACCATTGTAAAATAACTCTTGCAAAAAAAAAAAAATCAGGATAGAACAGGGGTGTTCACGACGAAAACGGTGTCGCGTGAACTTTAACGGCAGGTGCTGTTCTAAGTCTCCAGTAGCCACTACACTCTTACAAGAATTTGATGAGGGCCTTTGAATGATCAGACCAACGACGTAAGTGACCAAGAATGCAATAGAACTTTTATAGCGAACAATTTACGCAAAAACTCTTAGCGTGCACGTGCCACAGAGATTGGGCAAGCTCCATTACTCACCAAGGGCCTACTAAAAATGAAAAAAGAGAAGGTGCAGTTCAAAAAAAAAAAAAAAATCAGTTCCCACGCTTCGGTGTCTCACCGGGTAACAACGGTGAAAGATATTCGAGGAAGATAGCCTAGTGACTATGAGATAGGCTATCTAGGCCTGAACTAGATGATTCTTGCCGTAAAACATCCTTTCTTCTATTTTACTCTGTGTCGCCTACCACGTGTCACCACCGCGCATACATAGTGTAAGCGTGGTTTATTGTTCTTTTAAATAAACTTCATTTGCGAGTTTAGCGCTGGTCCTGTGCCCTCTTTTTATCGTCCTTCGTTTAGTAACGTGTTCTTTAATTAAAAAGAACAGTAAAAGCTTATAAAGAATGTAAGATAACACACGCAGCGCTGACTTTCAACAACGATTAATTGCGAGTATGTATGGAAACATTCATTATGTGTTATGAACATGACCATGTTTCCACACTTTGTAGTGAAAGCTTGTACCGTCTATTGTGATTAACGCCATACTAAACACAATGAAACGGTCATTGCACTCCTCCATGATGGAGATAATGAGAAGCACAGCGTGTAGCATGTGAAATAAACACTGCGATAAACCCAAGCCAAACGTATGTGTAACGTCATTAAGAAACACAAACATTTATTGAACCATCGCGATTAAACCACGGATCAACACGGGGGCCACACGCTTCGGCTTTGCTGGCTAACAATCCATACAGATAGCTTGCGCGGTAACTTCTTTTGGCCACCAAGTCTTCTAATGAAAAGCATCAGAAAGCATTGTTGCCTTCCTCGCGACAGGTGTAACCGGCAAAGCATGTTTGTGGACGCCCCGGCAAAAGCGCCGGCTTGCACCGGCACCGCAATAATGGATAGGAACATCCGCATTTATGCAAGAGCTTTCACAGGACTCACTCACTGGTAAATGTTACCCGGTTGCGGGTAACATTAATAACTTCAATTTCTGCGGCACGTATACACAAAACTGAGGAACCGGCTCTGAATAGGATTCTTTCAACAGCGGCCATCTCAAGTAGCTGCGACGCACAGGCCACTGAACTCCGTGTTCAACAAAAATAAGCCTTCGCCGCCGACTCGAACGCCGACATCAACGCAATAGTCCCACGCAACACCTCACCTCTTGCATCGGCACAGAAAGCTGTGAGCGAAGGGCCGAATGCTCTATACTGTCTCTTTATTTGATTCTTTGATTTGCTTTCCGTGTTACAGCCTTGTATAGCGCTGTATTCCTAGGTGAACTTTCTTAAACTTCTAGTCCACTCTAGTTTTAGCCCATCATTGCATGGCATCCCATACTTGGCACATAACGATTAACGTATTTCATTGCGGGTGCAAGCTACCCAGTAGAGAATGTATAGCAGCGGTAGTAGAAAACATTTTTATTATGAAAGTGTTTTATGCTGGGGCCCACCAAGACTTCGGTGACGTAATTCCGTCACGGAAATGACGTCGAAAAAATGACATGATCAGATGGCAAATGAAAAACCTGGCAAGGAAAAAAGCTCCATTACCGTGAGAAAAAGAACTAGAAGAAAAAGTTCCGCCGCCGGCAATCGAACCCACGACCACTCGGTACACGACAGCAGAGGCCGGGCACGGTATCCAGTGCGCCACGGTCACACACCCTGGAGGCTTTACAAACGCGCCCTTTATACCTCACACATTCCTCTCTCAGTGCTCTTTTTCGGTGGAGTGGTGTCGTCGTATAGGAGCGGCAAAGTTAAGTAATGCATTCACATTCGGTGCGTTTCCAGTTGGAGAAGTGAATATTGTCACACTGCGAGGGTGGCAACTTTAGCCCCAGCCTCGGTCTCGTTCATAGTATCCATCCGTATTAAATATGGCTCTGCAACGGGCGCTTTTCCAGGGTGTTGGCCTGCCTCGCCTGGCTGTAACACCACGTTCCCCGCTTACGCTCGCTCCAAGAAAAATGGCGGCTGGGCAGACACGACGCGCGTTGCGTTTCCCTCTGTGGTGTTCAATAAATCATTGACGTGCGGTGAGACCAAGTTCTGCGTCCAATTAGCGACGCTCTTCTGGCTGTCGCACCGCTCTCTCAGATTACGCTCTCAACGTCAACTACTACAACTACTACAAAGGTTTGTTTATTCATTGATCATTAGTCGTCAAAATGGAGATGTGCCACCAAGTGTCAACGTGGGTGCATCCACCCCAAACGGTGCTATAGCTGCCAAACACCTGTAGACATTGTGTGTCAGTGAACATTCAACTACCTCTGTAAAGACACGTTTAACTTTCGTGTTATAGCGATTTCTATGACGGAGGGATCAACCATGCTTTTCTGTTTAGTTTTGCATGGGAATTGCCAGAGGGTGGCGCCCTCAGTCTACGGCCTCATTTGCTGCTGCGATCCGGCTGGCGTGGTCGAACAGTCGTCGCTGGTCATCCAGGGCTGTACGGACACTGCCAGAGTTATTCCCATAGTTATGCACACTTAATATAAAAAAAAAAAACGTGCTGCCATCTCTGGAGCAGTATGAAAAACAGATGTGAAATGATTTCACACTGCACGTGCAAGCTGGGCATGCGAACAATAGCGATTGCTATTTTTTTTCTCGCAACCCTTTTTTTTAAACAGCGGATATGTTTAAGCCGACCATTAGTCCGCGCAGAGCAAACAGGAAACTATCATCATCAACAACCGACACGCGCTCTCTTCGTCCTCTTCTTCATCTTCTGCTTCGCTCCCAGAACGCGTGCGCCGATTTGTCCGGCGTGGGATGCAATAACTATGATGAGAGAAAGAACGAATACAGAGAGAGAGAGAGAGAGATGTAGAAAGGAAGACATAGAAACGAATATAGAGCAAAAAAGGCAAAAAAGACAGAAAATCATAGAAAAACAGAAAGATATACACACAGAAAGAAAGATATAGAAAGAAACAGACAAAAGAAAATATTTAAAAAATATAGAGCAAGACAGAAAAAGAAAGAAATATAAAGATAGAGATACAAATAAATAGTGAGAGAAAGACAAAAATAGAAATAAACAAAGACAGAGAAGTGAGTAGAGAAAGGAAGAAAGAAAAGAGAGAGAAAGAAAGAAAGACAGAAAGAAAGAAAGAAAGAAAGAAAGAAAGAAAGAAAGAAAGAAAGAAAGAAAGAAAGAAAGAAAGAAAGAAAGAAAGAAAGAAAGAGGAAAATAAATAGAAACAACGCAGGCCGCCCAGTTCCGCACTTCCTTCAGGATTGGCAGCACTATATCAAAGCTGCCTTAATTTTTTAAAAAAATTGTCAAGACGGGAATTCGCTACGTTGTCTACGGCAGTCTATTTGTCTGTCAAAACTTCAGGGACACTGCCTATATAGAGGTCCTCCTCATTGCCTTCCAATCGCATTTATTTGTTTGCCGGTCTGAGTGGCCTTTACCGTTCCAAAGCCACTTCAGGTATAAAAGACGCTGTAGGGTAGGGCGCCCGATAATTACAATGACCTGGGGTTCTCAGCCTGGACTGACAGAATGTGTTGAGGAGCCTGCACCACTAATGTATCGCAGGTAGCCTGGACTGACAGTAGACAACACTTGGGCCTCTCGTATTTCACATCTATCGAAATGCATCCACAGCGGTCCGGAGTAAACCCGCTTCTTTAGGGTCAACCGACGAATACCGCAAGCACTAAGCTATCGCGGCGGCTCAAGCTCATTTATTATATCGTCGTCGAAAAGAAATCGAACCTATGTGATGTAGCAATAAGTAAAACAAAAATGATTATGACAGGCAGAGACAAGCTCTGTTGTGTATGTCGTTTATACTTCGCGATGTGACCCTTAGAGTAGAAGTATGCCAACTAGGCCATGCTGCCACCCTTTTAAGTCATAAAACCGAAAGTAATTTCTTTCTTTCACTCATATCCGGATTATACAAATTTTCTGTCATTTGAATGAATTCCACAACCAACCGTGTTTGGAGCATTTTGTCTCACCGTTTAAATTGCGAGCGCTGACATAACGGGCTAGACGACAGTACTTAGGTCATTAAGAAAATAATCATGATTTGAATAGGAGACAATGCGTTAACAAAACAGAATCCGGCACCTTGATCTGAAAACAAGATGCATAACCCCCCGCCTTAGCACACCCTCCTTTACAGCATATACACATATGTTCTTGATACAACGATATCGAATATACGCCGAGAAGAGAATGTCCTTGTTTTTGCTATCCAACTAACTTTTGGCTCACACCCGCTGCGAAGATTAACCAATATATTAGTTAAATATTGCATGATATGAACCGTTACTATTTGCTTTCTCTTGTCCCGTTCTCTTTCCGAGAATATACATTTTTTCAGATAAAAGCACGGCAAATAAAATAACACAAAAAGAACGGACAGGGACCCACAACATAGAGATAAAGCGCTGCGTCGCTTTTCTGTCTTGTCGCAAAGCATAGAAGCAAAGCATAGAAGCCGGCAGTTGAACGACTCTTAGCGAGGCCTTATTCATCGGCGCATATGATATTGGTGTGCCGGTTTCCTGCTTTTTATTATCTATGTTTCAGGGCTCTGTGTTCAGCTCAATGTGTGAGTATCACGTCTATTTATTTGCCTGTTCTCGCAAAAGTTCTCTACTTCAAGTAAGTTGGTTTGGCGTTTGTGCCACAATTATGCCCCTCGCTATTACAAGTCGCAGGCGACCAACGAGTCCTGCACCGAAGTGGACGCAGGTATACTATGTTCGTGGGATTTCCAGGGGCAGGTTGACGTGAAAAAGCTTGGCATCGGAGCTACGCACGAGAGCCTTTAAAGCCGCAGGAAACCGCGAGAAATTGGCGATGCAGCCGTCTAGCGATGGTCGGCCCCAGCAGGTTGAATCGGTGATTATCGGCAATATTTACGCAAAGTCATGATACAGCTCAATGAGCGCGAATAGTGGCGCATGTAACACCGGTACGGCACCCAAATTGCCACTGGTTGTGACGTCTCGTCACGTGCGCCCCTGGTTGAACCTCCAGGGGCGCACTCCAGGGGCAGGGGCAGAGGGGGGGGGGGGGGGGGGGGGGGAACGGCAACACATGCTTCCGCACGGGCGCTCCCATTGTTGCGTGAGGAAGAGGGCAGAACCGCTATGCCACGCAACCCTCGCTCTCGGAAGCTTGTGTTATGAGGGAGTTCGTTTCCCGCGCAAGCTCTCGTGTGCGTTCTAACTTCGCCTTAGTAATCGCTATAAAGAAAAAAAGTTGATGTGCAATAAACTGAACTCGAACGAAACAACGTTGTCTTCGTCAAATTTCGAAACTGAAAAGCAGAGTATTTCCCACGGGACTAAACCTGCACCTCCTAGACAGCTGGGGTGCTATTCTGGACATTGTCAAATTCCGCCATTGATCAACAGTGGTTCGCTAATTGGTCTGCTACGTACGGCCTCCGCGATTGGCTTGAAATGCGGCCATTAGGAAATCTGGCAATATGGCGGAATTTGATGGTGTCCAGGATAGCAACCATGGCGCCACCCCATACTTGCGCATTTCGACGATTGCGCCGATACGGAAATACACACCGACGCAAGCCGCGTAGGACTCGGGGCCGTCCTTGTGCAAAAGACTGACGGGCTTGAAAGGGTAATCAGTAATGCTAGCCGGTCACTATCCAAGGCAGAAGCCAACTATTCCACAACAGAAAGGGAATGCCTTGCCATCATCTGGGCTACGTCAATGTTTCGCCCCTACCTCTATGGCAGGCCCTTCAAAGTTGTCAGTGACCATCACGCCTTATGTTGGCTAGCTAACTTGAAGGACCCTTCAGGTCGTCTCGCACGATGGATTCTGAGGCTTCAAGAATTCGACATTACCGTCGGGTACGAGTCCGGACAAAAGCACTCTGACGCCGACTGCCTCTCTCGTGCCCCCTTCGACGCGCCGCCGCAAGACGGCGATGACGACTGCTTCCTCGGAACTATAAGTGCCGACGACTTCGCCGAAAGGCAACGAGCCGACGCGGAACTGGGGGGCCTTATGAAGTACCTGGAGTGCAAGACCGCCGTTGTTCCGAAGGTATTCGAGCGAGGACTGCCGTCGTTTTTCTTACGGAACGGCGTTCTCCTGAAAAAGAACTTCTCGCCACTTCGAACGGACTACCTTCTTGTCGTACCCTCATTGCGACCAGAAGTCCTCCAGGCCCTACACGACGACCCGACGGCTGGAAACCTCGGTGTTTCCCGCACGCTCGCCAGAATACAGGAAAAATACTACTGGCCACGCCTTGCTGCCGACGTCGCCCACTACGTCAAGACTTGCTGAGATTGCCAGCGACGGAAGACACCGCCGACTAAGCCAGCGGGACTTCTGCAGCCAATCGAACCACCTCACTGGCCGTTCCAGCATATCGGGATGGACCTACTGGGGCCGTTCCCGACGTCGACTTCCGGCAACAAGTGGATCGTCGTAGCGATTGACTACCTCACCCGCTACGCCGAGACAAAGGCCTTGCCCAAAGGCAGTGCCGCCGAGGTAGCCAAGTTCTTCGTGGAGATCATCGTCTTGCGTCATGGCGCCCCAGAGGTCCTAATCACAGACAGAGATACCGCCTTTACTGCGGACCTAACTCAGGCGATCTTGAAGTACAGCGAGACGAGCCACCGCCGCACCACCGCCTACCACCCGCAGACCAATGGCCTCACCGAGCGTCTAAATAAGGTCATCGCCGACATACCCGCCATGTACAGAGCCGTCCACTTCTACCCTGAACACCGCACCGTGCGGCCGGCGCTCCGCGGAGCGCCTCTGCCGGGCGCTTCGGAAACTAGCGCGCAAGCGCAATGACAGCTGTAGGCGGGGCCTTCGCCGCGTCGTCTGCTGGAGCGCGGCCGTTCGACCGAATTGCGCCTGCTTTGCGGTGAAGCAAGCATCACCCTTGTTATATGCGCACGCGAATTGAGAATTTGGTGCGGTTCTCGAGAAGCGCAGAGACTGGCTTTTTTGCAAGCGATCGTACAAGTAACAAACCTCGGCCCATACATGAGCAAAACTTTCAAGCGGCGCTGGCACTGCCACAACTGAGTGATTCGGCGGAACAGAAAGAATATCCCGCAGCTCACACGACTTTTTTTGATCAGCGCAATGTTGAGCGCCGCAAAATTGGTGATGAATATATCGTGTAAGTTCTGACATAACATCTTGGAATGTTTGAAAATTTTGATTAGTTACTAACCTGTAAACAAAAGAATGTGACTTGTCCGTTAATCTTAGAAAACTGATATTATAGCATTTATGCGTTACTAATAGCGCTGCTTTCATGTGCTAGCGAATTTAACTCGCCAATATTCCACCCTATTCACTGCCTACCGGCAGCCGTGTTTCTTCGTGCTATTGATGCATAGAAATTAAGAAACGTTCTAATCAAGTTTTCAGCAGAACTCGTACGGGGCAATCAGTGCACCAAACAAGCGCCGATGACAAATTTTTACTGCTGTGAGCAGGTGCAGAATAAAGCTTCATTCCTTTTTTGTCTCTGGGCGACACAAGGCCCGCTTATCGCTTCATATCTTTCTTGACTCGAAACGTTGCTTTGCACTTTGCTTTGCATCACGATGCTTTCACCAAAATTTTGACGTCACCGCGTTCGTCATGCCGTACTTCGTAATGTAAATTGCGGTACAAGTAGCCTTATGTTATGAAAGCGGAGTGCACTGGCCTGCTACTTACGAAGCGTTGCGCGTGACCCCTGTCTTCCTCCCTCTCGCGTTTAGTAGGCTTAGGTGCTGCGCCCGATTGGCCGCCTTGTTGGCCGCTGTTTCGTCACCGGCCTCTCGTGGCGCAGGACAACAGCAGCTAAAAACTCGGGCCACCGCGCATTCACAACTCTTGAAGGAGTCCTTAGATGTGCTCGTATCTTTATTGTCGATAGCCATGCCATGCCTTTCCGTACATGCACTTGTTCCCTTTGTGTGCAGTGTGGTTTTCTGTGCTCATACAAAGGCTGTTCCGGAACGTCTATTCCCGGCCTTTAAAATTACTGGAACATGAATCGGTGCTCTCCGTCGGAGGCGCCATGCGCGTTTTTTTATGCGCGTTGTTGCGATATACATTCGAACTGCCTTTCTGCTGCGATACCCAAAGCATGGAATTACCCGACTCAGTCAACTTCCTTTGATGTTCCCACTGTTCATGGGCACTCGAAAAACGCAGTTTCCGACACGCATGACGCTATGTAGAAAGCAGGAGTGAAAAACCGCCCTCACGTGAGTTGTAGAAAAATGCTTTGTGCGTGCGTTCCACTGTGGCTACAGGAGAGACCTCATCAATGTACATGCATTTTGTTTTTCAGGTCGTGCAGTAGGCAGCATGAGGAAAGTCCAGTGGCACTTTCTTGATCGCGAGGTTGAACATAAGGTAATCCCACGTCAACAAGGGTTTAATGTTTGCAATACGCAAAACTACTGAAATCGCTAGTTTAGAAAATGGCTCAGGTTGAGATGAAGTCTGTCAGGTTGCGCGGGCCATTTATTTTGTGGATGTTTGTTTATGCGTGTATGTGCGTTCGCAGAGGAAGGCGTTGGATTTGAAGAAAGAGTCGCAAGATATGTCGCTTCCAACGCTCTTGAAGCCATCTATGACGTCGATAAGTGGGCGGTATTACATTAGCACTAATATATTTTCGGACAATAAAGAAAAGACCAGCCTAAACAGAAAATATTCTCTCAAGATAGCTTCTTACAGGTAAGATCACCGTTATCTTACGCATAGAAGTGGCACATGCTCTATAATAATATGTCTGGGGTTTAACGTCCCAAAACCACGAGATGATTATGAGAGACGCCGTAGTGGAGGGCTCCGGAAATTTCAACCACCTGGGGTTCTTCAACGTGCACATAAATCTAAGTACACGGGCCTCAAACACTATCGCGTCCATCGAAAATGCAGCCGCGGCGGGCGGGATGCAATCCCGAGACTTTCGGGTCAGCAGTCGAGCGCCATAACCACTAGACCACCGTGGCGGGGCAGCTTAATAAGCTAAACACTCTAAGGTATATTCGGCTGGTACACAGCACGTGCAGAAGGAGCGGGGAGGGTTTGAGTATTTCGCATGCCGCTATCCCATGTATTCCTATGACAGCGTGGCCTGCGAACCTTTGGCCACCCCTGTATTTCCAAATAATGTGAACGCGCACGCTTCAAAGCTAACCGCAGCTGCTCCCTTGCAACTTTACGCGGTTCAGCTGGGGATTATTCCAGGCAAGAACGCGAGGCACAGCAGACAAGGAACGCGCGAATGGTTCTACAGGGTAACCATTTCTATGGATGCCCCCTGCGAGTGTTTCGTATGTGGCAGGTTATAGGCTGCGTCACGAAGCGGGAATGAGAGCAGTGTTCAAGTGTGAGGCACAGTTGTATTTTGTACAGCGATGTTCTGTGGCGGGGCGTGCGCTGTGTCAAAAGTCCTTCCGGAATGTGGACCAGAAGTCGCAGCTCTCCCGGCCGGCATTCATCTGGCTCGTCTCGGGACATGCGAAGGCCTTTGTGAAGTGCTGGGAGTTGCGCAGTGGGTTGTTGATGCTGCGAGACAGGCACGAATAATACCGCATTGCAAACTTAGCATGGCGCTCTAATAAGGACACGATTGCTGTAATCGAGATTGCTACCGAGCTACTATTTTACGGAATTATGCTTTGCAGTCGTAACTAAGCATTATACGTTAAACTATTCCCTTCAAGTATGCTAAAGATAATGCCAACCTTCTAGCATAGCAACGACTTATTTGCAAGCACCGTAAAGATTATCATAAGTCACCATCCTGCTACGAGCGTAAAAAACACTTTTGGTGAAGATTGCACATGAAGCTTTGCAATCATATACGCTTATCTACGAGGCAACATTAAAAAAAATATCCACAAAAGCAGATACTCTGTTTAGACAATTCGCAAACTGTAGTATCCATAGTTTGATCAAGAAAAGGTGCACTGAATAAATATTGTTAGGTGTTTTGACTTACGGGAAGACATGTATTCCCATGACACTTGTGTGATTTTCATTTCAGTATCCATTACTCGTATAATAGTTCTATTTAAAGGGTATAGGTTAAAAGTGACTACTCGTTGGATGTTGGTTTTGTCTGATTACGAGTACAAGAAGGGAAGTGCACGCTGGTCATATTTCTCAGAAAGAGACAGTGCCACATCGTATGCATTGTATGCGTTTGCATTACGTTCTCATTAAAGTATGTATCTATTTCAACACCGTGTGTGTCTCACAAAGATATACGTTTGAAATATGCGCACTTGCCGCTTATGTTGTAAGCATCGCCTGGATGTATTGAAATTCCCTAAAGAGATGCCGTCTTACAGATAAATACATTGTTTCCTTTTTTTATCACTGGGTCTTATTCCACGCCCGTAACCAGCTGACTTGACGACAACACAGCACAGGTGCTACTCTACAGGCTGACGTTGAGTTACCGTAACTATTCATTTAGGAAGCAGAGTTGGGCAGTTATTTCAGTTATTTTGTCTTGGTCAATCCTACTTTCTTTAGGCGATCGTGAGCACGTTCAGTATATACATGGTCACGTGGTTCAAGTTAGCGCTGAGAAACGGTCGCTAAGGTAGATATAAATAAAATAATCTGTAGCATTACAGCCAAGATGCCACAGTTTCTCCTCTTCTTGGACAGTGAATAATTCAGGGCACAGAAACACGACGCAAACTGGGCGAGCCAGCAGTCAGACTGACGCTGCCTGTCCTAGTTCCGGCGAACTGAGATTGCAGTGGCGCTCGTCATCGGAGCGATAAAACGAATGAGACATGCAAAGCTTCCGAGGGAAGTGTACCTGCGCACTTCGAGCCCTACCCGACAATGTTGCTCGCAACACCTTGCCTACCGGGTATAGGGCTGTGTTTAGGTAGCACTTTACATCAGACCGATTCAGATTGCAGGGAAACTTCCTCGGCCCGAGCCGCTAGCGTGTACAGGGCGATGGAAAGAAACGCAAACACTGCGGCACCTACGTTCTCTACCGTTTCGCATTTCTTTTCAAACGGTTGTAGCCTGGATGATGATAAAAAAGCCACAAGAGTCATCCGTGATACAATCAAGTGCCACTCTAGCATCGTCTTATTGCCACCAAGGTGAGATCGCACTGAAAACAGCGCACCCCGCTGTTCGCGTTTCTTTCCATCCCTCTGTAGATGAGCCCGGCGGGTAAATTCTAACCAGACAAGTACCCAGAGCTCTACAAGCCCACGTGGCTTAAGAGGGTAGGGATGTCCAAAATGCTTTTTTTAAGCAATAACCTCGTCATAATTATTCCTCTTTAAGACGATCACGTTTGCTCATGCGCGTGTTTCAAGAAGCAGATTTGTGATCGCACAGATTATCGGGCTACTGCGCAGGAGGACAGTCTTCATCGCACTCTCAGTCGCGCACCGTGGCATCAGCCAGGCAGACTTCCGCTGTCTTACAAAGTTGTTTGCGGCAATGCACGCAATGAAGCCGCAATTTGTAAAACAGCACGAAAAACTCGAGCTATCAGAATGTCATACCAGTGAAGGAGTGTATGAAAGCGTGCTAGTTAAGCGCATGCGCGTAGATGCCGGGATGTCAGAATCATCTCAATCTAAGTAAGTTATACAAGGGGTGCTGACGATACTACATCATTTCTTGTATGCAAGGCCATGTTTTAGCTCACACAACTCCCCTTCCCTAGCCCGCTTTAGTGAAGGTTGGTGATCGATAAACGTTCAATAGTGTCCTGGCCTGCTGTATTTACTTGAATCTAATCAGCACTGGTTAGCAGTTGATAATACGTGGTAGTGATCGATAAGTTTGGCCGAATGATAATGCTGCCTACTGGCAGGCTAGCGCTACCATTCCTTGGCTAAACTATTACTAGCGTAGGAGAAACATGATAAGTGTTGGTTAATGTTGACTAGGACTGGTTAATTTATGTCATCCACTGTTATTAAGGCCACGTTACCTGATTTCATTCCAAGTAAAACGATGCTAGTGCGCAATATACGGAGACAAAAATCAAGTTGGCTTTGTCCGAATTTAGTTACAACTGTTTTCCACTTTCATCACACTGTCCCATAATGTACATCGAGCGAGAAACTGATAGACCGTGACAGATCGCGCATCAGCACAGAAAGAGCAGTGACATCGTCTTACCGGTACTTGTTGGGGCTGAAGGTACCGTTGTTGATGAGCTCGTCCACTGCCTCGCGCGTTGTCTTCTCGCAGAAAGACTGGAATTGAAAACAAAGGATAACATAGTTTCAAGTATTTGACAGTTCCTGTGAAAATACATTCATACAGTCGCTCATGCGATAAAAGTATTCGACTTTCGGCAATGTGGATTAACATCGCGTTGTCACTCCCGAGCTCTGGTTTTAGCGGCATGGTATTTTGTGCTTGGAAATAGGAGATGACATCGGTAGATCAGAAGATATACAGTTCCATTTCCATCATTATGTTATAAGCTGCCTTAATGTATTGTGTGCTACGTCAGCAAGATACTTTACTACAGCAAGATACTTTATTAGAGGCGCTCACACGCTATTCAGAAACATAGTTTGCAGCTCACCTCTGCCAAGGAGTAGAAGAAAAGCTGGTCTGAGGATACGTGGTGCAGACCCTGCAGCCTGTAGTCTGGGAAGGGGTAGGCCTTCTCGTAGATGAGTTTCCTGAAGAACTGCAAGCAAGTCGAAAGTGGTCGGGGACATTATTATATTTTATTTTATTTTTCGATATTTCAGAGACAGTTACAAAACCTGTTTGACCATGGGAACGAGCGAGCGAGTAATATAGCGGGGAAACAAAATGTCCTAAAATGCGTACATTTCATGTACAGCGAGGCAAGAAACAGTGTATACAGTACACAAGAAAAAAAAAAAAACGATACGTTTAATACATTTGATACCAATAAAATATAATATTCGGAAAAGAAAACAATTTGAGAAATCATTTGAGCATATAGGGCACAATGGAAACAAACGGCATGACACATGCAAGGGAGCAACGCAACTGGTTATCGACTGAAGAGTAGCTGTTAAGATCACCTTTTCCTTTTAAGATGCCCTTCATGCATGCACTAAGTGCGTGTGTACATCCTTGCAATTTCTTTAGTAATATCGCGCGAGTTTTGACCCCTGGACGTTGCAGCGCCTAATATAGGCGAGAAGTAACGAGATTTCCTACACGATGCACGCGTGCAAAGGGCACACTCGTGCGCGAGCGCCGTCCGCTACGGTCTTCAGGTGCATACGCGCAATCAGCGCTATCCGTGCAATAATGTGTGCAGGAAGCCGGTGTGACGCTGATCGTCATATTTCCAATCTCGTTGCTTCTTGGCGACCTGTGGGACTACCCCAACCTGGGGTCGACGCTCGTGCGATATTAAAATTTTTGCAAGCATGTACAGGGTCTTCCACTCTTGGTACGAACACGGCGAAGCGTGACTGCGCTCCGCGGGGCGCCAGCGCTCGCGGTGCGGCCGCGCATCGAAGCTAATCAGCGCAGGCGCACCGGGGCTTGGAGGCGGTGCTTCGTTTAGATTGAAAAGCGTGGGAACGCGCCTTGCCTGCTTTGCTGTGAAGAAAACTTCTGCATCTGCGTTTCTGTAGCCGCCGAGAAAACCGCGAACGCTTTGCGGGAAAGCGCGCTTGGCGCACTGCAGCGTGTTGTGTAATTGCAGCGTTTTGACAACTGAGCGGTCCGTCTTTTCAGTAGCATAACAGCAGTTCAATGCCTACATTACTGCAAACTTCTGAGGAAAGCTTTCGCTTCGTCTGGGGTGTTTAAATTCACGGTGCGGCTTTGTGATTGAGACACCCGGATTTCCGGAGAGTGAAACCCGATGATCTTTAACGTGCACTGAAATTACGTGCGCGCGGGAGTTCTTGCATTTCGACTGCATTGAAACACGGTACCTCCTGCCAGGATAAAACTTCGGTTTCTCCACTCATTACAGCCGAGGGCTAACCACTGAGCCACCTAAGCGAGGCATTCTGTGGACTTGACTACATGTATCGAGGTTCACGGAGCAAATACCTATTCTTTGCGTGCTTGCAGCTGGTAAGGCCATGCGCCAGGGCTCTTTTTGCTAAGTCGGCGTAATAAAATCCTCAGTCTAATGCAAAGGCGCTGGCGGATCGCGCTTCATGCGACTTTGAATGAGACCGCCGACCTCATGGAAATAAACAACGCACCACGTAAATATAAAAAATAGGAAGTTTTCAGTTTACAATGTAAATGCACATGTTTTCTTACATATGCGAAGCATTGCTTGCAATATTAAGCACGCTCAATGACAAAACATTTCGCCGGAAGCTCCTGCCATCACAACAAAAACGTAATCCTATTGTTGGAATGAATTATAATGGGTAATCCAATCAAGACAGAAGTTCAACGGAACATGCAGGCTTGAACTGTTAAGAAATTTTTAAACAGGGAGTATCACTGGAGCCAACGTTTGCACAAGTGGCTTGTCTTTTTTGGGTGTCAAGGCTTCCTTTGCGTCCCCATGCCTTGATGAGGAAAAGTCCGCTCGTCGAAACGTTGTCTCTACCTGCATTCGATGTTCAACGATTTCTCACCATTTATAATGGGTTAGTCATTCTAGTGGTCTCAGCTGAAAGCTCTTCGCCAACACAGCTCTTTGGGGACAGGCGAAATGTAGCTCAATGCATGAAACAAGCGTAAAGAAGGTTAAGGACAACAAACATTTTGTTGCTAATACGACCACTGAAACTGCAGGGTTGCGTGGTCGCTTACTTTCGCGTGTGGGGTGCTTTTCCCGAAGTTTGCAATGATCAGGCCAATAGACGTGAAGACCAAGGTCGCGGAATAAAAATGCAGCCAATATTACTAAATCTTCGTCGACGCAAAATGCAAGAACTCCCGTGCGCACGTAATTTCAGTGCACGTTGAAGATCACCGGGTTTCACTCTCCGGAAATTCCGGGTGTCTCAATCGCAAAGCCGTACCGTGAACATCCTAGACGAAGCGAAACCACTCCTCAGAAGTTTGCAGTAATGTATGCAATGAACTGCTGTTATGCTACAGAAAAGACGGACCGCTCAGTTGTCAAACGCTGCAATTACAAAACACGCTGCAGTGCGCCAAGCGCGCTTTCCCGCAAAGCGTTCGCGGTCGCTACAAAAACGCAGATACAGAAGTTTTCTTCATAGTAAAGCCGTCAAGGCGCGTTCCCGCGCTTTTCAAACGAAAGGAAGCACCGCCTCCAAGCCCCGGTGCGCCTGCGCTGATTAGCTTCGATGCGCGGCCGCACCGCGAGCGCTGGTGCCCCGCGGAGCGCTGCCACGCTGCGCCGTGTTCGTATCAAAAGTGGACGTGAACACATTCGAGTGATTTTAGGGCAACGAATTTAATTTTTTGAAGGTGCGCAGAAATAATGGTTTCATACATTTGCTTAATTCGCTCTGGTATTCCCCCGTTCATCGGAGCTCCAGATTCGCACGAGGCATATCTCGAGATCTTACGCATAACGTAGATATCCTGGCGTGATAGAACATTCTCACAATTTGAAGTCATGCACACACTGGATTCTGTTAGGGGCCATCACCGCCCATCATCATTCTCATCGTCAAGATCGTCAACGGTGGAACTGTCGTTCGCCAGAGGGCAGCATCAAGCTACAGACCTAGCCAATAAGCGGTTATCGGAAGGAAAGCGTCATAGCTGAGGCAAATTTCTTCCTGGTCAACATGCAGTGTTCTTAAAGATTGCACCATCTCCCGCTGAAGGGAACCATGTGTGGATGCGAAGCAGTGGGGAGATGGTTCGCTTGAGCGGGAGATGGTATAACTTTTTCAGGAGCTGGCGCGCCAGGTTCTTAAGCGGGGCCGAAGTCCCGCGCCGTAAACTGCATCCATCCATTCAAAGCGTCGTGGAACGCGAAGAGGAAAGCTACGCGCGTGGTCTGTTCCCTCTAACCTGGCCGTTATTTCTCACATGGCGAGCGGGGAACGCGGTCGAAAGGCGCTACAGGGGAGGAGAGAGGGGGAGGGGACGCGCATGCGCTGGCGCTCATTGCGGCATTGCGCAGGAGAGAATGAGGCATGCGAGAGGGGGGGGGGGGGCGTAGGAGACTAGAGGAAAGAGAGTAGGCGCATGCGCAGTGGAGCGCAGACGACACCGCCAGACGCAGCCCCGAGCAAAAGCTGCTTCGCATCTAAAATCCTTGAGCGCTCTCAGTACCGCTATGCTATCTCGTTTACTTACTAAGTATGGCTTCACGAGTGAGATCGCAAAAAGGCGAGATGCACCTGTCGTTATTGCGTTCTACAGTAGAGTGACACATACAAAAATTATGTTGGAAAGCAAGCTTACCCTTAAAAGCGGCGTCACGATGGCGACGTCAATCATGTCTTCATCGATAGTTGCGTTGGCGTTCAGCTGCGAGAAATGAGATGCACAGTGAGGATGCCTTGAGATGTAGAGCAATAATACTAGACAATTCCAGACAACATTATTGTACTTACCCTCCCCAATTAGCAGTTAAGGCTTATCTTACAATATTCCCGTGCATACGCAGAGTTCAGAATATTTTGATACATTAAACTTATTTTCATTCTCTTTTCTACAGATGCGAGTGACGGGGCCCCAAGCGCCATGGGTATTTTCCAATGGCGCGTGTCATAACAACAATAGAATTTACAGAGAGAACTTGATTTCACGTAAACTAAGGCTTACTAAATAATAGTCATCGTCTGTTTATGCAAAGAAAATGGCTGAAATAAATTAGCAAATGGATGAAATAGATTATTACTCAAAGCTTTGTGACTGTCTAATACACGCTGAGGACACCTACGAGACGGTGTGCATTGGGCGAAAGCATGTGAGAAAAACCAATATATTACCATTGAAAAGCAGTATTCACAGAGTACAAGGAGCGGCAACATAGATATATGTCTTTTTAAATTTTATAGAAATAGCTTGCCGTAGTTAGCAGCATCCTGAACATTGAAATTGGTTTGTTGAAGAAGCTGGCGCTGTAAATATCGTAAATTGAATAGAATGATCAAAAGAATTGAAGCGGTTGAACTTGGTTAAACCACGTTTGTCAAGCGAAAGCTCGGTTTTGCTCGCTTCGGGAAAGAACAAGACCGTTGGTTAGCAGAGATTTGGCTTAATTGCATGCCCTGGTTGAGCTAATGTCGACGAGAAGTCCACACGTTTCAACTACACTGCGGGACAAAGCAGCCAAGGTGTTGCACTACAAGAAACGCTACACTACAACGCGTTGTCGCTACCCAAAAAGTAATCATGAAGGCATCAAGCACACATCGCTTGCTGTGTTCTTGTTGAGGATTTTCGGACGCATTTCTGGAAACATCTGGCATGCATATCCACGTGACATTTTTTCTGACCTTGAGACGGCTTTCAGGGACCCTCTTGCTGGTGTACTGCTTGAAGACGCACTGCTTGTTTGCCATGAGCCTCTGCCGGGTGTAGTAGCCCATCCAGTCTTCACGCGCGTGTTCGGAGTCGATGTAGCCGCCTGGGCGAAGGGAAACAAAGGAATATACATAACAAAATATGGAAGATTGTTTATTTTGACTACCGTTTCATGCGCTACGTATTGTGCAATCTGTCAGTGTGGTACGAAACCAACTTTTATAGAAATAATGACGCGAAGAGAACAGTATGTAGACAGGAGCCACGGGATTATTTTCTGCGCGCCCAGGACCAGAATAATGCTCTACTTAGGTGCGATAACACATTCCTAAACACTGCGGTGTGGTCAGTGGGTTAAGAAATAGCAAGCTGTAGCCGGCACTATGTGTCACCGTACCACGGGTGCACTCCTTTTTTTTTTTGTCTCGGCTCGAAGTGGAACGATTCACTGCTCTACCTTGAATGGCAGTACCTCAAGCCCTACCGTTTACTACAGGGCGCCGCAGTAAGCCTGAAATTGAACTACCGCTGTGCTCTTTAATTGTTCCTCGAAGTTTAATTAAATGAGCTTCAGATGGAACGGCCCTAGCGTTCCTTTTCACTATAGCGTATATTGTCACGTGGTAGTGACGGTGAACAGGGAGGCGGTCGCAATGGTAAAGACGAAACCTTTAGTAAAGACGAAACTTGTGCGCAGAAAAGCAAGTTGCACTCACTGTACAATCAAGCAACACTGGGAATAGACTGATAACAGGCAGGGTAATTGTCGGTTGTCCATAATCTGATCATTGGCGGAACGCATCGTCTTTTATGTATGAATGATCGAAAATTCTAGCGTTATCGCTGGGGCTCGCGTTAAATCGAAAATAAGCTCGACTACGCGTATCCTGCGCTCCATCGTATCATAATAGTCTAATTAAAATAATGGAAATGTTTCGCAAACATTGCGGTGTGACCTGCGCCAAGCGGTGGTAACAGTTCTTGTGGGCGAAGCCCGATCATATAAAAAATTAAGAAATAAGCGCACGTGCAAATATGGTACTCAGTCGTGCTCACATAAGCATTGGTGTAGATTTCCAAGCGACCGTTACAAACGCGAATTGTGTATTTTTTCTTTCCTGCCTCTTGCGGCAGAAAAACGTGTATATGTTTGGTGACCATTGATTACTTGATTCACTCCATATGCGCGATTCAATGGAGGACTGCTATATGGGGACGCAATGAATACGCGTTATCTAGTATCATCTGATGTTCTAACAGGGAAACAGAAAAAAAATGTGTTGATTTTGTCCAACCGCTGCATACCTCGAAGTGACGAAGAAAAAAAAAAAGAACAGAACACGCTGAATATCACTCCTCAGCAGATATCCTAGTAAATATATCGTCAGGTTTTCTGTTAGAGAACAGGGGAATGAGGAATGACTTGCTCACCTCTTTCGTCGATTGCTTTAAGTAGGTTCCTACCAATTCTGTAGCCGCTCTTTACCAAGTCCAAAATCCTGAAAAACGAAAAGTATTACAGGTGCCATTCGCGTAGCTGGATATTCGCGGTTGATCAGAAGTAGGAAAAAATGCTTCTGTGCAACTAAAAAGAAACATTTTATAGAACGCGTAACGCAACTTCGTAAAAACGGACATTGACTCAAGAAACAGGTGAGTGTCATCTAGTGTGAAACTCTTTGATACACTGTTCGTTAGTTCAACACAATGAACTTTGCATTAAGCGACCACACAAAAAGAAAAGTAGCCGTCTCAATTCATGTACGCCAATTTTGCAGACAGAAGGCTGAAATTATCTAGAGTTCTTTCAAGCTCGACTGTCTAAAATAATGCAGGATAGTGATGACGTTAACGGGAGCAACGACAAATCTGGTTACTGTGTTTTATGTCCTTCTGAGGGTCATTGCGCTTTGCGCCATAGAATATAGAACAAACATGGAAATATCAATGAGTGCGTTATTTTCCTTTCTTGACGAGCCATATGCCAATGCACGCGATGGAAAACAGAGGTGCAATAGCATGTTGCAATCCCGTTTAAAGATAACGGCGATTGGGCTTTCCAGCCAATTTACCTCAATGGGCAAGAACACGAAGCCGCGCCCAAAACGACAATTTTCCACGAATATAGTCTGACCATGTGTTCATATTAGTTAATGCTGGTGAATGCATGAGTGAGCATTCCAAAATTGTCGATGATAAATGACCTTTTCAAAGGCTATTTGAAAAAGGACCAGTTGCTTACAGACGGTTGTCCCTTGCGTACATGGGTCCGTGAAACGCGCCATGGGAAATGTCTGAAAGATATAAAAAAGCGTTGTGTGTGAAAAAAAGAAAGAAAACGCAAGAGCGTGCGCAAGCACAGTACACATACACAAACAAACGCAAACAAGAGCACACAAGCACTAACAGGCACACACATCTCATACACTCCTTAGCCTAACAGGATTATAGCGGATGTCGAGTTGGAGACGCTTAGTGCACATTTCTCAACGCGAAAGGCTTAGGTTAACCGCTCCTGGAAGAAAATTGCTATGCCGTGTAAGTTACCCATCTCGTCCTCAGTATGCGGGAGAAGAACTGGAGTCCATGGCTAAACAGGTACGTGAAAGGATCTTAGTAGCCCCTATTCCCAAAAACATGAGCCCACAATACCACAAAGGTCGTAGAAGCGCTCGAGCTCGCAAGTTACAGCGGCAATTCGGGGCAAATCCTGACACGGTGTACACAGATGTCGCCCGATGCGGCACCAACAAGTACGCCCTTGCAGTCGTAGGAGCGGCCGCAAGTCAAGGGCTTCTGACATGCGCCACTACTCGAGCTGCGTCCGCGAATACCGCAGAAGCTTCAGCAATCGCGCTAGCTATTAAAACTAAGAATATCTTGGGACAATCATCACTTATTCTTACCGATTCCAAGGTCGCATGTAGACTCTTTCTCACCGGGAAACTACCACACAGCACCATTCACCTATTAGGACCCGACCTAACGCAGGACCATGCGATCATCTGGTGCCCGGGTCACGCAGGACTCGATGGCAATGAGAGAGCGGACGGCGCAGCTCGTGCTTTTATCAACCGAGCGGCCGACCACTCCGACGAAAGCCCTTTCTTACCGCGAGACATCCTTGAGCACCAACGGCTTGAGCGACGACAGTACAGTCCACCCCACCCTGATCTATCCGGGCGGGACTCTTACGACTGGCGCCGTATACAAACACATACATATCCGAACCTTTCTTTGAAACATGCCATTCACCCCACAATGTACAGCGATAGCTGTCCGTGGTGCGGAGGCAGGCCCACTCTCGCCCACATAACGTGGGATTGCCAGAACAGGCCACCCGAAATTAACTCGCCGCAAATAGCCGGCAAAATTTCCGGAAGGGCAAAATTTCTGGCGTCTCTCATAATCATATCGTGATTTTGGGAGGTTAAACCTGATCAATTATTATATTAGATCGGAAAGCTGATAAGCAAAAAATAAAGTGAATGAGCTGCATTAGTGATGTAAAGAATATCGCAATATTCGTAAATTTTTGTCAACAAGCGACTACGTTCTGACAACACAATCGTTCGCGGCAAAAAAAAAATGACGTTGATATTTAGATTACGTGCTGTCCGCTCTTCTTCACTTGTGCCCGGGTCATTCAACTCTATTTTCCTTATGAGAAATGTACTTGTCTGCTAGGCATTTTGTGCTGGTCGCGCGACACATTCTTCCAATATTTTTACGATAATTGTACTTTTCTGGTAGGCATATCGTATTCGCCGCACTAGAGAGTCCAAAGCAAGTGTGCCACATTGGGTATTGTTAGTGAAAATACATTCCGTTACTCTCGGCAATTTGTTACTTGTAGTAACATAGTTACTATAGTAACCTAGTTTCTACAACTAGTCACATATTTATTAACATAGTTGTAGTAACATAGATACTTGTAGTACCCGCATCGGCGATCTAGTGGTTATGGGGCTCGACTGCTGTCGTGAAGGTCGCGGGATCGAATCCCGGCCGCGGAAGCCGGATTTTGATGGAGGCGAAATGCTAGAGGCCCGTGTACTCAGATTTAGGTGCACGTTAAAAAACCCAGGCGACCGACATATCCGGAGCCCTCTATTACGGCGTCCCTCATACCATATCGTGGTTTTGGGACGCGAAAACCTTAACGATTGTTACTGTCATTAGTTGCTTGTAGTACTTACACAAAGAATTTAGGTCGTAGTGGTACGTGCTGTAGATGTCGAAGATCGACCCTGTGTACCTGCAAACATGCGCGGAAGGCAATGTTAGGAAAGCTGAAAACAGGTGTGATGAAATTAGACATAAACGCAAGGAATAGACAGAGCCGCTGGCAACCAATTTTTCTTGTACAGACATTATTTTTTGAAGTGATATGATAGTCTGTAAGGCTACGAGTGTTTAAGCATTGTCTGTGCGCAATTTCTCTGCACGAAAGATCTGATAACAGGAACGGCCCCACATGTTTCATAACATTTGCTTCGGCATTGTGGACAGTAACAAGGTCACCGGCAAAACCCCGTTGCCTCTTTAGATTTTTGAAATGACTTAGAAAAAATTTCGCACGAACCCGCTTGACATCTTTATTGTTCATAATTGTAAGCCGACACCTTATGTACCCACATGTCGACGTAGATAAATCTCCGAGCTTAATTTAGCGAAGGAACAAGTTCTCTATGAAACTTTTCAACAGAGCTTCTTTCTGAGCGACCAAGGACACGTGACCAACAAATGTTGCCGTAAGACACCGGTACGTAGAACGGCATACGCAATCGCGACTTACGCAATGTCGAGCTCACGACCGTTTTTGCCAATGGAGAAGTAGTTGTTCCAGTAATGCTTTGTCATCTGGTAGATTCCTGGCACCGGAGCGTTGACATTTATTTTTGTTTCCTGTAAAATTTTTGGACACATCGCGTTTGTGAAATGTAATATGCTTAGAATAACAGAGAGCTGAGCTAGTTGGTACGCATTCATTCTAAAAAGAGACAGGGCGTGCAAACACGGACACAAGAAAGAGATCAGGACGTTGTGCGTCTCTTCAGTTGTTAGTCGGCGTTTGTGGTGTCCTGATCTCTTTCTTGTGTCCGTGTTTGCACGCCCTGTCTCTTTTTAGAAGTAATATGCTTCTCACCACGCGTTGGGTTACCAACCTGACCGCCGTAGAGCTTGAGTAGTGGATCTGTCATGGTGGCGTTAATGAAAAACAGCTGCAGCCGCACATCCTTCAGCTGGAATAGGAAAGAAATGTACGAGATTCTCAGGCTCTTCACGCGAGACTGTGAGCGATAATAGTTGCAGTATAAATACGGATATATTTTGCAAGTGATCAGCCTTAACTATTCACGTCTAGGTTACCTGAGTGCCTATGTCTGTCTCGCAGTCTCTGCGAGCGTCTTCAAAGGGAGGGACGGCGACTTGGACTCCTCACAATTCGTGAACTGCCTTCGCAAATGATATGTCTATCGCATAAATTGGCTGGACTTCTCTCTTACATCGAGCTCGAGCATGAAAACTTTTCGGGAATACAAGCCCTGCTTTTCTTTTTCAAGTGACTCTACGACGCGTTTTGCCTTGCATGTTTTTGGCGCTGTGCGTGCTTGCGTGCGTGTATTTCCATATAGGTGCTGTGTGTGCGAGCCTGCGTGCTTGCGCGCATCATAAATGAGTATGTTACGAATGAGCTATGCAGATTTGTTTTGTTCAACTTTCTCCGTGATTGAACCTTGAGTATTAGTACAATATTCGGCTTTGAAGTAATGGACAGTGCCACTAGCAGCCGAGATATTTGATCGTGGTAAGGATGCGCTAACAGAAATGACAGACATCTAATAGACTACATACATAACCTGACCATGCGCTACATGGAACCACCAACCACCTCGTACCCCTTAAGCTTCATCGTAAGTCTCGACGGCGCTACAGGTATATCTAGCATTGTATAAGAGCTATAGTGGGCTTAGCTCATTCTTTCGCTACGCATATAAGGTAATTTCTTATCGAGTGAAGAATGTTTCCTAGCTAGGCTAGTTGTTTTGGTTGATCTCAGAATTTTGCAGCCCTAACAAGTGAACAGATCACATGAACACAGGACGAGCAGCCGTCCCGCTGTCTTCGTGCCATCTGTTTCTTTCTCTTTTGTTGTTAAAGCGTCAAAGTGTTTATTTTGTAAAATACTTATTTTATGTGAAGGTTCAGTATGTCCGAAGAATAATAACGAAATGCATCATTAACCAACCTTGCGGTAAGCCTCGACTCTGGCGTCCGCAGTAGTCAGGTAGCTGTATGCGTACGAGTAGTCCACGCTTTCGTAGATCTTCCGGTACACGTTGAAGAATTTGATCCAAAGCTGCAACATATAAACAACGCCAATCATTACAAGACACGACGTATTATTGTCAAATGTATGGCATACATTACGTAGATGGTTTCGTCGGGGAGTACTAACGTGAAGTGATGTCAGAAAAAGACGACCAGCGATGATGTGAAAGCGAAAAAAAAACAGAAAAAAGCGACGATGTCTTTACAACTCTTTCGTCCTGCACTTTAGTGCACTGGTATTTGTTTAACTTTTCTTGAAATATGAAAAAGAAAGTTTATTATTTCGCGATCCATTAACGCCAATGAAAATATGGCCTTTTAACACCCCAGGCAGGAACAGCTTCCTCTACTGCGTTTTTCTCATGAAAACAGATTTGTGGCGGTATGCGTCGATGAGCGTCACACAATATCGCCTATGTGAGAAAATTTTGCGTGTTTCCTAATGCATCTGCTCTTGCGACACCGTGAAGCGTGTCGATGTATATAATTTGGTAACGCTCAAAAAGTGCTACTCGCGAAAAAAGAAATAACGGGGCACATTCTGCGTGTTGAGCGACACATTTCGCGCTCTTCATTTGCAGTACACCGATACTACATGTCAAGCTATGAAAGCCTCAAATGCAACAGACAAAATAGAGCTGGCGGTGCTTTCGAAGTTAATCAATAGGCGTAAAGTAGCCGACATAAGAAAGTATAATATGGAGAGAATTGAGCATGCTCTAAAGAACGGAAGAAGCCTCAAAGCTATGAAGACAAAACTGTGCATAGGCAAAAATCAGATGTATGCAATAAGGGACAAGGAAGGCAAGGTCACAAACAATATGGATAGAATAGTTGAGGTAGCGGAAGAGTTCTACAGGGATCTGTACAGCAGCCAAGGCATTCAGGATGATAACGTAAGAAGAAGTAATAGCGCAGAGGAATCTGACATCCCACCAGTATTGACAGGAGAAGTAAAGAAAGCCCTAAAGGGAATGCAAAGAGGCAAAGCAGCTGGTGAGGATCAGGTAACATCAGACCTGTTGAAAGACGGTGGAGAGATTATGTTAGAGAAACTGGCCACCCTGTATACGAAGTGCCTCTCGACGGGGAGGATACCAGAATCTTGGAAGAATGCCAACATCATCTTGATCCATAAGAAAGGGGACGTCAAGGACCTGAAAAATTACAGGCCCATAAGCTTACTGTCCGTTGTCTGCAAGCTATTTACAAAAGTAATTGCTAACATAATTAATACAACATTAGAGTTCAATCAACCAAGGGACCAGGCAGGATTTCGTACAGGATTCTCAACAATAGACCATATTCATACTATCAATCAGGTGATAGAGAAATGCGCGGAATACAACCAACCCCTATACATAGCCTTCATAGATTACGAGAAGGCATTTGATTCGGTGGAGACATCAGCAGTCATGCAGGCACTGCGGAATCAAGGCATCGACGAAGCCTATATAAACATAATGGAAGAAATCTACAGCAGATCCACAGCCACTATAGTCCTCCATAAAGAAAGCGACAGAATCCCAATAAAGAAGGGCGTACGGCAGGGAGACACGATCTCTCCAATGTTATTCACCGCGTGTTTACAGGAGGTTTTCAGGGCCCTAGATTGGGAAGAGTTAGGGATAAGAGTTAATGGAGAGTATCTCAGTAACCTACGATTCGCTGACGACATTGCATTGATGAGTAACGCGGGAGACGAATTGCAGCTCATGATTACTGAACTGGATACGGAAAGTAGAAGAGTAGGTCTGAAAATTAATATGCATAAAACTAAAGTAATGTGGAACAATCTTGGCAGAGAACATCGCTTTGCGATAGGTGGCGAGACACTGGAAGTTGTAAAGGAGTACGTCTACTTAGGACAGGTAGTAACCGCGGAGCCGAACCATGAGAGTGAAATAACTAGAAGAATAAGGATGGGTTGGGGCTCATTCGGCAAGCATTATCAAATCATGAATGGTAATCTACCACTATCCCTCAAGAGGAAGGTATATAACAGCTGCATCATACCGGTACTTACCTACGGAGCAGAAACCTGGATACTTACAAAGAGGGTTCAACTTAAATTGAGGACGACGCAGCGAGTGATGGAAAGGAAAATGATAGGTGTAACCTTAAGAGACAGGAAGAGAGCAGAGTGGGTCAGGGAAGAAACGGGGGTTAAGGACATCATAGTTGAAATCAAGAAGAAGAAATGGATATGGGCCGGGCACGTAGCACGTCGGCAGGATAACCGGTGGTCATTAAGGGTGACTGACTGGATTCCAAGAGATGGCAAACGCGTGAGGGGGAGACAGAAAATTAGGTGGGTAGATGAGATTAAGAAGTTTGCAGGTATTACGTGGCAGCAGAAAGCACAGGACCGGGTTGATTGGCGGAACATGGGAGAGGCCTTTGCCCTGCAGTGGGCGTAGACAGGCTGATGATGATGATGATGATGATGATACTACATGTACCAGCCGGACTTCAGAAGAGACGCAGTTTGGAATAAAGTGCAAAATGAATCAGACTTATTTTAAATTAAATAGTGCGTACACAGTGCAAATCACGAGTGGCTGGATGTAGCTGAGACACACTGCGGTCGCTGTGAATTAACGCGTCCAGGAAAGGTTGTTCACACGTGCGTCCAAAATGTCCTATTCTACAAGCTGTCAATATAATCTATTGTAGTGCCATCTACAAGCTCTGAATCGTAAGGGGTTTCCTGCGTAAGAAGCCGATTGCTTTTCGACCAAAAACGAACGTAAACATGAGCCACACGTAACCTCCACCTAGTTCAATTATATTCTTGAATCTAATTGACTTAATCTTAGCTAAGAATGGTTCAATACGTATGATGACTAATCCACTGAAGAAGCTTCATTTTCTGTACTTCGCAAAGGCACTTCCAACTTCCTTTGTCAGTACGAAAAGCTCACGCCGAAATTTTTTACCCGCAAGACAACAAAACTTATCTTCGTGTAGAGCGGAGCAATGTAACCCGCTGTGTGCAGATGCTCTTATTTCACACCTTCTTGGCACGCTTGCTATATACAGTACTTTTGGAGGGAGATTTGGATCGCGGAAAAGGAATAGAGAAGAGACAGACAGCAAAGTTCCAACTGCTATCTAATTACCGGGCTAGGCCGATACAGATAGAGACGACGATGACTATCGCGTAAATTAAACGGCGCAAAAGTCAGTTGAAGCCATACAGCGCCATGAATCAAATAGGGTATTGTGAAAGCTATGACCCCATTAATGGGTATTGGCAAGCGTAAGGTGGCTGCCACACGGGTGTAAAACTGTGTGGTCTACAAGTGCGTACAATAGGCAAACTATTTAAATTACGATCATGATTGGAGGAGTGGGCTATGAATATAAACAATTTATTAGGCTAGTAATACTAAACTTTGGTAACCAAACTGCCAAAGGATGTCAGTGTTCTAAGGCACTACTGTCTCACCAGGACCTGTGCATGTAAGATTCCGGAGGCTCGTGCCTAAAGATAATGTAGCGTCCCTCCCTAGCACCATCTGTAGCTACAAATTCCATGTGTGAATATCTTGCGAAAGAGAACCATCTCCTTAGTTTCTATAATAAAACAACATGTTATGAACCAAATAAAGTTGCTGTATGAACTGCAATGCGTTTTGCGTATGCTTCAAGGGCATACTTGTTTCTTTCACGTGGTTAATTGTTGGCCTCAGAGACACGCTTTTTTCTTTCAAATTCAAACTATCGACACTGCATCAACACCGCCTCCACACATCTACTACAAGCACTAGGTCCACCAGTGTGTAGGCAACTGTGCATGCTGAATGTGTCGCCTACCCTTAGTTCTGCGGAGGATTGTCTCAGTTTGTCGAACTATTGTTAATGGTAGCCAATTTCCTAAAAGTGGCTTAATTATACGAAGCTAATGAGGCGGTTCAGGTTTATTTTTTTATTTTGTGCAAAGGAGACATTGAAATGCTCGCTATACAAACGTGCCTTCTGTACAATCACTGACAAGTGCAACGTGAACAAGCAATTACAATGTATAACAGCTTTTGCGTGCGATAACCCGAGAGTACTATCTTGCCCCGCCAATTAAGTGGCCACCAGACATAGTTTAGACGCCACAAAAACCATGGAAGCTAATATCATGCCGAAGTTACGCGTGCTGGTGAAAAACAAAAAAGAACGCACGCAGGACGAGCGCGAGCTAATGCGTCACAGCTCGACACTTGAAGCGCACTGCTCAAACATACAGCAGGACGCACGAAACCAACGAACAGGTACACACAAGACGAGCGCGAACTAATTGTCGCAGATGTTACTTATTTCTGTTTGAACAGCGCGCTCCTTTCGCAAACGCGGCCGCTGCAGCGAGCGAAGCGAAGCACCCCACCGGCCGCCCCTTCTTTCCTCAATATAAGCGCACGAAAGCGACCACGCCCTGTAGGACGAAGAGCAACGGCATTCGCAGGAGCGGGGCGACGATCTTTAAAGCGCGCCACACGCTTCTCTACCACACGTGCGCACATCGCGCCATCTATGTGGCAACTAAGAAAGCATGCTGAAGTACATGGTGTATATAAATAGCTCGCCGTTAGCAGGCTGAAAGACTGTGCTGTCGTAGCCTAACGTCTAACGCGGCGGGCTGCAAAGCGAGAGGTCGCCCGTTCGATTTCGCGCGTCGGAAAGTATTTCTGAATTATTTTTCTTTGTGGATTTTCTCTATATATGCACACCTATATATATACTGTGAATGACGGCGACGGGGCCGCACATTTTCCAGCCGAGACTGTCCATATAATTGCTATCGCAATAATAGAAGAACAAACGCGTTTTAGCTATAGCCCTATTTTACTCGTATTTGAATTCTCCGTGCCCGTACGACAAACCTAAGCGTCGAATTGCCTAAGAAGGTTTATTAAACGCTCACAACCCGCGTACCTTGTCACCCTTGAGGCCGAACTTCTTCTTGATCCACATGTGGTAGATCCAGGACGCGGCTGTGGGCATGCTCTTCTCGGCGTAGCGCAAGCAGAGGCGCCACCGCTCCGGCTCCGTCTTGTAGCCGAGATGGTAGCGGTAGAACAGCGTCTTCACGTGCTTCTCGTGAGTCCGGTAGAGCAGGCCGAGGCGCAGCAGCACGCGATATCCCAGGTAGTTGTAGATGACGTCCCTGCAACGTGGCTCCTTTTATACCCGCCGAATATTTCTAAAAAAATTTATACGATGAACGCCAGTAGTTCGAGAGAGCCCGTTGGTTAGACGCAACCGTCATGCGAACTCAATGACTGTTTCACTCAAGGAAAACATAACGGCAATTATTTTTATTTTCAATTAAAGTGGGATAATTACGAGATGAACAGAAGATTAATGTGGACAACAGCAAATTGCTGCTGGTGGGACCCGAACGCACAACCTTCGAATTACACGTACGATGCACTACCAATTATGCTACGATGGTGGCCATACCGGGTCACGTTTTCTGCGTATTTATGTATGTGTGAACTTGGGAGTGTCTGCTGGCGACTGCTAGCCGCGATGTTGACGAATGTCGAACTTTTTTTTTTGCTAGGCGGCATCATGTAACAAGACACGGGACCTGGCTAATTCGGCGTCTAGCTAGACACTGATCCCAGTGTAGTTTGATGCGTAGTCAAATACGGTGTGCCAATTGAACGCCGTATTGCAGGCGGAAATTTCGATAAGATTGATAGCACATTCAGTCCTACTGAAAAAGAACGAATACATGAAAGGGTGCGGGGTTAATTATATATTGTTTTGGGTACAGAGGGAAGCCTATACATACGTCGGCAAGAATATTGACGTTCGCTCAGTCTCACTCAAGAAATAATTTTTGCTCTGAAGGCTCACTCAGACTAACGCTCACAAAATTTTCCTCAATCGGACTCACTCGGACTCAAACTCACAAACATATTACTCAGCCGAACTCACTCAGACTCACGCTTTGACCCGAGTCTGCGTGTGCCTGAGTGAGTGTACTCAGTCCGTTAGCGTAAAATTAGCTTTTTCGATCATGGCGTCAATGCACTTTTACGTCAATATCTCCCATAACCTGTGCCCTAAAATAGGCCTTTTGATCATGTAGCTTCAAATACGAGTTATCAGTGGTTACAGTCCAGTAAGGACATTTTTACAAAATATGTGACTCACACGAAATATTTTCATCAAGAACTGCCCGTGAAATAGTTTGCGGGGGTAAATTCACGACCACCACCCCCCACCCCCCCACCCCCAAATTCACGCCTCTCATCAATAAATACTTAGGTGGCGCATGAACGCTAGTGCATTCAGATATGCATGAATAGACCTGAGTGTAAACGTAAGCCGATATAAGGCTGATGGTAATGCTGAAGATGAGTAGGTAGGACCACAGGTCGGCAATAAAAGGTGGAACTCACTCAGACTCACTCAAGAAATATTTTTTGCGCTTAGGGCTCACTCAGACTAAAACTCACCAATATTTTCCTCAACCGGACTCAGACTCACAAAAATATTACTCACCCAGGCTCACTTAGACTCAGGCTCACGGCCAGATCTGAGTCTGAGTGAGTCGACTCATGAGTGAGTTTGCCGACCTGTGACATTGCTGCTTTTACTTATTCGATAATGTGCATCATGGTATACATATAGCTCTGTGCAAATACGCACATAAATGAAAGTGGAATGCGCTGCTTTCCTTTAGGTTGGGTTGTCAGTCGGCTAAGCCGCAGGAGTCCTCTAGAATATTTCCTACTATTGCTGTTGTCCACTTAACAGGCCTGCTCAAGCGGCTTGACAATAGGTCGGCGAAGTCACTCGTGAGTCGACTCACTCAGACTCACTAATACTCGTATCGAACCGTGAGCCTGAGTGAGTCCGCGTGAGTAAAATCTTGGCGCGCTTGAGTGCGAGTGAGTCCGGCTGACGAAAATTTTGGTGAGTGAGAGTCCGAGTGAGGCCTAATAATACAAATATTATCTCGGATTTAGCGTCCCAAAATCGGGATATGATTATGAGGGACGCCGTAGTGGAGGGCTCGGGAAATTTCGATCACCTGGGGTACTTTAACGTGCACCTAAATCTAAGTACATGGGCCTCAAACAATTTCGCCTCCATCGAAAATGCAGCCGCCGCGGCCGGGATTCGATCCCGTGACGTTCGGGTCAGCAGTCGAGTGCCATATACACTAGACCACTGTGGCGGTGCGAGTGAGCCCTAAGCGCCAAGTGTATTTCTTGAGTGAGTCTCAGTGCGCTCCACTTTTTTGCCGACGTACGGGCTTGACATCTTATGAACTTCTGTATTTGCTATAATTGTAGCCACACGGGAAAAAGGACAGCATAATGTTTCACTATCCAACTCATTCGTAGACGTAAATCAAGCCTTTTTAGAAGAATACGACAGCTGCAACTACCAATATATTGGTAGATGGGAAGGGACTTTCGAGGGCTTGTTTCTTTGTTTGACACAACCTTTATAAAAACCAGCAGATATTCATTAACTGCTGGTTTTCATTAAGAATTTTGGTTACTGTAACAATAAGAATTTTGGTTACTGTAACAGAGTACGACAGCCTTAAATTAATGTTAGAACGACACACTGATCGCCTTTCCAATATTCCAACCGAGAGAAAATGAAAGACAGTGATGTGATGAAAAAAAAACGAACTGAAAAAGAAAGACAGAGCGACAAGCGCAGTGCTTTAAGGAACTTCAAAATGGTAGTTAAGCGGCGGTGGCCACACCGACTGTTGTGTGGCCTATTCTCGGTGTCCTGTTTTAGGAAGTTTAGCAAACTTCCTAAAAGAAAAGCTTTTGGGAAGTTTCCTTGACTAGGTGATAATGTCCTCGATTTTATACTGCAGCGCAGTTAACAGGTTTTTGCAATATACATATTTCACTACGTAGATTTGCCACCATATTGCCATTTTTATAGAAAACAAGTGACGTATAGAAGGAAGAGGCATATATTTTTGTGATATTGTAATTGTCATTATCAGCTTATTCTAAAAATACGAAAAAAGACATTAGCTTTATTTCGCACCATGAAATAGGTGCTGTGCGAAGCGTTACGAGAGAGACGATTGACGAGCCTTCTTTCAAATATTACCAGCCGTCGTAGCTTAGCGTGAAAGATATAGCGTCGCCAAGCTCTAGAACGCGGGTTCGAGTCCCAACCACAGTGACCGCATTTCTATGAAAACAAATGATAAGAACCCCACTGCAATTGTAATGAAGTGAACGTCAAAGAACTCAGCTCGTCAGAATCAATCGGGAGCTGAGATTGTTGTTCGCTAGTGCAAAGGGTCTAAATGTGGACACAAAAGGGGAGAAACGCGAACGTTCAACTCGGGAATAGGAGAGAAGGAACCATCCATATAAGCATCACATATATGAAACAAAAACTGCAACAGAAGCGATTACGCATGGGTATCACGGAAGGCCTAACAGAGATACGACATTTGTTTTTATGCTTACATTCACATGCTCACAATGACTGGTGGATAGTAAATGACTAAAAACCTATCTCTCAGGATCCTGCATACGTTCTTTTTCAGCTCGCGTGTTGCTGCCAGCTCGGACGTGAAATTTGTGTCCTCCTTTGCAAAAGCGAACAAGAAACTCAACAGAAACCAACTAGCACAACTTATCATTCTTACTAAGGGCTCTTCAACTACGTTGTGACCTATAATCGCACCGGGGTCTAGGAACGTAAATACTCCGCAATTTCTTTAAGGCTTACTTGGACTGCTTCTGCAAGAACCGGGCCAAGCCGGAAACGTATTTCACGTTGCCGACGAGAATTTTCGTCTGTGGACCGATGCTTGTGGATGATCCTTCGAATACGGTCTTGAGAAATGTCATCCAATTCCACTGCAGGAAAAATAAAGAATGAAAATGTTCAGTGCAGCTGTATCAGCCGTACTGTAATGGAAAACGATATATCTGAAGCTCTAATATACAGTGGCAACGCGTCATTGATCACGAGCTCGCGACAGAACAATAAACTTAAGTCCTGCCATGGGTGTTTCCAAATGTTTGCTTTCTTACTGCCACTTTTAGCAACCGAAAATTCCAATGCCTAAGCCGCTTGCGTACCAAATAGGGTATGAAAACAATTGTAAACATAACAGTACGCATATTATTGCACGCCTTTTTCGTTCAGATGGCAGTAAAGTTCACAGTAAAAAAATTGAAGCTCACTCAGACTCACTCAATATATCTTGCTCTGAGGGCTCTCTAGGACTCACCAAAATTTTCCTCAACCGGACTCACTCAGACTCACTAAACGTTTTCTCAACCGGACTCACTCCGACTCAAAACTCACCAACATATTGCTCAGCCGGACTCACTCAGACAGACTCACCGCCTGACCTGAGTCTGAGTGAATCCGTTAGCGTAAAGTTAGCATTTGCAATCATGGTGTCAACGCTCTTTAACGCCAATATCACATAAATCGGTGCTCTGCCATACGCCTTTTGATCTCGTATATTCAAGTACGACCTATCAGTGGTTTCAATCCAGTAAGGACAATTTTATGAAATACATGGCGCACACGAGATATTTTTATCACGAAATTCCCGTGAAAGAGCTTGTGGGATGAAGTAATGGCATCCCCCCCCCCCACCCCAAATCACGCCTCTGATTGATCAATGTTGAGGTGGCGCACGAACGCTAGAGCGCTGAAGTATGTGTGAATATACTTGGGTATAAACGTAAGCCGATATATAAAGCTGTTAGTACTACTGAAGATGAGTAGATAGGCCGATAAGTCAGCAATAAAAGGTGGAGCTCACTCAGACTGACTCAAGAAATACATTTTGCCCTGAGGGCTCACTCGTTCTCAGACTCACCAAAGCTTTCTTCAACAGGACTCACTAAGATTCACTAAACTTTTCTCAACTGGACCCACTCGGACTCAGGCTCGCCAAAATATTACTCACCCGGACTCACTCGGACTCACGGCCCGATCAGAGTCTGAGTGAGC
The DNA here is from genome assembly GCF_013339695.2 of Rhipicephalus sanguineus. Taxonomy (NCBI): domain Eukaryota; kingdom Metazoa; phylum Arthropoda; class Arachnida; order Ixodida; family Ixodidae; genus Rhipicephalus; species Rhipicephalus sanguineus. The sequence continues at coordinate 134,421,738 of NC_051179.1, read as the reverse complement.
CGACTCATGAGTGAGTTTGCCGACAAACGACAACAACATATGTTTAACATTCGCAGTTAGGACAAAATACCACAAAATGACCAATACTACACAAAGGAATTCTAGGGAGCGGCGCCTTCAAGAATAATTCTTGATACAGCGGTGGAAATTCATTCACATCTGAAAGTGTTACAACTTAATCGGGAGGCATGCTTATTTTACAAATTCCCTGTTTTAAATAGCTTTATTTAGAGCAATAGTGAAAAGTGGCACTTCAGCAGGAATTTAGTGTTATGTCCTCGTCCTGATGAACTCAATACATGCTCACTTCCACCCACATGGTTTATTAGCGGGCACGCGAATAAAGACCTAATGCTTACAATTTATTGCAACGAGGTGTTTCGCAAATTTCAGCACAATTTGTAATTCTGAAAATCAATACATGCGTGCTTCCAGCGCATCCATGTAGGAGACACAAACAATATATTAAATAAACACGAAAAAAAAACGCTCGTAGCTTGCACACGTGTGTCCTCGTTCTCTTAGCGCTACACATACTGTGGGAAGCCTTCGTTAGCAGTATGAGCGGCCGACTAACTTGTGAAAACACCCATTTACAGTCGCCAGCTGCAGGGCCTTCTTACTTGTGGGGGGCGGGGCGTGCTGATGTAACACTTGTAATTCGTTCAAGTGCATACGCTTGGAAATTTTCTTGTGCTGAGAACATAATACCCTCGTGAAATACACGCGTCCTGTATAACCATAATTTCAATATAAACATGGTTTATCCCATTAAATTACTTATCTGTTGCCATAACATAAACATACTATATGACTGGATAATGTATAAACACACACGTGTGTTTTCCATGCGGCACTAGCATGCGTTATCGTACAGAGAAGTGCATCAGGATGACAACACTACGCAATGCGATGACTAACAACAAGCACACTTACGTAAAACGAGTTGTCAAGGTCTTTCAGCTTCAGCACTTTTTTGTCGTAGTACATGCCAGCGCGGTGACCTTCAGCGTACCTCAGCCTCTGCAAAAAGGCAAGAAAATATGAGCGACGAAGGCGGGCTAGCGTTCCACAGGTGGCTAAACTATTTTGAGTTACCACGAGCGCAGACGCACTTGGGAAACGAGCCATCTTCGCGCCGTACTAGGATGTTTTTGTTGAACAGACTTCGAGTAATATTATCGTTTGTAACGTGTTTCCAACTTAATAATCATTAGGGATAGAAATAGAATCGAAATAGAATCGAATAATAACTAATCGAAGAATTCAATTCGACTGTCGAATAGCTAGTATTCGAAGTTTCGATTAATTCGATAGGACAAAGGCCAATGATGAAACTTTGTTAGGGTGGGGTGGCTAAAACTAATGCTACCGACCTTACAAAAGGCCTTTCGTTAAAACTTCACCGATATGCTTGTTCAAAAGCGAGCGCATGTTTATTTTCAAGGAGATTATGTCACTTCCGCAAGTAAAAAAAAGAAAAAAAAAACACGAGAAAACTGTGAAGCCCTTCACAACTTCGCTTCCCTAAACGAAGGCACGGACTTCTTCCTTAGTTCAGTCGCGAATGTCGCAAGCGCCCTAAAACGTCCCTACTTTGGCCCGCGAAACCCTCGGTGATTGGCTTCACATGTGAAAACCTGTTCACGTGGTGCAGTCGCCACTGCCGTTCCACACCGCTCGTTCAGAAACTCCCATGCTTTCGAAGCGCAGTTAAAACGCTGCTGTGAACGGGCGACCGAAGATGTTTGGCCCCTAGCGAGGCCCGTAGCCACGGGAAGGGGGGGGGGGGGGTCCAGGGGCCCGGGCTCCTCCTCGAAGTTTTGGTGAAGTAGGTGTTTTTACCAAAAATAAATAATGAAAATAGGTGTTTTTCTCAAATAGCCCAGGTTTTCAGCAAGTGCCCCCAACCCTCCCCCCCCCCCAAAAAAAAAAAAAAAAATTCCTGGCTACAGGCCTGCCCCAAGCACTCATGACCATGAAGCACAACATTACCGTTGTCAGATGAGCCGTACTGCGCGACCATAGCGGGAAAAAAACTGGCTGCCGTACCCAACTCTGCTAGCCAAGTCTTGACCTGAAACAAGGTCATGTGGAGTAGCTAGTGTTTCTGTATGACAATTTGTAGTCATTCGGTAGCAGTCACTCACCGCGTTATGTGCTTGAGGGAACGAGCAGCTTTAATTTCTTAGTTCTTTCTCCGAATTTTCAATAAAATATTTTGTATTCTATATTCGATTAGATATTACAAACGTTTGTCCCCTATTCCGCACTATTCGATTCGAATTCGATTCCAAATGAAATTTTACTATTCGCACACCCGTAATAATAATATCTAGTGATTTAGGTGCTAAAACCTCGATATCATTATGAAGCGCACCGTAGTGGGAGGCCCCAGAAATTTCGACCATCTGGCGTACTTTTATGTGAACACGGGCCTCTGCCATTTCACCTCCACCGAAATGCGACCGCCACGACCGGGATCAAACCTATGACCTTCGGGTCAGCAGCCGAACACCGTAGGTGTTCGGCTGCTGACCCGAAGGTGAGCACCATAGGCATAAGCGTGCGCAGGGTTCCCCGTTAAGGGGGGGGGGGGGGGGGGGGCGAAGGTTCGTCGCAGCGCCCCCCTCCCGATTATGTCAATGTATGCGGCTGCCTTTGCGCCCCTCTTCTCGCCCCCCCTACAATGTATAGGGCTGACTTTGCGCCCCCCCCCCTTTCTCACCCCCTTGCTCCCCCCCCTGCGCACGCCTATGACCATAGGTGAAGGAGGCGTGTTTTTGTTCTGGTTTTTGCCTTTTGCCTTGCCGACGATGCGCATGCGCGGGAATTAGTCGAGCGTCAAGTTTAGATATATTTTCTGTTCAAGCAATAAATCTTTCAGTTGTGAGTGTGCGCTTTGTGTCGTCGGTTCCTCCCTTCTTATGTCCTTTTTCCCGTAGTGAGCCTTTTTGCTTTAAGATATGAACCGTAACAACTGTACCACCGCGGTGGACTGTTTACCACTTATTATAATCTGGAAGACAAAGACTACAAAATTCCTATATGCGCTCATGCAAACATGTCGCACAAATCAAGAATTGTAATTTAACAGGTGGACTAACCTAAGCGCCGACACCTATAAGCGCAATCGACTGCGGCAGAATATTTGGGATTAAACAAACCTAGAGCAATACGAATAGCATGCGCTTAATGTGTAATAAAATCCATAAGCCAAAAGACGAGCGAGTCGGCCAGCGTCACTCTTATCTGAGCCGCACGCACCTTTATGAGTTCAATGTCGAAGGCCTGAATGTTGTCGCACAGTGTGTCCCATTGGTCATTCGTCGGTACGATACCATACACGGACAGCATGGCGTCACAGACACTTTGTCGAAGCCAATTTGAAGATTCCGTGGTCGAGAGAATGAACTTGGGTAGCGCCGTTGTCTCTGGTTCGTCCAACTGAAAGGAAAGAAACAATAAATAAGAAGAGGTGGCTCGCTCAAATATGCGCGTTTCCTCAGCACACACACTAGAAGGTTAGTTTGTCTCGTAACGTACAGTAGAACAGAATAAGTGCTATTTTAGCGTTTTGGTGGACACGCCGATGACTGTACACCGGTCGTTCAACTGCTCTTAGACCCTAAATGTCCAATAAACGCCAAGTGACATCAACTAAAAAAAAAGCACGTGCGCTGCATCAATTGTCAAAGCAGGTATACACCACAATAAAGCTACCCTCAAATGAGGGTAACGACCCTCACGTGGGGGGTAGCAATATGACTAAATAAATAAATAAAACGTGGCTGTCACCTAAAACATGTTCTGTCACAATAAAACTTTCAACCTTGGAGGAACACACGTGAGCTTCAAGCCTAAGCTCACCGAGAATAGGAATATCTATTTAAAAGGAAACTAAAGTGATGAAACGAATAGATCTATATTGATAAACTCTACTCTGAGAACTCTTAATGTTGTTAATTTCACCATCATGAGTTCATTAACAGAGTGAAAAATCAAGGTCACATATTCATTTCCAAATTTCGCGGCGAGATCCCGCACGAGACGTCACGGACTTCAACGTGTATTTTTCGTATTTTGGTGACATTGGCCCCACTAAATTTTCTGAAACTTGCTATGTTAAGTCTATGGGCCCCTCAGAGGACAATGTATGTTATTTTTACTGATTATGATCTACGTAGGACCTAAAAGATGCCGTCAAAACATATGACGTCACGAGGTTTGGTGAGGGAATTTCAAGGTGGCGTCGCCACCTGCATTTCCTTCTTGCACGTTTTCTTGCTTTTCAGTCATCTCGGGGCAAGCATGAAGATGATTTTGGTATTGTGAAAGAGTAATTTACTGATATAAAAAGAATCTTTCTTCTCTTTAGTGTCCCTTTAATGCATCGCTAACAGCAGAGGTCGTTATTCTAAAAGCAACAGCACTGCATTTCTACTGAAGCATGCACTGCATACTACAATTCGTCGGAGCCATTGCGCAGTTATTTTTCAGCCAGAGATCGATGAACAGTGTCCAAAGAGCCTATGTAACATGCAACAGTTTAAATACTTGCTTTTCAACGCATAATTTTATTATTTGATTTTGCATTTGCACGTAATTGGTTGTTTCTCTCAAAACACCAGTCTTTTCCTTTCAAGATATCACTTAAAAAAGGGTATTATGTTGCACTAATCGACAATTTTATATCTCTCGATGACTGATTAATACTGGCCCCTTTGCTGCTCGTCATTCAACTACTTGCAATATTATCGGTTGCATCTTTCGCTCATTGTTCTTGCAGCCGGCTGGCAGTGAGACAAGTATGCGAACGTACCTGACAAATTAAGCAAACAAACGCACTGCGAGATTTATTGAATATTACTGTAAAATGAACGACGTAATTAGAACTACCAGAAATAGGACCCACAAAAAAAATGTTCAAATATATCTAAAAACGACGTGAAAACATCACTTCACTCATTTCCGCAAGTTCACCTTCTCATTGAACAAGATCCCACAGCTGCTAGTTCAGTTTGCCTCTTCAATCGTCAATTACCCGGGCAATTACAAACGATATGTGATGATGCAATTAGGAAGACGAGTGCGGTGCTTCGCGCAGCATTTGGGAAAACACTCCAAGTGCGTGTTTCATGTACTCACGTAGATGATGACCTTAGAGTAGTCATTGGGGTCTACTCTCATCTGGACTTTGACAAGCGGGAAAAGGCCGAAGTTCTTGGCCAGCTTAGCGGCGATCACGGAGATCTTAGGGTCGCCTTCAGGGTCTAGTGACGGAAAGTGCTCCAGTCCCAGGATGCGTGGCATCTTTTTGATGTCCTCCATGCTGCTGTTGCGTTCTGCGGCGAAGATTGCACACGATGAAAACTTTGATCTTAAGCAATATTTCACGCCTAAAGGTCGGCTATGATCTGGGCAAAATAAAAACAAAGGACCAAACTGCGGCCAGGAGCAAAAACAAATAAATAATAAAGGTTCTGCGGCACGTTACAAACACTGCATCGCTTGAAGGCGAAAGCCTGCTATACACTTTTGTAATGCATTAGGTTGTGCAATAGAAGACCACTATACTTGCGAATATGTACGTGCTCAGTCGATTGTATTCCCCCTCCCCCTCCCTCCTGCCGCTCAAGCTTTCTGCACCCTATGTGGTGTTGCGCTGCCTCCGTGATCAGCCCACATTTGACCAAATGATTTCGTCATATGACGTCATGGTAACATTTATCCACACATTTCGACGTTCTTTGACGTCATGATCATGGCACACGCTGACGTCACACCATGACGTCATGAGTAACGTAGGTCACGCGTGTTTTTTACGACTTCAGTCACCTGCCGTGGGTCACTCAAAGGGCCGGGAAACGAGACAGTTAAGGCTTTGGCCTTAACAAACTGCGTCACCATATTACTACAAACACCGGCCTCGGGAAACGTTAAAACAGGTAATGAAGGCGCTAGAAGCAGCAACAGCGTGCAGCAAAGAAAAAACCCCCAAAAACATTCATTTATGTGTTTGCTACAAAGAGAAAGCACTATTTACGCAAGGTATTTGCCTGTGCAGTGGCTTGTATTTGGGTGCTGTATGGAAATGTATATGTACACATACATTTCCATACAGCACCCAAATTAAGGTCCAATTCCCAGCATGGAGGAAGAAAACAGTTAGTAGGGCGCCTTACACAATGCGAAAGAAAGAAAGAAAGAAAGAAAGAAAGAAAGAAAGAAAGAAAGAAAGAAAGAAAGAAAGAAAGAAAGAAAGAAAGAAAGAAAGAAAGAAAGAAAGTAGTACGAGGCACTCGCACACAAAGCTTCCCTTGCCCCCATTTTCCCGACAGGACGAGGGTTCCTTAATATTATAATGAGGCACCGTCCGACCAATATTCATACAAAAAAGTCACAGTTTCACCGCAAGGGCGAAGCAATAAATGCGATAGCAACAAATTGCAACGTTATAGGAAGTGAGGCTGGCAGCTAAATCTTTAGGATCCGATCTCGCGTGACTCTACAAAACGCTGGTGTGAGAGGATAGCGCCGCTCCAGGGAGTGATGCTCTTGCCGCACAGTCTCCTCGTGCTGAGAGCGCAGCACGTAGACGGGTGTACTGGCCGCCCGCTGACGGCTGCCGAGATAGCACGCGCGCAAGCGATTGCGACCGCACCCTTACAATCGAAGTTCTAAGTTGCTGCTCGAGCGAACCCCCTCCCTCCTCTCCCTTCGCGTCTTTTGATTCTCGTTCAAGACGGGTGGGGCGTTTCCTCTCTACTTTGATGGCAGGCCTCCCGAGCAGGATTATGTTATCGCATGCGCCTTGCGAGCGACGGAAATGGGCCGGCTTGTTTGATCGCTGCTTCCGCCGCGTTCATCGCCCCCCGTTCGCGCGCTCTTACCCGCGGTAGAACATACGATGCGCGGGGGGGGGGGGGGGCGATGTTACCAACTTGAACTTTATACTGCATGTGACGGCGACGGCAAAAACCCGCCGAGGGTGTCCATACAATTCCTATCCCGATAAAAGGAGCCCAATAGCAGTAGCAGAGATGTAATTCAATAGTAGCGCCGTGTCTGGTCTTCTTTTTTTGCGTTCACTTGTTCGCGCCACATAGGTTATCAGATATGCGCAGCAACTGACCGGTCCCTTCATACCAGATGTACGTTTCCGCTGTGATAATTAGCTCGAGGTGACGATCTCGCCTCATTTGGTGGAAGCAACGCTTTGGAAGAAGATGGAATAAGAAACCTAGCGCCTAAACAAAATGTGCGTCCCAGCGTTTTCCCTTACCTGCGTTCTGACATGCTGCGAAGATTGCCTCGAACTTCCGGACAGGAATGTGAGTCATTTGGTTCATGATCTGTCCTTGCTCCGTGATCGAAGCTGAAATACGGGAGAAGCACCGTTAAAGGATACTGAACGCTTTGTATTTATTCCCCAGCAATGTCATTCGAAGACGTTTTATCATATTTGTATACCTGGAGAAAATGTTCGTGCTGGTCTCAAGATTCCCAGCGCGCGTGCTTGCAGTTAATATACATATAGCGAGAATGGTGTCTAGGTAGAAGTATACTACATGCACATTCCTAAATCTTGTGCTGACTATGCTATTACTGTGGCCGTGATATTACCTATCAAACGACCTTGTCTCTAGGTGTTGCGGGGCAACACTAGAAGACATGACAGTTTCATGCCTAGGCAGTCGCCTCTTTATGTGCTGCGCATGCTAAACTAACGCTTTAGGAGAGAGCATTAACTTAACGTACGAAGCACGTCACGCATTACGTACATGCAGGCTTGCACACACTACGCTAAATCTGAATGTGATTACGTATGTTGAAAGGTCGCAGTCAATGGCCCTATATACACAGTATAAGAACAATGGACGTAATTTTCCCAACATAGGTTAGTAAGCGCTATGCCCAGACTAATTATATATATATCAACGCGTGGAGATTATCCATTCATTTTTTTTACTTATTCTTGCGCATGGACATAACTATCCTAAAAATCAGCGTGAAATTCTCACTGGTGTCTTTTGTTCAACACTGATGGTGCACGTGTAATCGACAGTCGACAATTACAAAGAACAGATCTTGGAACATTATGCTGTTCCAGATATGCCTACCTAAATATGAGGAATAAGAATAAAGTTTCACATTCCGCATTTCTATCCGACCAACACTACGCCCCTAATTCATCTCTCTATTTTGCACAAAACCTTTCACCTTTCCTAAAATTAAATTAAATCCTAATGAAACCAACATGTTTTGCCCGCGTACGCGTATTCTGCCCTGAATTTTGTATGTATAAGTGTTTACGGCAGTGTTAAAAGTTAAGGAGTTCAGAATTACCTTATGGTCCACCACTACAACGCACCTCCCTCATATGGTGGTTTACACGTAAAACATAACAATTGTATTAGTTTGCAGGAGCATTTTTATCGTCTACTGCAATTATGCGAATTTTATTGTTGGCTGCAATTATGCGAAGGAAAATTTAATGGAGATACTGGAGAGCGCAACCTTTTAATGTTTTTTTTTTTCGCATAGGGCATATGGGGACGCGCAATTGGTACCACATTAACTGCAGACAAATACACATTATTCTCTGTCACTCCTCAATAACGTGCTGATCATTTCACATGCAGCGAACACGTTAAGGAAAACGCATAACGCACCCCAACCCCTATTTTCGAACATGCTGCATTGCGTTGCTAAAGCGCACAAGGGCACATTTGATCTACTACGCATCAAGAAAAATATACTCAGGCAATCTGTATATATATGCACCGCGATGACCAGGATATCGAAATACGGAGTATTTAAGCATTGAGTATCAATAAAACCACCGAGACAAGCAGCAGGTAGGCAAGAGTGGTGGAGAGTTGCACAGATCTGTTTGTTTACAGGATGCAGCGCTCCATGTGTTGCTACAGGAAAGGCAAATGTAAAAGAACATTGAAACACGCATGAGCAGTATGAAGAGTATTATATTCTCGAAGCTCAAAAGATCGTTGCACCACAAAATTACAGTGATATGATTGCTTCATGAGTTGTTGACGCAAAACTAGGACTGCCTATATGGAAAACGCCGCAGTATATGTTTCCAGTGTAGATGCGCATTACTGATTATAAGGCAGAACTAGAAGCAAGGCAGCTGCACGCATGTATGCTCCACCTTAGGCAAGGAGTCACCACCGAAATTACCATAGAGCCTATGGCCCATAATTGCTTTGGCCTACGTCACTGCTTCAAACAGGAAGCTGTGGTATGACACCTGACCTGCACTAGCAGGCATAGGCGTGTGCAGGGTTCGCCATTAGCTGGGGGCAGTGGGGGCATGCATGTTTCCTAGCAGCACCAACCCCCCCCCCCTCACCCGGTTAATTGAGCACAAAAGAAAATAACGTACGCAGTGGATGCAAAAATGAAAATGAAGCGGTGTGCTTTTCAGAACGACCTTCTTTTGGTCCCCGGCTACCCGGTGTTAAAGACGCGAAGTAAGCACTTGGCATGCGATACCAGAGGTCTTCGGCCTCCATTACCGTAAAAAGCCTATGTGGAATGACGGGGAAAGGTCCGACGGAGTACAGGTCTGGGGCCGACTTTGCGCCGCCCTCTGATGTTTAAGCAGGGGCCATCTGCCCCTTCCCCTGCACAACCCGCCCCCCTTGCGCACGCCTTTGCTAGAAGGCTGAGATATCTACGTTGCGGACGCCTTACCTTCGACCTCCGCGAAAAGCGTCTTCTCGATGTCCGAGACGATCCAGTCGTCGAACGAGAACTTTCTCGAGTACGGGGGAATGCGCGCGTTGTGCGACCACTTGCGGCACACGTGCGAGTAGAAGTCTTCGCACGGGTCCGTGCGTCCGCGCTCGATGATCGCCTCGTAGAACTGGGCTGCGAGTGCAAGCAGTTTTCAATGAGAGCCGCTAGAGCCGCCATCATATCGAGGCGCTTATACACCTTGGCGCACAGGCTCACAAGCTTAAGCGCTATAAATTTTGGGGAAAAGAGTCCGCCACACGTGACATTGGGTGAGCGATAGCCGTGATGGTTTACAGAAATAAAATTTTGCTTAAGGTAAGCTTGCGAGGAATTTATGCGGGAGGTAACCTTGTGATGCAGTTTTATACCTATAAGTCATGCTTTTCCCAGATAAAACGTGGAACAATGAAATCCCCGCTCCGGCCAAGCCAACATGTATATCTTGAAATAAGAAGCTGACAGGAAGATCCGTCAAGAACTACTATTAGTAAATGTCACCAACTAGAATTACTGGTCAGCTTTGACGCTGAGCTCGTACAAGATTATATAACTTCTTTGTTTTTCGTTTGGTCCAGGTGGTATTCCATAAAAAAAGGTAGTGTTGCTTTAAAGTGAATAAGCGAGCTGCATGTGGGCAGGCGAGCTGAGTGAAATAGGGCATAGAGTGCACAGCAATTTTTTTTTATGCTGCATCCTTCTTTTTCAGCGTGATTGCCTATTAGAGAGGGGTTCTCGCTTTTCGCGGTAAGTGAAGTCCTCTTGAGAGATGGCGTCAGAAATAGCGCTCGCATTGAGAAAGATAGGGTGGTAAAAATGGAAAATATCAAATCTATAGTTTTAGGGACACAAATAAAGAAAACATAGCCATCGAATATCGAATATTCACAATTTCCGTAGGAAAACGCCGTGAAGCGGGGCTGACAACAAGCGGTGCGTTCACGTGGATTTATTAATATTGCTTCTAACCAGTGGTTGTCAGCCCGTGTGTAATGCGGCTAAATTAGAGGAAAAAAAAAACAAGAGTAAGGTTATACCTTGGGCACGATGGCAATGACTGTAATGAAAACAAACACGCAAAAAACAGGACGTCCCAGATGCGCGTGGTGAAGACGCCCGTCGAAAGATATACAGACAATAGGGAAGCACCGCGCATTGTTTGGAAACAATGGAGACTTGTCTAGAACGGACTAAAATAAAGCGCTTCCACGAACATATAGCGAGCAACCCTAGGCAGCGAATGGGGAGACATGCCGACGTACTCGATGGCTTACAGCTCTTCCTCACGACTGCACTGTTGCACGTGTTTTATATTTCCAGGAACTTGAAACATCAGCTCAACAAACACAGTTCTTCTGCACCAGAATGGCTCGTGCATGTCACCGTTTCGTAGCACTATCTCCATATAGACAGTAAGAACCGTTGTGTTCATCCACCGTGCTCCAAGGAAAGGGACATTCAGAAACATTCGACAAAACGACGGTCTCGTATTTCACGTCAACAGTACATTTAACCTCTGCACGGTTTCATTATATTAGCAGCGACACATCAGAGTACTAATTTTTGTATTACCTCCCACTATTCATCTTTATTTGTTGATTATAATATCCTTTGAATGCACAAATGCCAAAAGACGCGAGAAATTATTGGGGCATCTCACATGAAAAAGAATAGGAGAGGCCTGTGTGCGTCAGCCATTCATTTCACTGTTGGACAGAGAATATGATTATTCCTCGGCACGTGCTTTGATGCGAAGTAGTTCGTCTCGTTTTCGAGTTCTTCGAGTACATCCTGCTATGATTATCTGGTGTTCCAGACCACGTGATGTTTGTCTGCATACATATCTTGCTATCACTTACGCATATGTTTCGTTCGCTTCAATAAAAGTTTAATTATGAATAGGGGCTTGTCCTGTCCATTTATTGTCTTTATCTTTGTCCCTTCGCGCTTAAATTTTCAACTATGCAACGCTGTATTGTCATGCATTTTTCTAATATCTTAAAAGAACCTATCAGTGTCCAGCTGCAATGGTCACATACAAAACTGCAGGTATCGAATAAATAAATATATAAATAAATAAATAAATAAATAAATAAATAAATAAATAAATAGATGAATAAATAGTGAATTCTCACATATTGAATCTCACAGAAAAGCCTGATAGGAAAGGCAGTGCCGCTCGTAACCAAGACAGTGTGTGGACCACTATCTTTGCCAGAAATCGTCATGTGGTGCGTAATGTTTCCACGAGGCGGCAGCTTGCCAATAAACCTTCGCAAGTTAACCGAAGGCATTAAGTCTGTTGGGGTGAGGCTGTCGATATGATTGAACGATCGAAGGGCATTTTTTTTCGGCGTGCTCGTTCCTTTGTTAGTCAGAGACAAATGAACCAACACACAATTACACCAAAGAAAACACAGGGAACAGTAATTGTTGTCTAAGTGTAGCGCAGCAATAGATCAAATGGTAGAGCATCGGACATGTAATTCGAAGGTTGTGGGTTCAGAACCCATAACACAGAGAAATTGTGATTTTTCGTGCACAGTTTTTTCATTTAAGTTGACGTCATAATTACGACGCTACACTTAAAGACAATTATTGTCACTTATGCTTTGCCTGACCTAATTGCTTGTTGAATTCATTTCCTTGTATATGCTGAGTTCATATGATACGCCATATGCTGGAGGCGTTTTGTTTTCCAGATGCCAGCTGCATCCGATCTACTACGCACAAAGCCAGACTGCGCTCTATCCTTCCTACGACAGCGCGCCACTTGCGACGTGACGAAATAAACTACTCACCGGCTTCCCTGCATGCTCGGCTCTCGCATATTCGTACTCTGTCGAACCCTGGATCGAGAGGGACAAGATGCAACGCCATTTTAGCTCAAGGATTTGGCAGTTATAGTGAAAGGCACCATACCAGTGTTTAGGTTTCCCGTGCGCCGTCAGTTAATTGCGTTCCACATACACGTAATAAAACGAAGGGACTCTGCGCAGGTCAGCCCGAAGGGTAAGGCAGAATGATAGCACAAGTATATATGTACCACCGACCAAGCGGTAAGAACTTTAATAACAAAAGTGAAAATGACTCAACAAGGGTAGCTTGATCACAAGCGGTCAAGATACCGCCACAAGACAGTTACGACGCAACGACCTATAAAAATTAGGGCAGATCCCACCAACTGTGGGAATCGATTTCATTCGCAGCAGTCACAGAGTGGCTGCATGTGCCGCATTTTTCGAGTTCGAACGTTTTGGGTTTTGGGTCGTACGAGGTAGATCGACGTCTTTATGAAAATTCAGCAGTTGTCTGCGTATTGTGAGCTTACCACGCATGCCGACTACGCTGGCGTCTAAAGCGTAGCTCGTCGCCGACGTTCGGCACTAACGTTACAGCACCAACGTCACGTTTATCGAAACGAAATTTAAGCAGCGTTCGTTGGCGTACTTCTACAAGCATGAGAAACGCTGTACTTTAGCGTGCCGAGTCACAGGAATACAGGTGTAGTGTTTATTACATTTTTTTTTTAAAAGCGTATGGCAAACACTGAAGCCAAAACTGACATTTACAAGCACTGCAACCACCAGGAAACCATTGACGTAATACATTTATTACGATCTGTACTGCGTGGTCGCTGGTTAAAGGCCGTTGCAGCACTTCTGGCAGCGTTTGTCTGCTACATTAAATTCGCCATCTATGCCGAAGGGAACTTTTTATTTCGTTTAATGTACGCAAAGTGTCTTACGAACGTTTTGGATGCATATTTTTGCCGTTCCTGGGTTGATAATAACTCTGAATCACGTATGGCGCATGCGCGCAGACGGGCCGTGGTATGTGGGTATGCGCCCCACGTGACGGGAGAAAAGGGTTTCATGACGCGCGCGAAATGCATATCACGTTGTTCATGTCAAGACCTTTTGATATTTGTTACAGAGAACGCTGCTGAAAGATCAACTACAGCTGATTTTAGTGGAGTAGTTGTCTGCTACCACCTGTGTCCGCAACCGCTATCACGCTTCATGAAAAAAAAATTAACCATGATCGAACGGGATTTGAACCCGGGCCCACTGCGTGACCGTCATGCGTTCTATCACAGAGCCACGCCGGTGCTTAAACAGCGTACAAAAATCTGTACTTCACTACTGGCCATGTAGCAGTTGCCCCGAAAGTGTTTACAACGGGCTCTAGAAAGGCAGCTCTTCCAGCTTTTGGTGTCACTGTGCTGCGCGTGCCGGGCCGGCCTGGATTTCTTTCTTTGTCCTACACTCATGACCTCCTATACCAAATTCGGTATATACCAAAGTTAACGAGACGAAGTACCCAGACGTAGATAGATAGATAGATAGATAGATAGATAGATAGATAGATAGATAGATAGATAGATAGATAGATAGATAGATAGATAGATAGATAGATAGATAGATAGATAGATAGATAGATAGATAGATAGATAGATAGATAGATAGATAGATAGATAGATAGATAGATAGATAGATAGATAGATAGATAGATAGATAGATAGATAGATAGATGCTCGGATATCTCTTTGATGACCATGGGTTTCCACTCACATCGTTGCATTGCGCTGCTCTCAGGCCACGCTCTGTAATACTTTGTTGATTAATTAACTCAAATCACTCAGTGAACATTCCCCTATGGCTCACAGCTGACAGCTGTCGTGGAAATGTTATGGGGTTTTGTGCAACACTCCTCACTGACTCTTGAACGGTACTTTTTTTCAGGATCAATACTAAAGGCCAGACTTGAAGAGGCCTAATTCTTCGTTGGCGACGCCGACAATAGGTGAGCCAATAAAACGAACTTATTCCTTTTATTTGCACGCTATAGACATGTCAACTACTCACACGCCGAAACGTTTGCTCGTAGGTGTGATGATCGTATTATGAACTGCGCGCCCGCTATGGGTGAGCGCCTCAACTGTGAAATCTTTCCAGACAGTCGTACCGCGTGAATGAAAGTAATGCCGCTAACTAGGAACGCCTCTTCCGCACTCACCCACGAAGCTCTTGAGGAAAGCGGCGATGGGTATGGTGACGAGCAGGAATGTGGCCACCGGAACGGCGCCAACCACGAACCACCAGTACGATGTGCCGCTTGACTGGCTCTTGGTGTCAGCCGTGCCACCGCTGCCGCTCTCGCGCCTGCCATGTATGACAGCATTGTTTCAAATTCAAATTAGCACTCTAAGAAATGTGATCAGTCAACGGTTCTTCATTACTATTTAAATAGCTGGAAATGTTTCTTCTGGACATCACAGACCTATTCGCAGCATCTGCATATATTTTTGAAGCTCTCCAGAAGCGGCACTCGAGTGCTTGTGTCCACATCAGAATGTTTGTGATCTCCTTACAAGTTAACCTATTCCAATATCACGTTCATTTATTTCGTTCCCTGTATTTAATTTTCACTATGCTCTTAAAGCATTGTGTGCCGCCGGGATAGTTGCTATTCTTTTACTACACACACAGCTCACAAGCAGTGAAAAGACGACAAAATAGCCACAAGGCCTAACGCTGCAAGGGCCAGCACTGGTTAATAATTCAATAAATTGCACGGCTCTCGTGTCACCGAAAAATACTTAAGGACGAGCCAGCTAGACAATATTACGAAGATGTTTTGAGGACTTGCGATACGGGTTTATGGAGCAGCCGGGCCTTTGTGCACAACCTCACAGAAACATGGTGAAAAAGAAAAGTTGGGCTTGCTACACTTCTACATTTTTCGTTCGTTCATAAATACTACAAGCAATCGCCTACCCACTTTCGCTAATAGTCAGTTTTAGAATAGAGTACGCGAAGCCTTGCGTTAGAGCTTGACGCGACTGCGCATAAGTTATACGCAAACCTCTTCGGCAAGAACTTTCTATAGTTGGAAAATGGCGTACGCACCCAAGCAAGGGAAACGCTACAAACCATATTCTAAACCTTGCTAATGACATACAGATCATCGGCAACGGAGAAAATGGCATTTTAGCAATATCTTAAGCTTACGTTCTTCTTGCAAAGGTGGGCGGACGTGACCATTTTACAAAAGTGACATAATGTAGCGACAGGGCGAGCTGCTTTGGGTTCATGTTAAAACGCAGCGCAAGGACACGGGGTGTACGTACTACGTGTTTTACGCTTTGTTGTTTTTTTTTTTTTGTCATGCCGTGCTCGTCTTGCCGTGCTCTTTGCAATGATTTATATTTGTAAGGCTCTCTGATTGTAACTGTGTTTTTGCCAACCGCCTAATCTCGTCAGCTCGAACTAGGCACATCGCGAGTGGCTAACACGCAATCTAACGGAATGTGGAAAAATAAGAAAAACAATTTGTGTGTGCGAGCGCTTCTGGCGCGGTACAGCTGAATTTGTTAGAAAACCTTTATTTGCTTCTTTCGCTATACACTCTTAATCAGGCGCTGGTTAAACGCTGCCTAAACCCAGGAAACAAGACGAAAACTGTCCAGTTTCCTGGCTCGATCTGGCACTTTAGGCGGGACCTGATTAAGAGTGTATAGAGCTGAAGGGTTGTGAAAAAGTTCGCTCACAATAGACCCGGCATCTCGCTTTCTTGTAATCAATAACAGTTGTATAAAGTGGACACCTAACCTGAAGCATGTAAAAATATCTTTGTCTTCATGACAGAAAAGTGCGTTGAAAGGCAGCAATTGGCAAAGTCGAATATATATGCCTGCGCATATTCCGCAAGTGCGCTTCCCTGCGCTGCATATTCGCCCAATTAATGGCGGCCCCTGTTCTGCTTCAAGGCAAGAGGACGTTCTAGTTGCACGTGCTGGGGCGTGCCTATATTATGTGTGTTTATATCAAGATAGCTCAATCTACATTTCCGGCGTCATAGCGCAAGCAAACTGCGCTTGAACATTATAAGAGAAGCGAGTTTGGCTAGTGGGTGCGTATTGGCTTCAGGCGTAAGTAATTAGCGCAAAAAAGACAGCGGACAAGCGCCGCGTCCTGTCTGTTGTCTTCACGTTGATCGTTTTTTTTTGCGCTAATTAGTTATTTCTGATGCCGACGCGCTTGAACATGCCATTTGCAGAACTGACTAGCCGCCATTAGCTGGGCTAACTGCTTCGCCGGAAAGCTAACTCCGCAATTATTAAACAGGTCTATTATATCCCTTATAAGAGTGGGCCATAAATATTTACTGCATCTATATTACCGGTATGGCTACACACACATCTTTGTCAAGCACGGGCAGTTTAATAACGATGAATGAAGAAGTTGCAGCTGCCAAGTTTATTTTATTGGCGCTAGTGGGGTGGTACCTGCCAGAATATTATTACGTCATTCTTAACTTAACACTGCTAAAATGCATTTCTATTTTTCTCCGATAAAAGAAAATAAGCGCTGTCATTAAACATTGCAGGGTGACGTACCGACTGCATCGAAAACCGATGGTATCTCAATTTTCAGAAAGGAAGAAGAAAAGGCACCTGCGTGTCGTCCAATCTAAAGAAAATACGCTGGGCCCGTATTCACGCAAACTTCTTGTGCTATAGAATCGTTCTCAAGAGAAATTTCGAACCAATCTTGATGTGGGGCACATCACTAACGAAGCCTGCCAGCCAGTGGGAAAGAGCACTTACGAACTAAAGGCTTCGTGAATACTGCCCCAGCTCCATACAGATACTGCGCTTTTGTAGTCGTTTAAAACGCAAGACACGTCACAACGAATCTTTCACTACAGTGGCGCAACCGCACTCACAGAGCCGAGGTGGTCAGCCCTGTGGTCTTGGCGGTGGTGGAGTACTTGGACGTGGACACTACCTTGGAGTAGGTCGTGGACCCTGTGGTGGTGTCTCGCAGCTCCAGCGTAGTGTCGCGGGACGTGGTGTCCTGCGGTTATCACACCGATCAAGTGGCG
Source organism: Rhipicephalus sanguineus (assembly GCF_013339695.2). Classification (NCBI taxonomy): domain Eukaryota; kingdom Metazoa; phylum Arthropoda; class Arachnida; order Ixodida; family Ixodidae; genus Rhipicephalus; species Rhipicephalus sanguineus. The sequence goes on along the minus strand of NC_051179.1, from coordinate 134,404,086 downwards.
TCCAACTAAACACGCTTGAAGCTTTCTGCATGAGACTGGCTAGATAGACGACAGCCTAATAGCTACAGCGGGTAGAGTAAAATGGCTGCCGGCACAACCTTGAATACCGGTCTATACTTGATAAAGAACGTCGCTGAGTTCATGGTCGAATGTGAATTCACACCGACTTGTAAGAGTTTGATTCCCAGAATCAAACTCTTGCACTTCGATATTTACAATACCCGAAGCCTCTTCAGAAGGGCCAAGGCGGCAGTTAAAAATTACCATGCGCGAAGGAAGCAAAGCAATGCAAACAAACGAACGTGCATTTATTCATTGTCGTACCGGCGAGCTAACTGTGCAGAAAAAAAAGCACCTCGCGTGAGAGTTATCGCGACCTAGTAGGAAGATCATAATACAAATGTACACTAGAACGTGGCAAAACGTGCACGATACTCTGCAAACAATGCAACGCTCCATGTACACGAAACACTAAATATCTGGTACGGATATAAATCTTTACACGGTTGTGCCGGACTAAACGATATAAGTACATCGTTTTGCTTGTTTGTGTCTCTGGCGGTAGAGAACGTATCTACTCTACTATCCTACACACTGCCTCAAGTACAAAGCCATTATGGAAGCAGTTGCCTGTGAATAGAACACTTCTGTAGTGATGTCTTAAACGAAGCGAGAGATTGAGAGAATGCGAAGCAGCGCAATATGGACGCTTTCGCATGAAGAACATTACAAGCATTACAAGCTAATTATGCGGTAAAGAGAAGCGCAAGCTTGAGCCTCCCATGGAGTCTCACCTTGCAAACACATGTAAGGCTTAATGTTTAAAGCAGTGCTAAAATGATGAATTATCGCCATATAGAGATGCTGCATGACAATTTATACCACGGTAATTAACTTGTCGTCGGCACATGCTGGCCTGGTGCGCAGTTTGTACATTGAGCGTGAAGCTACGACACTTAGTGAAACCAGTGACCTGAATGTAGAAAGCCAAGCTGATACGCCCATTACATCAGGTTTTGCACTCATCGGTGAATAAATTTTCATTGTAAGCGTAGTGAGGAGAGCAATAGCAACCTGCAAGCTGCCCTTGTGCACTAGGGCGAACAGCGCGCCTTGCTTATCTCAACAACAAGCGGATCATCATTGCACGTTACTGTAAAAGACGCGCGCAGCCCTGGTGCAAAGGTAACGCTAGACACTACTCTGAAACGTGCCTATAAGGTAGCACGGCGCCGGCATGTAGCCTGGCGGCTACTGCAGCGGTACGGCAGCGCAATCCACCGCGATACCGGCGATCGCACTCATCAGAACGCTTGGGAGGGTCAGAGAAGCGTGATAGGCAGGAAAGCGTATAAGAAGCCACTCTGGGCTGAGGTACTCACCCCGGAGTAGGGATTCATGGCTGTTTATTGCATTTTTTTCCGCTCCGCTACTCAAACTCAGCTGGTTCTGGATACCACGCGCGCATGCCCCGGACCGCGCGCGTGACGCCCACTTCGTTGTCGCTTTCTTCCAGCGCCGTTGAAGACAGGCACGTGGGGAGGCGATGATGATATTGAGGCTAAGGAGGCCACTTCACTGGACTACCTGAAAGGTATTGCTTGCCTCAGTGCTTGAGGGGTGCTTGCAGGCTGTTTGATAGCGAGAAAAGTTGCGGCTTCACCTGTCCAGCGTGGTAGTGGCGCGATAGCTCAGAAGGCATAATGCCAGTAACGTATTAGGTTATGGAAGGTCCTGAAAGAGAAGACAGGAAATTGTAGTCAGACCTGACTGCCCTAATTATGACTATAAACGTGAAAAGAACGGTGACTCCATGGAACGTTATGGTTGTTATTAAAACGCACCTAGCGTCTGAACACCATAGCCTGCACGTTGGACATTGAGACATCGTAATCTGCCAGGCAAGGCATGTGCCTGTAGCATAGTAGCATCTAGGTTCCGCCCTAGATGCTCAGAGTTGAATTCGCGCTGTTGGAAGACTGAAATTTGGTACATCTATTTATCCGGTGTGCATATGCATGCTTTCGCTTAAATTGTGCGCGTATGCGCTTGTGAGGGTGAGTGAGGTGAGAAAGGGGCAAATAGTGTGTGCAGGTGAGGAAGGATCTTTAAAACCCTGCTTTAAATATCCTCCCCCAAGTTTGAACCAAAGCCTGGATATTAGGACTCTTAGGCACTGCACTGCTGGCGCTCCTACTCCAAAAATTTTTAATTGCTTATTAATTAACGTCGAGATAAGGAATCGATTCTGTGCTCGCATTACCACATTCGCGACGTCGATTTGTCATGAAATTCCTTAAAACTCCTTGTTGCGACGTTACCGTCTTTTTATCTTGCGTACTTGCAATGCTCTCGATATTCCACGCATGCAGAAAAGATGGTCCTGCGTTCTTGAATTGAAACCAGGACCATCCTGCACGCGCCATATTTGAATTATATGGCGCCTGCACGGTGTATAGGCGTCAAGATTTTTGCTCGGAATTCCGCAGCGGGATAATAACCTGGCAAATTTTGAAATCAGTATGGTTACCTTGCAAATGCGTACATTATCTGCTAGAAAGGGCTGCCTGATTGGGTGAGTAACAACTTTATTGAAATGTCCGGTGGTACTGAACAAGGTGGGGTCACAAGCCTCCCGGCTTAGGTAACGACCTCAACTCCTTGGACAAGGGCGGCTGCTTTGGTTTGTCGGACGCCCTACAGTTGATCGGCGAGGTCATAGCTGAGAAGGGCCACCTGCCATCGCGCCCGGTCTGTTACGTCAACCTGGTTTGTAGGGGACCCCTGCTGCCCGCTACCGGTGCACTCCCACAGCATGTGCTGCAGCGTCGCTCTGGTTCCGCACGCATTACACTCGTGGGATGTATAAATGTTTGGGTAGCAGAGACGAAGGTCCGCTTGGTTCAGACACGCGTGTGCCTGTAGATGTCTCTAAGCAACGTCCTGTTTCTTGTTAAGCTTAGCGTGGTGTGGTGGATAATTGCATCTGTTGAATATGTAGCGTCGCGTGGTCTCTCTGAAAGTGGTCATGTGGTCACCCCACGTCGGTCAACCCACTCCCGCATCACTCTAGAAGTCTGCGAGGCGTCGAAACTGCCGACAGGGTTCGCCGAACGAAAAAAATTATGACCCTTGGTTTCTAATTCAGAAACACATCGCAGGCAGCATCGACGAATTCTATCCCATCAGTTAGACGGTAGTAAGCCTCGTGATCAGCATAAGTATGAAACATAAACAGAAAGTACAAACGTACGCACCAACGGCCATGAAGACGAAGTAGAGCAATTCAGTGAGGATGTTATGGATCATCGGGGTTCACAGAAGAGGAATTCGTCTTCCAGTTTGGCCCTGCAGCTTGCCGTGAGTGCACTTACAATCTGCTGCTGGCCGAGTCTACGGCGCAGGCGCCGTTAACTCACGAGACGGCACGTGAAATGGCAGAAGCTCTCTATATCTATAAGGCAGGAGATAAATGTGTAGCACAGCCTTGAACGGCGCTGATAGAAGCAGAAATAGATTATCTCAATGTAAGCCTGAAATAACCGCCTCACTGTGGCCTGCATGGTTTTTACGGGTGTCACCCCGAGCTTCGTATGTAATATTCTGTTTCTTCAACAAATTTTCAGCTCTCAGTAAGAGCTAGTGTTCTGACATTTATCTTTCTTCGTTGTTTTCAGTGTTTCAATATGTAAAGGATGTCGGCTTCGCAAACGAAAAGATGCAAACCACTACTCCAAAGTCACGGGCGGCTTTCATGCGAACGTAGCGAAGATAAATGAAAGGAGGCGAAGCAATTGCTAACGACATCGACTCCAGAATTCTTAAAGCAGAGATGTTACTGGAATTCGCCGAGATGAATCGACTCCGTATCATGACTGCTTTCCACCGAAGCATCGAAAGGGGACATTGTCATGCAAAAGTCCTCACCGAGAAGGAAAGTAGATGGAAAGAAAGTACAGAAAAGTAGAGGAAGGAAAGTAGAAGAGAAAGAACATCCGGCCCAGCACATCATGCAGAAACAGTGGGCAAGGCGAAAGGTAACCAACATGGGTTAGTCACCCTTGTATAGATTAAAACGAATACGATGATAGCCACCGAAAACAAGCTAGCCCACATATAGGGCATAAACTGAAGAAGATAGCATTGCCCTTGAGAACAAATACGATGCCGTAAGACAAGCAGAAGCTATCGACAGAGAGGAAATTAAGAAACTGTAACAACACTGATTTATCAAGCAGGAATTGAAGTGGGACGTAAAGCGCCATGGTAGGAAAGAAACATGGCCTCTCAAACCATATAGTGCTTCATAAAGAAAGAACAAGAGATGAAAGTGACCCTTCAAAGGAACAAAAAAGTCAGTTTCGCCGCAAGGGCGAAGCAATGAATGCGACAGCAAGAAACTAATGCTATACGAAGTGAGGCTCGCCAATGGATACTCTCAGTTTGAACAGCGCTCCTGTTGCAAAGGCGGCCGAAGCAGCGAAGGAAACTAGCGTGCTTCAAGTGTCGAGCTGTGACACTTGATAGTTCGCGCTCATCTTCTGTTTGTTCTTTTAGCGGCGTCCCTTGAGCTCGAGTAACTTTCGTACGCTCCGTAACATGAGCGCGGACGTCACGGTGAAAGCTCGAAACATCCCTCTTCCCCTCACCACGAGAAAACCGCGCGAGCAGACAGCGGAAGGGCAAGGTTCTCCCTGCGCAAATATAAGAAGAAGCGAGCGAGCTCGCCCACGACCTTTAAATGCGCCCTTCGCGCTTCTAGCGCCACCTCGCTGGTGATGAAGAAACGCTTATAAGCGCTTGCCGTCTCTGAGTTCGTCCAGCGGTAAAGGGTGTGTATATAACGCTCGCCGTTAGCTGCGTGGAGGATCTGCTTTTCGCGGCGTAGTGGTTAGCGCCACTCGATGCGGAGTAAGTCGTCCCTGGTTCGATTCCGCGCTTCGGAAGCATTTTTCTGAATTATTTTTCTTTGGGGCTTATATATATATATATATATATATATATATATATATATATATATATATATATATATATATATATATATATATATATACATTGTGTGTGTATATATAAATATATATACGGTGCATGACGGCGGCGACGGCAAAATCCAGCCGAGACTGTCCATATAATTGCTATCGCAATAAAAAAAAGACTGCTTAGCTGTCAGAGGTGATAGACAAGAAAAATGTGAGTTAAATACGGAACTACAACTTGATATACATGGAGGTAGCAGTAAAACGTGGAGGAAATGAGCTAAAGCGAAACTCTGATATTTACCGTCCAAAAGTGGCTGAGGCTATGAGAGGCGCCGTGGTGGAAGGTTCCAAGTAACTCAGCAGGCGGGACACAAGCATGTCGCTTTCATCGAAATGCGAAAACCGCGGCCGGTAGCGAACCCGCGTGTTTGGCGTTAGCAGCGGAGCAACGTAACCACGAAGCTACCGCGGCGGCCGAACGCAGTAAAAGCTGAGCCGGCAGCGTTGTTGGCAATCTTAATGGCACAGTAAAGGTAATAGGACGCTTTTGTCCTGAACTATACCGCTCGCCTATAAGGCATCGATCATCAATTAAAATAAGTGTAGAATGGAAGAGGGAATTCAGTTACATGTCTAACTACCAATGAGGCCAGAAAATGCATAATATATGTGCGCCATAGAAAAGGGCCCGTAGGGGTGAACAATAATTGATTATATCAACGAAGGGGGGGGGGGGGGATCTCATATTTAAGATATTTACGATGTCTGTGACAATTCTAGGCAATGTCTGTAGACCTAAGATGGGCCAATGGGCTGCGCGACGCCACCATTAAATTATTACACAAGAAGAGGGAAGTAAAATCCTCGAAGAAACACACACCCATTGCCTTACTATCTCTTATGTACGAAAAAATTGAGAAGGTTTTTAAAGCAGGTCAAGAGACACAACTCGCATTAACCAACTCATAGAACATGCTCGCTTCAGGAAGGAGTATCTTACAATAGATCAGAGCCATGCGATCAATATGGTAAATGAGAAATTTTCTGAGTACAGCAAACCACTTTATAGAGCTTTCATACATAACGAACAGTCCTTCGGCGCATTAGAGATAGTGCAGCCTCTTAGGTAGTGCGTCACCAAGAGGTGTTTGAAGCATGTAAATACCTCCGCCAAAATTTACAGACCTCACAGTTATCTGGGTTCTCGAAAAGAAAAGTAAAATAATTGCGATCGAAAGAGGAGTCAGGCAAGGACATACGACCTTCAGTTTTGTTTATTTAACGCTTAGTTGAACAATTCAAGCGACCATAGACTAGGTAGAAATAGGAATAAAGACTAACGAATACTATCTCAGAAAGCTCCAGTTTTTACATATTATTTTCATGTGGTCGTGACGTCGACGAAGGCAGCAGTCGGCGTATCCAAGATGAAAGTCTTTACTTGGCCGAACTTGTGGCCGGGAAACAAAAAGTCAAACTACAGCAATGCACACTGTACATTGATATCGGCGAACAGAGTGTCGGCCGTCGATAAAACCGTACCGTGGCAAGGCGTGTCGGCATTTATACATGCGGCGTCGAACATTCGAGCCTTATCGCTGGTGCCGCGTTTGTTCGACAATGACCTCACCTGTTCGCGTTTGCGCGCTCAAGCATAACAGACGATCCTAAAATAATCTCAAATGTTCCGAGACATTCTGGCGCGCTTGGCCCGCCACGGTGATCTAGTGGTAATGGCGCTTGACTGCTGATCCGAAGGTCGCGGGATCGAATCCCGGCCGCGGCTGCAGCATTTTCGATGGAGGCAAAAATGTTTGAGGCCCGGGTACTTAGATTTAGGTGCACGTTAAAGAACCCCAGGTGGTCGGAATTTCCGGAGCCCTCCACTACGGCGTCTCTCATAATCATATCATGGTTTTGGGAAGTTAAACACAAGATATTATTCTTATCGTGTCCCCATACTTTGCTTTTCTTGTCTTCGTCAACTAGCATTTTGGAAACGATTGAATGACACGTCAGAACTCATCCATCCCTTGAATATGCAGATCGGTACACAAAAACTTGCTCGCGGAATTTTTTCTTCCGCTGCTCCTCAAAAAACTGCATAAAAGTGTTACTTCTCAAACGACGGATGTACCCAGGAGGCGCGATGGTTTCCGCATTCAATCGCTGGAATCCATCACATACAATGGCGCGCCGTTCGTTTCGGGAAAATTGGAAACAGCCATTCACAAGTCATGTACGAAGTTTGATCGTAGTTGCCTGGCCGCACGTGTTTTGCTGCGTAGCATGATCCTCTTATTCATTCCGTGAATCGGGAACCGCGTTTAATCGACACCTAACAGAGGAGCCCACTCCCGCGCCTTGGCTAAGAAGAATTGTTCGCAACCGAAAGCTTAACGTGCGGAACCCGCGACGACATAAAAGTGATTTGCAGTTCCATTGTGGCTGAACAGCGCAAAGAACGGGACATTGAACGGGCAAGACACAGCGCTGTATGTTCATTGCCCCGTGTTTTGCTCCGCCACAATGTTCATGAAGCAAATAGCCCACCTAAAAACACTTTTGTAGTTTCAGTTCACGAGCACTTTCTAACAGATAAGCGCCCTGACCAAAGGAAGAAATGCGTTTTGCAACCACCACTGTTTGGCGCTATTTGACATTACGGCGCTAAAGAGGAATATTTTTTCCCACAACCTATGTACAGCTCCGCAAAACTATCGATATTTGATTATTATGCTTCTCGGGAAATGAAGAAGAAAGAGAAAGCGCTTTCGATGTTGCAAAATTATCCCAGTTCAAGTGGTTTTTCTCGTCGTGAGCATGGTCCCAAGGCAAGAGGTGCAGCTACTGTTCTTCCTTTTATAGACGTTCCCCACCCTCGAACGTTCGGTATATATGAAGAAAGATGTTGCCAGGGAAAGATACACGTTCTTTCGTGACAAAGTGGAGCCCTGTTTACATTTGTAGCCAAGACAGCTGCGTGTTCTGCACGGCTATATAAGGCCACTGTATAAGGCCACTGTTCTCTGACTGTGGTAGTCATGGATGTCACACGGTGGGGCCTGGCTTTGTTCGCCATTGTTGGTGGTAAGCAAAATGATTAACTAGCAGAGGCTCAAATCTAGGGAGCGCGAGGCATATTAAACTTGACGTAGGGTTAAGTGGCAACCGTAGAATGAAATTTTCGCTCGAAGGTGCCGAAAGGCAGGTATTACTAATTTAATGATCAAACTGTACTAATGATGTGTGGCCACGGCAGATCGGCATACGTGATGTGCGGTGGCGTGATATTGTCGTTCGATGCATTTGCAGCGTTTAGGCGGAATAATAATAAAAAAAGAGCTGCAAGCACAGAAAGTAAAAGGGACAGTTAAAATACAGTAAGAACGTGTTTGCATGTTTTTTTTCCTATTTCGTCTAAGCGCTGTAAGTGCATCAAAGTTCAGCTTTGTAATTAGCCCAGCAAGCTGCTGTAAATAATATCGTCCATTTATTTATTTACAGATGTACAAAAATAGCGTAACCATCAAGGAAGGACTCTAGATATAATAGAATAGGGCGTCACGAGTTCTTCCTTGATGCTTACGCGTTTTTTTTTTGTATTTCTGTAACCGTGTAGCAAGTACCCCAGCAAGTTTAATTAAAATTCGCCGATTTTCAAGTTGTGTTTAGCATATCTCACCGCTATCAATGTCGGGGCGTTGCCAAGACTGGTTCCAGTAGGGTGCGTGCCCTTACCAATATTTTTCCCTCATGATACAATACGAAGCACAACAAGATGTCATAAAACCGCGCAGGCGCAGCCGTAACTTTTCTAAGCCGCGTAGACTGCGAAAAAAATTCGCTAGGCTATTAAAAATTCGCTAGGCCTGCTCAACACTGTCGGGACATAAATCTTTGGGATAGCTAGGAAATAGACTTCACTTAAACTGGCGCCCAGAAAGCAGGTGATCCTTCAAATACATGAAGCTCTCGTAACAATGTCATTCATAGCCTTATTGCTGTCAATTGCGAAACTGAAATGTTCTATCAAGAATTGTTAAGAAGGGCCCACAAACACTCACTCGTTATGGAGACAGTACTCAACTCATACTATTCTGGAAGGCAGCGTTAGCATATTTTGTGGGCTTCAGGTTTAAATAAGCTATATACGCCGCACTTTTTACGTTCATAAATTTAACGTAATTAGGATATTGCAACGTATAGATTTGTTGCTTAAAATTTCCAGCTTACGAATGGCACGGGAAAACAATATTGGATAACGACAGAAAATTGGGCGAGTTGCTTTACGTTCATGATTAGCAGCGCAAAATTACGTGAACAAAAGAGGATGCCAGGAGTGATGAGCGCTGTGATCCTCATTAAACATTCAGTTGAAAAACAGCGCTCGTGTCCTCTGGTCTCCCCTTTCGTCCGTGTATTTTTACGCTGTTAACCATGAAAAACATTATTGAACATGGCGCACGGGATTATTACGTATATCCAAGTCTGTCATCCTTCATATCTATGCAATTTTGTAGCGACGTTCTTAGCCTTCAGTCATTTATCAACGACACCAGCGGGGCATTTTTTCCGCTGAATTGAAATCTTCGCCGTGACACTCGGCTACAATAGCTCGCCGCTTCTATAAGTAATCGAAACATAATACCCTTATTAAATGTAGCGCGCAATGAAATGTGTACAAGTAAAAATTGTGAAAAAACGATTACACGGCCCTCTGGCGTTGTGTCTGGCGCTCAAATGTTAGTTAAACCAACAAAATAAGCTCGTCATTACGCTTATGATGTTTTATGATTCAGTCCGACACCCTCAATAGGTTTATGTTACGTGCCTTACTCTAGACCTTTTTTTACAGTCGTGCTTACCGAGGCCCAGGCTTCTCATTCAAGACCATTGTTCTGCCACCGATTGACCTCAAAGAGCGTGAGTAAAATGTTGCGTTCGTCAAATTATACCAAAATACAAAGCATTACGAGAGAGCTTTCAGAACTTATATCGTTCATGATTGAATTTTGTAATATCATGTGCGATGCATATGGAGTTGAGCGTTTTCATGTTTCCCTGTCTGAATGTTGGCGTCAGTTTTCGACCTACGTTCACGCCCAACAATTCGTACTTTTAAAATTGTTTTAAACGTGAAGCATTTCTTAGCGAACCTCTGGCACTTTGATCGTTTCTATCTACGTATCTATCTCTCTACTTATCTATCTAGCTTCCCGCCTACATCTGGCTGCTCCCGTGACCGCCTCCTGAACATGGTGTAGAACAAAATTGGCATGGGAGGGTAAAATGATTTGATGAATATGCCTGTCGGGTCATGACATGAATAACGTGAAAACGCTGTTGCGTACGTCGTCCAACGCTTTCCTCCAGACACGTGTGGCACATACCCGTTTACCACGGCCCGTGGTGTACGGGTATGTGCCACAGGTGATTGACAGTTTATATCTACCCAGAAACGGCTAGAGCAGACATTGGTAATTTAAATGCGAGAGCGTTAAGAAAAACCGACATCGGCAGCGTTGACCCGACGAATGGAAAAAATAATAATTAGAATCCCAGTAGGAATCGAACACAAGCATTCTGCGTGGCATTCAGGTATTCTACCAAAGAGCCACGCCCGGTCTATAAACTGCTTTGGAAAAACTGACTATGCAGGCGTTATGTCGGTGCAACTTCAGGTGTGATTGTGGTGTTGGCTATCTCATTTTACAAGACAGTAATAAACACTAGATATGCAGTCCTACGATACAGACGTCATATCAGATTAACGTCTGTGGTTTCAGTGTTGGCTCTGCTTTTACAGCAGTCTAATATACATTACATTTGTATTCCTATGATTCAGCACGCTATATTGAAGCATTACTCGACGTCGGAGGAATACATGAACGAACGTTACGTATAATATTCACATGATTTCACCATAAAGTACACTTTGTTTCGATAATACAGACGCATGTACTCTAGCGTGAGGGCTGACGTTACGTCGCACCATAAATTAACCTTTAAACGCCAGTGTTGTCGACTTGCCTGGTAAGCCCACTATGTGTACACAGCTACTACAATTACAAAAACACGTCGATCCACCTTGTACCGCTTGGCTCAAAGCCATAAAATACAGCAGACTGCTTCGCATGAAACCGATTCCCACAACGCCTGTGATCTGCCGAATGTTTTAACATTGCGTTTTCCATTTCATTTTTAGTTACTATTCTGTGCAGTCTTTCGTGATGTCTAAATGGGTGAATTACTGCCCTTTCGCGTTTTCAGTATATTAGTTAGAACATCATACCTCGAGCAACAACATTTTTGAGGTGGCAGTCACAAGGAGAATGCAAGTGAAATTTTACCAGAAATGCAGAATGGTACTTCGTTGGAAACAAAGTGCAAGTCGAAGGCTTTAACGAATGTTACGGAACAAAATGTGAACCTATTCATGTCATATCACGCTTTTATTGCCGAACATGCCAATTTCCATCACCTTAACTCCTTCAAAGTCAAATTCAATCTAACTTGCGGTCATTTTTCTCCCGCATCTCGTTTTGCTCACATCGAGAGGAAGCAGATAAGAAAGAAATGCGGGAAGTTTGCAATAAGTCGCACAAAGCTTGGCACAGCCCGTTACCGCTCGTACTACTACTACTACTACTACTACTACTACTACTACTACTACTACTACTACTACTACTACTACTACTACCACTACTCTACTACTACTACTACTACTACTACTACTGCTACTACTACTACTGTGGTTCATAAGGAAAGGAAAAAGGCACCTAATTTCTGTCTGCCTATAGGCGACGCGGCGCACTGCGTTATAGGGGTGGGGTACGGGGGGATAAAAGAAAAGTAGAAAGAAATAGGGAAGGAAGTGATCGGAAGTCGATAGGCGCGACGAAGAGAGAAGAGGACATGAAAGATTGGGGAGCCGGTCACAGGAGTTCAGGGACGGGACCGCGATCAGCTAGAGGCACGATGCACGTCGGTGACGAGGCGGCGAAGGCCCCGGCGACGAGAGGCGCACGAGGCAACTGTCACGGGGCGTCGACGGCGAGAGGCACAAGTACGTCCTTAACGGGCGAACGGGGCATCGCGGGCGACGCGACCGTCCTGCGTGAAATCCTCCGAGCGACTCCCCACTCGTACTCCAGGTCGACCAACTCGTCTAGCTTCGCGATGCGTGGCTTCCTCCTCGGGAGTACGCCCTTCCTTAGGACGCCGCATGACTCTCTCTACACGATCGGGCGCAGCCAGGCTATGCACAATAGAGCGGATGATATGCTCTATAGAACTAAGCCTCGTCCTACGAAGGGCGTGGCTTTGCTACAGCGCATGCTGTAGGTGGTGCGGTGTCTGGTCGCTAGACGACGCACAGATTGCTTCCTGTTTCCGTCTTTTAAATGCGAAGCAATCCTTAGAGAACCTTTGGCACTTTGAGCGTTTCTATCTACTTATCTATCTATCTATCTATCTAGCCGCCTACGTCTGGGGACTCTCATGATGGCCTCGTTAACTTGGTGTAGACCAAAATTGGCATGGGAGGGTAAGTGGATTTGACGAATATGACTGTCGGCTCATGACATAAATAACGTGAAAATCCTGTCGCGTACGTCGTCAAACCCTTTCCTCAGGCACGTGTGGCACATGTCCGTTTACCACGGGCCGCGGTGCACAGGTATGCGCCACAGGCGGTTTACAGTTTATCTCTACCCAGGAATGGCGAGAACAGACATTAAATGCGAGAGCGTGAAGAAAAACAGACATCGGCAGCGTTGACGCGACGAATGGAAAGAATGAAAATTAGGATCCCAGCAGGAATCGAACCCGAGCATTTTGCGTGGCAATCAGGTATTCTACCACAGAGCCACGCCAGACCTTTAAACCGGTTTGGAAAAACAGCCTATGCAGGCGTAATGTCGGTGCAACGTCAATAGTGGTTGTGGTGCTTGCTATCTAATTTTACAAGAAAGCAATAAACACCACATGATACTTGTACGATGTGTACTCCTACGATACAGGCGTCATATCAGATTAACGGCTGTTGTTTCAGCGTTGGCTCCGCTTTCATAGCAGCCTAATAAACATTAGATTTTATTGCTATGATTAAGCAAGCTATATTGAAGCATTGCTCGACGCCGGAGGAATACATTAAGGAAAGTTACGTATGACATTCACATCATCGCACCGTAAAGTGCACTTAGTCCGCCAGAACGACGCAGTGTCCTCTTCATTTCTTACGAGGCTGCGCGATGGCCTCGTGCTTACCGAGGATGATGCCAGATTGATTGACAGCTGCTTTGTAGACTAGGCTACCGTAGGACACATACGCCCAGGTAGTCTAGGAATACGACAAGCGCCATCCACTGATGTTGGCCTACGTAGCACTATCCAGACCTACCAGCCTTGACGGCCTATACTTCAGCGACTTCAGATTCCGACTTCGATTCCGACAAGGCGACTTCAGATTCCGACATGTCGCCGGCTCTATCTACAGAAAATTTGTCGACGAAATGACCGAGGCATCCACGATTTCCAACAGCTCTACTATACCTCATACTTGACTGCACATGGACCCCTCGCCACCGCGATCACGACCTGATCCGATAAGAAGTCATGACCACCTGCTGGTGCTCCCTGACCGTGAGGATGATGACCTTGTTCAAGAACTGTCAAGAACTTCTTCCACACATGCACACGAGTTCGTGAAACGTGCGTGCGTTCTCCAATATAAGGGATAAGTATAAGCACAACACAGCAGCTTACCGCTCCCGGTGTAGGTATAATACCCACGTTGCCGTTGGCAGCGTTACCCAACGGTAAAGAACTGGTTATATAACACATATGCGGCTGTTCAAGATGTATGTGTGCGTATAAAATTTATACGAATCTTTAGCGTCATTTTGTAACGTTTGGCTCAGTAAAAAAAAAGTTACGCCACAGTCACCTTCCCGCCGCATGCCTCGTATAACATCGACTCCCGCAGTACGTGGAATCTGCCGAATTTTTCTTTATCTCTCTCTGTGCTCGTTCTTTCACCGATCAGGATTATTACTGGCCATGCCGTGGCGGTGAGTAGTGGGATGTGCTCAAATTCTGTGGCACATACACATTCACGATGATAATAGTTTTCGGGCACGACCACAGATTTTACGGAGAGTAAAACAGCTAAAAAGTAATAGCTCTTTGACGGAATACTGGGTGCACTGCAAACCGTTTCACACCCTTATAGGTGTATTTGCGATAAAGCACCTATCGTACACCCTTTTTTCCTGTCAATATTATCCGGAAGGGTGTAATGTCTTCTTTGCACACCCTTCGCACACCCTTTTTCTATTTTTGGGTGTACAATGGGTGTATGTTCTGTTAAACACCCATGGGTGTTCTTTGAATTTTACACCTATGGGTCAATTCACGCATTGAATTCACCCATAGGTGTAAACAGGTATCGTTGTACTGCTGAATGCAATTAACTGAGACACTGAACACCACGGGCAACGCCTCCTGAAACCACGGGTCACCACCCTGTTCGACAGAGCGTCTTGGCACAGGAGCAAGGTGTCAATTTGGCACAGGATACTGTTTCACGAGGCACCTGAGTGTGAAGCTACCTGCTCGTGAATCAGTAATGGTTCACATTGGTTTGCTAAGCTTGCCACTAAATTTTCATTCTTTTAGTAGTGCATCACAAGTCAGCTGTAATTACAAAGACGCATGTATTTTGCCTACTTTATTAGGCAAGTGGTAGTGAAAATAAAATATAGCATTGTCGTGCCTGAGGTTCTGAATGCAGTGAGTCAACTGATGTTACTTATTTTGAGCTCACATATATTTAAGCCTTTACATCCCGATTTATTTTTGAGAAATCGTTTCCAAAATAATTTTATTTATTGCTTGATTGGATTGACACGTTGAATTAATGCCCGAAATACATTCGGAATAATATATGTATTTGTTTAGCATTCATAAGCATTTGTTCAGTTTAGAGATAGTTGGCTTCACTGCACTGTGATCATCGCAAACACCTCTCCTAACGCTTAATCTATAGCATACATATACAGTGAAATCTCGTTGACACGATTCTGCATAATACGTTTTTCAGCCTAATACGTTCTCCTTTTTATTTCCTGCCAACATCCCTTGAAAATATTGCATTTTCATGCGTTTAATACCATCACACTTTTGCCAAAACTGGATAATACGACCGCGAAAGTGGATCTTGACCGATATATCGAGAAATCCTGCGTTTATTCTTCGCTATGACAGCTCCCACCGCGTTCCAACAACTCACGATCTGCGCGTAGCAGAGCCGCTGAGACCACAGCAGCATCAACTTAGCGGCGAAAAGATCATCTTTTCTTTGAGATTATATATATACATATATATTGCCGCTTTGTGAGGGCCCCCCGTCCAGTGAAGGGAGACTTTAAGCCCTGCTTGTAGTGATGCAGCCCTTCGTCCCAATGCTTACTGCGATTCGAATACACTGTGTAAAGCATAACAAAACATAACACTGCCGCAGAAAGCTGCGCCCACGCGACCCAACAACGGCCGGGGCGCCACCTCCTCGGCCGGCGCAGCCGCCGCGGCCGCCGCGCGTGCGCAGCGCGCGGAACAGCTCTATCACCACGTGACTTATGCAACGCGCTCAGACACGCCGCCGGACTCATCGTTTTCTGCGTGTGTTGTGCGTCGCCTCCCGATCGGTCGAGTTTTGCAGTCGGTGTTTCGGTTGTTTGAAGTGTGCCTGCTCTGTGTGCTCGTCCTTTACCTTCTGCCAGTGCTGCTTATTACGAAGATGCACTATACTCAAAGGGAGACCTGCAGCTTCATATCGTGGAGCACTCGAACTGAAACGGTATGTACCACTATCACGTTGCTACGGCCAGCGCCTTGTTAACTCCGAGAGCGCGATCTAATGCCGTTAACTAAGCTTTTCTTAACTGGTTGACGATCGGTGAGCATTTGTTAACGTAGCGAGCATATGTGAGTGCATTGTTTCATCGGGATGAAGGCAAAGTTGTGTGACATTAGGCGCGGGCAGGCTTTGCTTTGTTTGGTGTTGAAAGCAGTGTGCGCATGCGCGGCTGTGATTCGGAGGGGGATTTGAACGCAGTTGTGGCGGTGCCCGCCTGTCGGCGGTGGTGTTGGAAGGGGGCCCCGCTCTCGATGAATTAAGAATAGTTGGCTTGTGACGGCGCCTCTTACCTCTAAGCGTCAAGCGTGTCTAAGGCGCGTATGCTTCGGCCTGTTGGTAATTCAAGTGCATTTTTTGTCGCACAAGAAAAAAAAAAAAAGAAACAGGACAGAAAACAACGACGTGGTGTCCGCGTCGTTCTTTTCCGTCCGTGTTCGTTTTGTGCGCTAAAAATACCGTGATGCTTGGGTTGATGTGTGTGGGTCATTTTAACGCAGCATGTTGCTTCGTTTTAGGTACGCCGCGCGAAGCTCGCCTAAGTGCTAATACATTCCGTTTCGTTAAATTCGTACCGATGTTTTAATTCATCCATAACATAGGTTTCCTGATAATGCCGGCACCCGTGCACGGGGAGCCGTTCGTTAAACTTGACTTGTGTTCGAATGAATTTTTCATGTCTATGTGTGGCCGAATCGCCTTAATTACCTGAACTGTGCTCGAGCATCTGTGTGCACTTAGACGTGCGCAGGGTTCCCCATCAGGGGGGAGGGAAGTAGGAAGGTTAATCGCTGCCCCCCTCCCCCCGCCTTACTAAAAAGTCACAGTATGGTGGCAGACATTGCGCCCCCCCCCCCCCTCTGTCTGAATTGACTAGGGGGGGGGGGGCGCACCCTCCCCCCTTCGTGCTTACGCCTGAGTGCCCGCGTTCAAGCACAATTTATTTTATTCTGTTTGTTTCCATTATGTCTAGCTTTCATTATTTTGTTGTGGTTATTAAGAGTTATATGCGCCTCGCCTTGCTTTGGCGTTGTAACTTCGCTAAATACTTTTACGTGTACAAACATTAAAAAACGCAGTTTGCACGACCACCTCCAATGATATTATTTGGTAAAAGACAAGCCTAATGATTTATAAGAGATTTTAAATTCTGCAATCATCTTCAAGGCTGCAACTTGCAGCCTTGAAGAGAACTCCTTGTGCATAGTTTTGTTTTATATGCTTTTTATCGATGTGCAGGAATCCTTCATGCCACTAAAGAATGCTCCGTTTTCTTTAAAAATGCGGATGATATTTGTCAAATAGTACTTTCTCTTTCCCAAACAAACTAATTGCACGTAGAAAAGCTGTTAATTCTCTCCAGTTCCATATGGGGCATCTTATGAGCTTCATATTTGGATGGTACTATCGTGAGCAATATGAGCTCGAACATGCGAGCGCGTGGCGAACAGCCTTGAACCTTACGTCGGCTGATTCGCAGCGGCGGCTGTCGGAAACAAAGCGGAAAGGGCGCCGCGCTTTCACTAGCTGTTGACCCTCCCGCTTCGATATTGTTGATGCGAAACAGCATCTTAGAGAGTGTCAGAGGCCGCTAGCGGTGATATGAATTCCCATCAACGCGAACAGCCACATCAGACTAGGTAGCTGCTGAGATATCGGCTGTGACGTAGCCTGCCACGATGCGCAGGCCATGCTTGCGCATCGTTATCTCGGTGGTGTCGGCTGAGGATTTTGCCGCGCCTCATTTATTTATTTTGTTATCATTGCTAGCGGTCATTGGCACGCAATCAGCCGACATCTCGCAGCAACGCTAGCGAGGCGGGAGTACCAACAGTCAGCGGAACAGCGCCCCCCCCATCCCCTGCAGTTTCGGCAACGCCATCCACGTATCATCCTATCTCAGTTTTAAGGCTATTTTCCACGTGCTCGCATGTTCGAGCCCATATTACTCACGATAGTACACGGTACAGAAACTGTTATTTACTGAAACAAATAATTGAAGTCTGCGTAGCGCTTTCCAGACAATGATCTTTTTATTTTTTATCATGCAGGGAGAGAGCGTTCCAATAACACCTTGCATTGTGTACGATGGCCCCGATCTTCCCTATGCAAGCAAGCTTTTCCTCCCTGTGGACAAAGAACTGCTCTTCAGTGTGTCCAATGCCGAAGAATGAGTAGCTGCACTCATGGCAGCACATTGGCTGTTAAATATCGACTGCTATCACAAAATGTTCAACGTTCTCGTCGCTGTTAAATGGCTCCTTCTTGGCCAGTGGGTAATGACTCCGAGGACACAAGTAGTAAAGCTCCTGAACATTTTCAAGAAAGCCTAGAAAATAGGCCTTAGCTTCTGCTTAAAGTATGTCGCCACCTGTGATTAACTCGAGCTTAAGCCATAAAGTTATATTTTCATATGGTAACGAGTAGTTATTTGTTTTACATTATACAGAAACGAATACTATGGCGGTACTAGTATTTCATTTCAATTTCTTGCTCATTTTCTTGTGACATTTTAATACAAGCCATTTTGTCTGCCGATTTCAACATGTTCTCGCAGGTCATTCCACTTTGTGGTTATTGGCTTAGTTTTTATATTCAAAGGACTTTGTGACTTTTTTGCAGTAGTTTTAATAATTGAGATCTTTTGCTATTTAAACTTTAGCTTAACAAAACTGCCAGTACTTGTCAGTGAAATTAGTGCATCGAATATTGTGTTAAAATTTATTTTTGAGCTATATGACAAGCTTTAAGTTTTGTCAATATTTTTTTAAAGAAATAAATACTCGTTTTATTCAATTACCAATGATTCTGTTGTCTTTGCTTGGAAAGGGATAATCTTTAAATTTCTCTGAACATGCCCGTGTAAAATTTGATTCCACTTTTGTTATGTAGGTAATGCTTCTGCAGGGCTGTCGTTGTCATAACGTCCCTATTCCCATGCATTTCCTGCATATTACCGCATTTAGCATGCGCTGCGACGTGCGCGTCATGGCGCGATTGCTCACTTTTTTGTGTTGGAGCCACAATCTATTGCTCTTGAGAAAGTGGGAAATATTTCATAATTTCAGCAATGTGCACAGTTTTCTACTTCACTCATGTACTTTCCCAGAAAAGAGATAATATGGAGGCCTGCTGTGGAAAACGACGTTCTGAGTCCTTATAATGTTGCGTGAGTCGTCACGGAGCATTGATACCCTGCTCGTGTATCAGCTACAGCTGTGTGATGGCAGTGTTTACCCTGCTAAGAAAGTCGACAACAGGCACAATAGTGTGGGCACTGCTGGAATTTTGAAACTTTATCAACCCACTTTCTCATCAAGGGATTGCACATTTCTGAACTATCTCCTTAACAGGAGAGCGACCAGACCGTACCTTGTGTGTTCCAGTTGATTTCAAACACATACACTGATGTTATGCAGCCCATTTAAGACGATGGCACCTTATTTTATCAACAGCATGAGTGCAGGTATAAGAAGTGGCACCAATATTTCCCTTCTTGGGAAGGGCAACTACAGTGGGAAAATTCATTCTGGGGTGTGGCCAAAGGGACCAAGTGTCTGTAGTGCCCCAAGGGGGCTGACAGGGAAGAAGGTTCATTTGTGCTTCTCCCTGTAACTGCTATCCTTTCGAGGGCGGTTTCATCTATTACACCCCACTCGCACGGGTGTAGCTTGTTCTAAGACCCATACTGCACTATACGGCTGTGTTACAATGAAGCATGTTAAATTGAATTCTTCATTATGAAGTGGAAATAACGCCCTTGCTTCATATTTTGACACAAACGCCTTGGTCATTTGTGCTCCTTGTTTGGCCGCATACGCGATGCCGCTCCGCACACTCGAGAAAGGTCATTGAATACCGTAGAATTTGTCTCGAATGTACGAGCTCTGTGTTTATTAAAGCTTGACTTTATTTTGTACTATTGGATAACTGTGTGAACATCTTGCAATATGTGTCAACACATTTTAGGTAATAACGTTGTATTCAGTCACGATTGCACTGTATATATAAGGGCCATATATGCCGTGCTTCATATGCATTATAAAATCTGTGCTGCTGCCAGGATTTTCCCTCTGTGGCAGGAGCCACTATAATAGGTCATGCGCCCTTGAAAGGACTAGCTAAAGGGTAAGCTTTCTAGCGTTTCAATGGGAGCCAACTGGGAGGGGCGAACCACTCGAATTATGGAAATTTTTGCCTGGGTGTTTGGGTGTAATTGTGCATAAACACCCTAACGCCCTTTTTCTCGTTTGGGTGTAATGTGCTTTTACACCCTACACCCTTTTTTCATTTGGGTGTAATATGCTTTTACACCCATTGGGTGAAAGTTTGAAATTACACCCATTGTATAGGTGTAATCCTGCTTGGTACACCTATTTTTTGGGGTGTAGGGGTGTGAGTTATAGACACCAAGTTACACCCATACGGGTGTAAAGTGGTTTACAGTGTGGCAGGTGCAAGGCATTTGACGTATTTTGTTGTAAGTGTATTCATTTTCATTTGAAGTTAACTTATGAAAAAATATATATGATTTAGCTTTAGTTGTACACGAGCCTGTGCTATGCTCAGTGGGGGAGCCTCATAATCATTCCGATCCCCCTGAGTGGGTAGGTGCCATCATCCAAGGAGCATCATCATCATCATCATTCATCCATGGTGAAAGGTGACCACCACGAAGAAAGGCGTCGACTCTAAAACAAGAACGACGCGATCAGCGCTGCTTATTAAAAAGGCTTCACTCATTAGGTATTGGCAACGGGAGGCTGCGAAAGCTTCACGACATGAAGCTTTCTCATATAGTGCCGTAGAGTAAGCGCACCGTCGGCTTAGGGTTTGTCTAAAGCCACTAACTTTCACATACATGAACCCGAATTCCGATTCACCTCGAGATCGTTTTTAAGGCTACTTCATTTTACAGAGGGCCCTTGTATTGTAGTCATTTTACGCAAAAACAATCAAGAAAAAAAAAAAACGTGGGCAACTTCCGCCAGTGGTGCAAGGCTGGAACCAACAGCGGATATAGTGTTTGGCTATGCTTTTGCTAGAGATGCGAAGTTTTTGCTAGTAGTATTAAGTAGGCCTATGTCTACGCTTGGCTATTCTTCTCCGGTTTCGTTCTGTTCTCCACGCTACGCACGTGTTAGGCGTATTGGCCTAAACTTTCACGCGACTAAATTTCACGTGATGTTGTATTTCAGTCACGGGACTAGCTATTACGTGTTTTGGCGGGAGCATGTCAGGTGACTAGTTGTTTCGTGATGTTAAGTGATTTTGGTCACGTGACTAGTTGTTTTGTGATGTTACGTGGTTTTAGTCACGTGATTAGGTGTTACGTAATTTTTAGTAACCTGACTAGTTGTTTTGTGATGTTACGTGAGCTTACACACGTCACTTTATGTTGCGTGATGTTACAAGATTTTTAGCCAAGTTAGTAGTTGTTACGCGATTTTTAGTCAGGTGACTAGTTGTTACGTGATGTTAAGTGATTTTTAGTCATGCGACTAATTGTTAGGTGACGTTACGTGATTTCAGTCACGTGAGTAGATGTTACGTGGTGTTACGTGAGTTTTAGTCACGTGACAAGTTGTTGCGTGATGTTACGTGATTTTAGTCACGTGAGTAGTTACGTGATCTTATGTGATTTTTAGTCACGTGATTAATTGTTACGCGATGTTGCGGGATTTTAGTTGCGTGACTGGTTGGCATGTGATGTTGCGTGATATTTAGTCCCGTAACAGACTCGCTAATTATAGTTATTGTACGGAGATATCGGCGACCTGTTGTGGTTGTGAAGCAGAAGATTAAGAAGAAAGAAAGCGAGCGCGTGCCGGTTCCTGATGACGATGATTTCTGTTGGCACTACCCGACGCGACGAAAAGCTTAACGAGCTGAGCTGGTAAATGTCTCTTCACGGAGCGAGCAAGATAGTTGTGCGTGCCCAAGTATAGGCAAGAAAAAAAGAAAGTCGACACAATGCGGCAACTTGCATCTCCTCTGTCATATTTGCAGTGATTCCACTCCTGCGCCAACTGCGCCAAAGTGCGCCAAATTGTATTTACTGCGCCATTCTGATAATATCGACGAAATTTGCGCCAAACTGCGCCAAAGTCTCGGGTTTGGGGGCGTCTATGACCGGCAATCGCACCGCCGGCGCGTCAGAACATGTGCAGCTCGATCTTGGGGCTGCCAATAAAGTCGCAATCATGGACCAAGAATTATTCCGCTGAATAAATAGCGCTAGCGCGTGCGTTCCGAGTAAGCCACGATGCCATGCACGGTGCCGACGCAGCTTCTGTTCTGCAAGTCGGCTCGACAGCAAAACGCGCTCTCCGCAGAGGCTCGTGACGTCTAGGCCTATCGGTAGCGAGAAAGTGCGACGGCGATTTATGGACGGACGTCGTCTGTTCCAGAAACGCTGCTGATAGCTCGTTTCAAGCGTCGCACGGCACGTAAGGAAAGCAATGTTCAGTAATAACTACATGAGTGCCGCTAAAATGTCTGTCACTTCTGTTTCCGAACATCGCGGAATGAAATCTGTGATCGCTCGCAGGAGATATGGGACAATATCGAATTTTCCTTGCTTCGCGTTTATGGAAGAGCACGCGAACGGTGGAAACGCGTTGACACTTTTCCTCAGATATACTTTATCCATGGATCTTCATCCAGAACAGCTTTTTCGTAATTCCTTCCGCCAGCACGTCCGAGTTTGTAATCACTCTGCGGTAAATACCCCTTAAAAGGCCCTGCCCTTTCGAGCTCATGTGCTAGGGTTCCAATTCGAATGTTTTGCTTGCTTTTTAAAAATGTCATCTCATTAGTAAAATCATATCTCCTGGTCGGAACAGCCGCAAATGCGCAGCTGTCAGTAGCGGGCCCGTCGCTGACGGCCCACAGTGATGCGGCTACGCCATATTACACGTCCGCCCCTCGCTTTCGGGGGTCAATAGCTAACGGTTAAAAAAACTCAGTTTCGCTTAAGAGCGAAGCAATGAATGCGATACCAAAAAATTCTGCTGTGAAACGAAGTAAGACTAGCAGCTAACTCTTTTGGATCCGATCTCGCGTAACTCAACAAAACGCTGGTTTAAGGGACTATGGCCCCTCCAGGAACCGAAGCGTTTTCTTGCTCCGAGTTCTCTAAACGCGAAGTAAGCGTTCAGAGCACAGCGAGTTTACGAGCTGTCTCCTGATGCCTCGAGATAGCGCGCGCGCAAGCTACTGCGCCCTTCGAAAGATGCGCACCCCCCTTCCGCTCCCCTGGCGTCCCTTCATGCTCCTTACGACAGACGGGCGGGGCGTTTCCTCTCTGTTTGATGAGCAATCGACGGCAGGCCCGCACGCGGGAAGATGTTATCTCATGCGCTGTCCGTGCGGCGGAGACAGACGGCCGGCTAGTTTAATCTCCGCTTCAGCCGCGTTCGTCGCCAGCGCTCGCGAGCTTTTACCCGCGGCTAGAATAAGCGTGGTGATGTTATTAATTTGGACTTTATACGGAAAATTACGGCAACGGCGACGGCAAAAATCCGCCGAGAGTGCCCATATAATTGCTATCGCAAGGGTCAATGTACGGGGCAGATTTTGCGCCCCCCCCCCCCTGCCCGCCCCTGTGCGCACGCCTATTCTCCTGAGATGATTTTTTCCATGAGATTTGCAATGAATCGAAATATTTCTAGCCTTCATAAGAGCCCCGTAATAATACTCAGGTGCTTGAATGTTAATGCAATATGCTTCTGTATTGCACTCCAGGATGTAAAATTCGTTGCTCCAAAGTGCTCCCAGATGCAAAATTATCTGCTCCAAAGTGCTCCAAGATGAAAATTTTGCTGCTCCAAAGTGCTCCAAAACGGAAATTTTGCTGCTCCAAAAATTGCTCCAAATCAGAAGTCCTCGGTAGCATCACTGTATTTGCATTTCGTCCATGCGTTTCTTCGCGTTTATCTTTGCTATATAGACGTCGGACTCTGGAGTTTTGCAAGACGCGTAGCGCCACGCGTCGCAGCAGTATTGGGTAGTGCAAAGTCCGACTCTTTTGCAGAGATTGCTATCGAACCAGGACCTAGCGTGTTCAAAACAATGATTGAATTTATATTGGGTGCGTTTGCGCATTTAACACTGAGAAAGAGAGCTGCGAATTTCTCTCCGCTAGTCGGACGCGCCACCGAACCGCCAAAGTGCTTGCTGGATCGCTCGCCAGAGCAATGGCGAAAACAAAAGCAGACGCGACAGCTCCGCACGCTACGAAGAAACGCCGCAACCGACGCTACTGTCACGCTCGCACGTGTTCGAACGCGTTCCCCACAGCCGGTCGCATGAGAAAGTGTGATAATGTGGCTGTGATTTTGTTGTCTTGAGTAGCCCTTACAGAGAACCGTGGTAACCTTGACTGTGAAGCTCAGCAGAGTCTCCGACCACGGTGCGTGCCGTGTAAAGGCACGTGCACACTGGCGGAAAGCATGCCGCGACGGCGTCCTGCCCGTCAGCACCTCCGCGCGGCGAGAAGCGGCACGCTGTCCACGTTGCCGGCACGCGAGTCACGAGACAAGAGTGGATATGTCGAGGCACGCGCGCCCGCCTGCTCGCTGCCGGCTCGAGATTTATCCCCGAAAGACGGAGACGGGTGGTGCGGGTGGTAAAGAATAGTGTATGGTTGCTATGACGACAGCCCATGTGAGAAGGAAGAGGCGATAAATCAGGCGCTGATTGGTGGTTTGCTTGCGCGGCAGCCGGTGGCAGCGGTGAAAATACGTCCCAGAGCGATTAGATCGGCGGGAGAGAAACTTTCCGGCGGCGCGGGAGAAAGAGAGAAAAGCGGCGTCGAGCGAGCTGTGAGAGGCGCGCGGGAGAGTGCCGCCCCATCGGTGCTTTCGTACCTTAACACGGAGTGAGCAGCTAGAGGCAGACTAAAGGCACGCGCGATGAACAACCCGCACACCGCGACCTCACGTAATCTGAATTGGTCGTAACCACAGAGGATCGAACACGTACGTTTTAAAGGTCAAAGTTCCGGTGCTAACTAGCAAATGCTAATACGTGCGTCTACAAGTAAATCGCAGAATGTTGGTCATGACTGCCTCCAGGTTTGCTTTGCCCATGGCCTCCGCGACTGCCGGAGGTAATCTCGGAGGCCACGGCTTTGTCCTGCGAAAGAGGCACGTATCCCCATTTTTAGTATATACAAACGGAAGACAACCCTAAACAGAACATATCTGTATAAAACGCGAAAAAAGCCACAACACAGAGAAACGAAGGGAACAGGACGACGCGCTTCATCCTGTTCCCTTCGTTCTCTGTGCTGTTGTTTTTTGCACCCTTTCTAGAAATATGAATTTGCACCAAATTGCCCAACTGTCCCTGCTGGTTCGTCACCGGAACGTTCGAGGATGCGCGATAAATCACTACAGCGCAGAGGAAGCGAGAGACGAAGGGCGAATGCAACTGAAAAGGCGAAAATTGTCGGGGCCATTCGTTCCTCATAAACAGAGCTTTGTACCACTTATCGTAAGATTCATAGCTAAATAAATTGATCGCGTATGTACTGCAACGCTTTCACGTTATGTATAACCCAAAGTTAACGAACTTGGGCGCTGCAGAACGGACGTCGGAGGGCTTGCCTTGAAGTCGATGTCGTGCTATGGTCGCTTCTACTAGCGGGCTGCAGCGCTCCGAAATAACTGAAACTTCTGCTGCGATGTACATACCCGCAGTTCACTTTCATGAGCTGCCTACTTTTGTGAATCGTGGATTGGCCAAAGAAGCTTCCCAGGTCCTTGATTTTCAGGAAACCATACCTCTACACATAAGAAAGAAGGGGCTGTATTGTGGCCTATGCACATTCGCTTGCGGACGGATCTCTGTGCACTACCCAGATAGAGCCAGGGCTGCGATGAGGGAGGGCACTACTAGCGGTGTTTTTCGCAGCGCCGCTTGGGTGGAATCTCACGTCAATGGACTGCCAAGACAACTATCTGGTCTTACCCATCCACTTATGAATGGCTACAACCAACACACTCTCGAGTGTAATCTACGAATGCACGTCGTTTATGGCACAGTCATAGGTGCGATAATCTGCCAAGAAAATTGTATGTTGCTCTTCGATTGGGAAAATACGAATAAGAGGCGGCGGCACGCTCTGCTTTTACCCAGATTTTGTCTACAAAACGTGCTATTCATTGTAGGTCATATATTATGAAAATAAAGATTGCAAGTTGAGGAGGAAAACTGTAGTTGTAAGTGCGGCAAGACTCACCCTCGACAAACTGCTAGTGGTATTTGATAAGGGTATCTTCAATGGTTTGCTGCAGATTAAGTTTGAAATGAAACCTTTATATGTTGCAGACGCATCACGTAACGCAGTGCACCTATCCGTGCGCTCTATCGCATGGTCATCCCAGTCGCAGTTATGGAATACTGTTTCTAGCGGAGGAGGACGGTACGCCGTGCTGTGTGAGTGACGCTCCTTTGTTCTTTAAAAAACAAGGTGTCACGTATTTCATGATGTATTAAACATTTATGATCGCACGTCGTCAGAGAAATTTTCGGAACATGCATGTAGAAAAACAGTTCGATCTCCTGCACAAATTAGGATTCACAGTTATGCTGTCCTCTCGCACCGCTGCACTAATGCGCGTTACAACTGTTAAACTATATTCTATATAACTAAGAAGGCAAGCGCCCGTTTCTCCAATGGTTTTTTGCGGAAACTGCGGAAAAATTGAAGGAACGAAGAAGTTACGGTAACCATCTTTTGTCTTGAATCTTTAACTGCCTTAAACTTCACCATTGTGATAAATTCCTCCCAATGACGACTATAAACTTGTTCTAAGACAACATTTAAAACCGGCCAACATGCGCAGAATCTGTTCTATCTTGTCGATCAAATATAGGTAACAAAAGCATACTGAGGAAATGATTTTCTCTGTAACAACAGATGCAGACTTGCTGTGTTCTTGTCGCGTTTATCAATAATAATAATAATAATAATAATAATAATAATAATAATAATAATAATAATAATAATAATAATAATAATAATAATAATAATAATTAATAATAATATAATTTAGCTCATTGCCAATTTATTGCATCATAAATATGCTTTGGCTTCAGAAAACGTGTCCGACAGGGCTAGCATAACACAGATAACAAAAAAACAGGCACAAATGGTTTACTAGTTCACAAAACACTATATTATGTCATAAAAATAAAGCTAGTTGACGGGAAGCACATACACACTATATTACAACAAGCTGTAATGAAAGGAAGCGAACGAAAATGCATCCCAGATTCCGTTCGTTTGCCCATCTAAGTGAACTGTGTGGAGTTGCGCATATGGTTTATTCCACGGAGCAAGAATTCTTGAGGAGGCGAAACTGCGCTCGCTCGGGCGCCCTAATAAAGTCACGAAATCGGGCACAGCGCTCCCGCGCCCTCTGTCGTGAGAGTCCGCCAGCGGAGAAGGAAAAATGCGCGCGTCCCTCTCACCGCGCTCTCCGACGAAGCTCGTCGGTTCAAGGCCATTCGTCACCGATTCGACGTTCGCGCCCGAATGGATGTGTTTTAACGCGACAGCGTTAACGAGCTCGTTTCGCAGAAATACCGGTGTCGGCGTCGGTGTCGGCGAGGCTAGCAATTGAGAAGGCGATGCGCACAGGGCCCGATTACGCTATCACGTTCTACTCTCAAAGGCGAAGCTCAAGCGCACTCCAAGTTTTTGCGGTAAATTAACGAGAAAAATGGCGTCACATACAGCAAAATTACCAGCGTGATATATTTTGTACAACGTGAAATCTATAATTTTTGATAACGTCAACTCAATTAGTTAGGTATAATTTATTTCAACGAATGATGGGACTTACCCTATATGCCATCAATTCAGATTTGGGTTGTTGCGGCGGCCGCATTTAGATGGAGGCGAAATGCTAAAGGCCCGTGTGCTTACATTTAGGTGCACGTTACAAAACCCCAGGAGGTTGAAATTTCACATTGTCTTTTTTTTTTTTAGAACAGCAGACAAGTATCTGGGACAGCGCGCGGAAAGATTGAGGGCATGGCGTCTCGAAACAACACTGGCCGTTTCGGTTTGTCAAGGAGAACTTCGCCACCAAGTTCTCCATAATAGCGCCGCCTGTCTATGTCACTGTCCGATAAGTGCTTCTCGCAAACGTAGTCACGAGGCGTCAGCTGTCGGTCATTTCTTGGTATGGCGCGAGCCCACGCTTCCAACCTCACTGGGTCTCTAGGAACTTTGAAGGTAATTACCTTCTCCTTGCAGGACGCGTACCCACTGCTGCAGTTCGGCACGACACATTACCGCCCCATCCTGAAGTAGCACTGGGCGAAATCTGCAAAGCACTCTCCTTTTTCGCGGCGTGAAAAGCGCGCGCAAACATCGAGGAGTCGGCTCCGCCGGCGCAACGCGCGGAAGCCACTGAGAGCATTAAAGAGAGAAAAAAAAAACAGCAAATCGCCAAGGGAACTTTCCCTCCCAAGGCCACCTACGCATGCGCGCGCAGAACATGCGAGCGAGGAGCGAGGGGCGTGTGCATGCGGCGGCAGACGTCGTCTGCTCATGGGCCGCTACTAGCAGTTCGTTTCAAGCGCTGTACGGCCTATAATTCCGGCAATATCGATTAGTAACTGCAGCTAAAATATCTGTCATATCTACCTATTGATGTTACAGGCAGAAATCTTAGAAATTTTATAATGTATGCGGCGCTATCACGATTTTTATGCGTCGCGCCCATAGAAGAGCATGTAAAAGATGGCAACAGGCCGAAAGCGTCATCTGTCGTGCTTCGGCGTAACCGCAATCCGCCGTGACGCTATCGCGCCGCCCTCGCGCGCTGCCGCGGCCGAGAGATTCTCCTCCTCAAATACTTCTTTCTCCGTGGGTTTATTCGGTGCTCAAGATATTTTAACTTTTAGAGCTTGGTCATGTATCCGTAATACACATTGCTCCCTTTTATTGCTACAACAATTATCAGGACCCTCTCGGCGAGTTTTGCCATCGCCGTCATGTCTCGTATATGTTTTGTTCATTTATTTATTTATTTGGCAATATTTCTGAGAGAGAGTAAGTCTTGGATGGCAAGACAGATATATATATATATATATATATATATATATATATATATATATATATAAGGCCTAAATGCGGAAGCGTTACTTCGATTGCCCCAAGGTTATAAGTATAAGACTATATGTATGCGCCTTCATAAAAAACAACGGTTTATTTTGTCGACGTTTCGATCGGAGACCGATCTTCATCCAGACGGTCTCCGATCGAAACGTCGACAAAACAAACCGTTGTTTTTATGAAGGCGCATATAGTCTTATATATATAAGCCACGAATAAAAATAATACAGAACAAACATTTTTCGAAGCGCGCGACCGAACCTGCGACCCCTCGCTCCGCAGCGCAGCAGGAACAAATTGGAATGGCACATGACGAACAGCAAGTAGTTCTAAACTTGCAGCGCGCCGCTCACGCACAAAGGACACACGAAAAGAACACGCAGAGCGAGCGTGAAAAAACAACCGGCATAGCTCGACACTTCCAGCTCGCTGCTTAACCCTTTCGGCCCTGGAGCGTCAGTTGACGACACCGCACAAAAGTTCCCCTAGCATCTCGGAAATGAAACCAAAACTGCTCATTCTTGGGGAAATACTTCTTCAATGATCCCCACTGTGATTGACACCAAAGTTGCGACATGCTTGCGTAGCTGGGAGCCACAAAGGAGAAGAAGCTTGACCGAAGTCATGGGTGACGCTGAAGCGGGTCAGGTGAGGTGGCTAAGCGCCGTTTTCGGGACGTCGTACAGAAGCTGTTTCAAGGAATATCACATTGAAAAATGAGACGTTCACATTTTGTGTGCTCTAGTGAGTAGCATCAATAAAGTAGCGATTTTCCTAATTTGATGACCACTGAGCCCTGATGATCTAATTTAATTCCATGCTAATTAATCCATAAATACTTGCACCACTGGCCTGATTTTTTCATTTTTGGCCTTCTGAGGTCCCAACTATTAGATAAACACGCGCAAATAATGTCTCCCGTCAAACTAAAAAATCCATGGCTGAAAAGGTCAAACACAAAACAGTACGCATAAAAAGAACGCACAGCTATACACAGGAAGAGCGCGAACTAGGAAGTGTCACAGTTGTTACTTCAACTAGCCCCTCTTTTGGCTCGTCTTGCTAGCAGCTCTATCCTTTCGCAAACGCTGCCGCTGCAGCGAGCGAAGTGACGTTCGTGCGGCCTGTTGTTTCAACTCAAACTTTGCGGTGACAGCACAATACGTACAAACCTCTGCCCTGAAGAGAAACCTCCCCCCCCCCCTTTCATGCCATGTGCAATATGCATTAGTAGTATTTCAGATATAATGGTTACAATGCAGGTATGTAGTGTTCTGATGAGTACTCAGTGTGTAGCATGACGCTGTCGTTTTTTTTGCGTAGTATCTTTGTATTCCCACTCCTGCTTACAGCCTTCTTAGGCTAGCAGTACTTTACAAATAAATATATAAATATATAAATAAAAGCGCACGAGGACAGGCGCACGAGGACACCGCCCTGTATGTCATAGTACAAATCGGAGGCACACATCCAAACTCCGCTGAAACACTAGAGGATTTTAGAACTCGGGATCTAAGGAGCTAGGGGAGCCAAGAAATTTGCGAGCCGTCAGGGCGTATGAGCAGAACCTAACGTACTCTTGGGCTCTTGAGCTCGCGTTGTCCCAAGAACCAAAAATCCAAAACTAGCGTTGGAATTGCCAACGAGGTGACGTAAACGAAGCGTGGACAACGACGCGGCATGGCCCGCCTCTCGCGTAATTTTAATTTCTCCACGTGTGGCTTCCCGTGCGTTTGACCCAACGTCGCCTGCGTTTGATCCAACTGTAAAACGCTGCTGCTCCTCCGAACACAAAAGCAGCCTACCCAAGACAGCCAAAGCGGGGCGACGGCCTTTACAGCGCGCCATTCGTGGGGATGATACTGAACACGCTGAAGCACCTCCGAGCTCTGCGTAACACCAGCGGTAACCGTGTATATGAATAGCTCGTTGGTAGTATGTTGGAGGAAGTGCACTGCGTGGCGCAATTGTGTGCAGCGAGCTGCGGTGAGAAGGGGTCGCAGGTTCGAATCCTCGCTCGGGCACATCTGCAACATTTTCTTCAGATTATGCTTATTTGCAGCGCTTATATATATATATATATATATATATATATGGTGTTTCAAGAAATGTGTCCGAAAATACTCAAAAATCAGGAAGATGCGATATTTGTTCCACACCTTCACAATTACTTCTTTTGTAGCTGCAGGCATCTTAAGATAACTAAAGACATCATTTGGGACACTAATTATGAAAGCTAGATTAATTAACCTTTTAATTAGCGGAGGTAGGTGGTTAAGTAAAATGGGAGAATTCAAGTCCGTCATGCGAAGAACCCATTGCAGCTTTGAGGTTTCGAATAAGCGGCCTCTAGTAATAATTGCGAAGTAATGAAATTTAACCAAATGCTGCGGCGAAACCGAAACTGAAACGCGGGAGTGCTCAACTGCCATATTCTTCTGAGACGTCCAGAATGAGTGAGCGTCGTTATATCGAGCATCAACCGACTTCGCTGTGCTTGTGTGCGGGCTGCGCTTGCTAATATAGCACGCATGGCGCACATACATTAACGAACGCTGAAGAACTACACCTCTGTACTCGTTGTCTTGAACAGTGACGTCATTCTGGTCGTCTGCTTGTTGCGCTCATCGGTGCTTCGGTTTCGGTTTCGCCGTTGAAATTGGTTGAATTTCATTACGCTGAAATAATTAATAGAGGTCGCTTTTTCTTTATCTCAAAGCTGCGATGGGTTCTTCGCATAAAGAACTTCAATTCTCCCATTTGACATAACCGCCTACCTCCATTAATTAACAAGTTAGGTAATATAACTTTCGTAATTACTGTCCCAAATGATACCTTTAACCATCTTAAGATGCCTCTCGCCACAGAAGTAGCAAATGTAAAGGCAGCGAGAAAATATCGCATTTTCCTGATTTTAGAGGATTTTCGGACTCATTTCTTGAAACGCCCTGCTTATATATATATATATATATATATATATATATATATATATATATATATATATATATATATATATATATATATATATATATACATGTACGTGCCATGACGGCGACGGCAAAAGCCCGCCCACAGTGTCATATCATTGCTATCACAATAAAATATTGACATGAACACGACATATGAGAAGACGGCGGAAACTCTTCTTCGTTTCTCTCAACTTTTTGGCCTAGACAAATGATTGGATACCACAAGGTGCGACTGTAAGAACTGGTGTCGTAAATGATGGTGACCTAGAACGTCAAGAAGCCATCTCGAAAACTATGATAGTTTGCTCGCCCCAAAACGAAATCACCAGCGCACGACGGCTCGGCTCGTCAAACGGTGTACGGATTCTTTTCGTCAGTTAAAAGCTGCTTAGTCCCATACAGGCCGGACTAGCATGATGCCATTTTCGACCTTTCGTACTAATGGTGAATATTTGTGAACAGATCGCTTTTTTTTCTGCGCCCACGCAGAAAAAAAAACCGAATGTTCTGGTAGTGAACCCTGGAAAGCATCAGGACAGACGACGCGTACATGTATGCTTGTCGAGTGGCTCCATAATGGCACAACATAGGGTGTACCTGCGTGTTCGTAGACTAGCACAGTCAGCGTGTATCACAATTGATGAAGGAGGCGAAACGTTTGGTTCTCGGCGACATCATGGCCGATGATTCCATCACAGACGCCTGGACAATTCTGTTCAAAGATCACGCCTCCGAAAGCATCAAAACAAGTTTCTGCCAAGGGACCGCCTGCAGTAGAAAGCACCTTGAATAGGTCGCCTAAAACGTTTTGCAGCCACTGCTGATGCCGAATTCATCATCTACTTACGGTGCTTCACAACACCATTACATCTGTGATAGCTGTTCGCCATAAACAAGCAGCATTAGCCGCAAAACCAATTTTGGAGGCTCTCATTCCATTCCTCGACGGCCTTTACTAAACCCCGTATTCAGAAACGCTCCTTCACTTGAACTTGGCTTGCCACCGCCTTCAACGCATTTCGAACGCGTTGCCTTTAGGCTGTGCCAAGGCAGCACAAACGCGTTTCGAACACTCTGCCTTTAGGCCGTGCCTGGGCAGCACAAACGCGTTTCGAACGCGCTGCCTTTAGGCTGTGCCAAGGCAGCACAAACGCGTTTCGAACGCGCTGCCCAAGGCGGTGGCAAGTCAAGTTCAAGTCGAGGAGCGTTTCTGAATACGGGGGTTACTAAGAGCAATATGAAGTCTTTTTGAAAGTCCCGTCTCTTTGTGCTTCACTGATATGTCAGGTGCTCCTGTCGCGTCCTTATGCGCCTCGTTATAAACACCAAGTCACATCTCGTAGCGCTTCAAGAAACCAGTGTATCGGTATTCAGGTATTGCAGGTCGATGCACAGTGCCGGCATGCGGTCCTTTCCAGAGAACGGAAGCCAAGCATTCAAGTAATGTTCTAAAAGTATTGTACGTAAAAGCTTACATGCATTTCACAGTTATTGACACAGGTAACATTTGTGACGCCGATTTTGGAGGT
This sequence comes from Rhipicephalus sanguineus, assembly GCF_013339695.2. Taxonomy (NCBI): domain Eukaryota; kingdom Metazoa; phylum Arthropoda; class Arachnida; order Ixodida; family Ixodidae; genus Rhipicephalus; species Rhipicephalus sanguineus. Next base: position 134,370,556 of record NC_051179.1, on the reverse strand, counting down.
ATTGTTGCTGCTGTCAGCCTTAGAAATACAACCACGACCGTGGCAAGCATATATTTTCGACCGACACGGTCTTCACACACCACATCACTGCAGTGCGTAATCTCTCCGTGTGGCCCGTTTTTTCTGCGATGCTAGGACTTTATTCCTCCCAAACCTAGCTGGTTTTCTAGTCCACAAGACAGTCGTGGTGTGCAGATCGATTAGCTAGGCCCCAAAGACTCGGGCGACAGATCACACGGCTCAACTGTGTTTGCCGAACCGGCGCGGCCAGGTGGTGCAGCAGAGCAGTAGCCTTCAGCGACGCCGAGGGTGTGCATTGGACCAGTCTGCTCCGAATCTGTGGTGTCACAGGCGTCACGGGACGCTGATATTGCGGAAAATGACGCGAGATGGGCAGGCATGCAAGAAGGACAACTGCCCGTGACGGAGCGAGGTTCCACTGGCTCTCCCTACAAAAAGCGCACATGAGAGGCAGGGACCGAGCATTGGAGGGCCGCGTGCCTCTCCTTCAACAGATTGACCGGCACGCGAACGCGGTCAATATTGACTTAGCAGCCGGACGCTACCTGTAAGGGAGCAATCCAGACTGGGCGTGAGGCGGAAAACGTCAAAGGAGGTCCAAACGAACCATGGGCAGTGTGGTTGGTCTCTGGCCGAGGGCGATGCTCAACGCCGCATCTCTGCAGCCCGGAGCGTGACTCGTTTCCTTTGATTAAAATCTATTCGCGTCTTCGCACACTTTAATCGAGTACCATATTTCCCCCCTTTTAGCCGCAACAAAAGACGGAAGAATGTGTTAAAATAAAGGGGAGGGGGGATGAGGGGCGGGTTATATGCAGCGTTTATATGCATGTTTTATTTTCCTTTTGTTGAGGTAAAGTGAAAGGGTGCGACAGATCACACGGCTCGGGCGACACATCACACGGCTCAACTGCGTTTGCCGAACCGGCGTGGCCAGGTGGTGGAGCAGAGCAGTAGCCTGCAGCGACGCCGAGGGTGTGCACTGCACCAGTCTGCTCCGAATCTGTGGCGTCACCGTGATATGCAGGGGCGATTTATATGCGAGAAAATACGGTGATGCAAACGCTTCAAGTTCGATGAGAGCTGCGGGCATACATAAGGTACATCTTCAGCTAAGCCTCCCAACTTCAAAGTCCATCCATCCGGGTAAGAATCCCTTGATTTCCTGGGCACACAAATATCCCAAGGAACGAGCTCTCTCATCAGTGAGCCTTGCATCATCAAAGCATCAGACAACTCGGGGATGCACAACGCGAGGTGGAAGTGTGCCTCGACGTTTATCTGAGGCGACGCCTATGAGGAATAAATGTTAATGAAACAAAGGAGTACGTGAATTACAGCGGGCGAGGCCGTTCTTCCAGGGCCTCGCTGGCCACAGCGGCACGCGGGCTCCGACCCGTGGTGGACAGCTGGCTTCCCAGGGACATATTCACAAGTCGCCCCTTCCAAGACCACGTTCGTTTTTTTTAAAGTGTAGAACAGCTTAAGGGACCGCCCTGCAGTCGTCTCATGTCTCGCGTTGGTGTCACGCAGTCTCCTATCTTGCGTTGCCGTCACGCAGGTCCCACGTTTGATTCGCATAAGGCGAGCAGGCGGCACGTTCGGAACGCAGCGCGCGGTTTCCCGGGAACGTCAGCTTCGCCGAAGAGCTAATTCCTATGTGCCATTGACAGCGATACGCCACCGTTGGGAGTAATACACAGATCTTCTGAAGAGAGAAGCACAGGCGAAACGCCAGCACCAGGAGCTAGACGCACCGTGCCGGCGGCAGCAACAGCAGAAAAGCAGTAATTAGATAATCGCAAAACAAATCAAATATACACAGGAAAAGATCTTACAGATATCGAATACCACACCATCCCACGAAACGAACAGAAAAGAGCAGGTAAATACAAGATAAACACAGGATAAGCATGCGAAGCAATGCTCCGCAGTTCGCACAGCTTTCATTTTTGGCGGTCCTGGCGTTGATTTTTTTTGTGTATTTAGAGTCGACCGAGATTAGTATCTCTATGTTATATGCGGTGTTGTTGGAGTGCCTCCGTACCAAGAACATACGTTCGTCTACCTGTCTGGACATATTTTGTGTAGGAAGCCAAATACCAAGCGAAAGTGCCGCACCGGCGAAAATTACGAGCAGCTCCAAACTCGATGCCCCTCCATCGAGATCCACCAGCGCCTAAGAGGTCATGCTAAGAAGACCGCAAACAAGAAGCCTTACAACAATGTCAGCGCTTCACAAGGAATACCCGACTACGTGCTGTGACCCCCATTCGTGTACTGTCAAGGCCCGGCAACCACGACGTAGAGCATGTCCTCTGGGTATGCCTCACCCACGAATCAAGCCCAGCCACTTTTATATAAGGAACTCAAAGTGAGCTACCCAAACCACAAAACACGGAGGAAACTGCCCACTGGATACTCTAGGATCCACTCATCAGAACCATGCTGAGCGTATCGCGCCAACCTTTTGCACAACAGCCATATTTTTCCCGGCAAAAACTAGCCCTACAAGATTACCCGTCTTAGGAATACACCTTTCTTTGTTTATCAACATCTTGAAAACAGCTGGCATTACGACACGGACAACAGAAGGCAGAAGACAGACCAGACCGCTCATCTTCTTTTGTCCGTGTCGTCATTTGCGCTGTTTTCAAGATGTTCAGAAGCTATTACCAACTAGCATAGCTATCAATTCTAAACCTTTGTGTATGTGTTATCTGCCCCATAATATTGGGGAAGCCAACAAGCAAGGGCACTATGTATAAAGTAAAATACAGTGTCATTTATTGATTTACTTGGAGTGGGCGTACAGCTAAACTAACGTTTCTCACGTTTGACTTCCCGAAGAACACCGTCTGTATTCCTCTCCGAGGATTTCCGCATGCGCGTTCGATGCTTTCTCTAAAATTAGCCAATAGCGACTATTTCTTCAGGGCGAGTGTTTGAATCGTCTTGCATAAGAGACAATTCAGAATATTTAGTATGAATTGCTATTCCGACGACCGCCTTCAACAACGGCAGTTGCGTTTAGCCGCGGAAGACAAATGCCCCGATTGAGTCCACAGGTACTAAAGGTATCGCCCTAAGCCGGTACATATGGCATAATCCATCCCCAATTGGGCACTTGGCGCACAAACAAGTTGTAAATATATCGTAAAAATCGGTGACTGCAGAAGCAGAAAGAGTAGTTCAGGAATCGAGAATCACGACCTTATTGACCATTGGCTCGCGCCTTCTATGTTTCAGCCTTTGCCTGCCAAACTGGTTATCACACCTTTGTACCAGTTCAATAAACTTTGAAGAACATCAGACCTGGCGCATTTACAGCCAAAATTATAGTTCAGGTACTGCTAAAATAATGGTCTTTACCATCTTCTGTCGAGAAATAATGGCAACCTTTTATGACTGTGCAACAGGTTTTCAAGGTTGACCCCGAATATGAGTGCATTCTAACATAGATATGAACTTGCACGGTGTTAGGCTATTTAACCTTTGCTATGCCATCAATGTTCCTGATGTTTCGTGCATACTTTTCATGATTTCCTTTTTATTTGAGTTAATTCTACGATTGTGCTGCGTTCAGGGATAGGTTAACGTGAATATACGGGAAGCGAAGTTCAAAAGAAACTTAATAGAATGCTAGGCAAGTCGTTATCGAATTCGTAAACAATGAACGTGATAACTTGGAAACTGAGGCACTCAGGCGCCGCGCCATTGAAACCTAAAAACGCCGCCATATCCGCCTTTCAGATGTTGCGCAATCTGATCGAAACGCTTGTTAAGGCGCGAACACACTAGCGGGAAAACCTGCTCGTGTGGGCCTTCACTGGTCGTAGCTGGAAGCGCTGCATGAGATGCTAAACACTTCCTTTAGAAACCGGTGCCCAGATTCGTTCCCTTAACGGTCAGACGCAGTGGTAGTAGTAGTAGTACAGCTTTATTCATAAGGGTTGGGATAAGGGGTCATGAGCTCGATGGGTGGGGCCCCAAGTCCAGGGCTCCACTGGCTACTGCTGCCTGCCTGACGTGACCCAGAAGCGCAAGCTGTACCTCTGGGTCAGAGCTGGCGAGCTGGGCCTCCCATTGCTCGAAAGTATTAGATAGGTTATAGGTTGTACTGGCCTAAAAAGGCATCTAAAGTTGGTGGTCGGTTTAGGCATCCCCACGAGATGTGATATAGAGATGGCGAGCCGCCACACCACGGACAGGCGTGCCCATACAGCGTTGGGAAAATTTTGTTCAATCTTTGTAGATTGGGAAAGACCCCCGTTGTGGTAAGCACACCGGGATTTGTAACGCATATTGTAAACTGGTGTGACAAGGAACTAGCTCCCAAAGCACAATGAACTGATTGTTCTGTAGCAACTGTGCTTGGTTTGTTGAAAATTGCTCGCTGATTTGGTCGAGTGTCTTCGTTTAGAAAGTGCACATTTCAAAGGAATACCTAAAGCGTCTCATTTCTCTTTTCTCTCAATGGGTTCCAACAGGTTGGTCACTGCATGAATGGCGTATGCGTGCCTGCACAAGATCACGCACTGAACCGACAGAAGCGATCCCTGCTCCTTACGTATGGCTTATCCCGTGCTGGAAAGAGGATTAAACAACTTATAACACAAGGAAGGGGAGTTTAGTAAATGGAATAAAAGGCTGTCAAGCGCATCAATGTGGAATTGTACGAACCATAATCTAAAATGAATATTTTCGCAGCAGAGCACTACAGGTGGAAGCCACAGCAGTATAGCAAGATATATATATATGTTTGTAAGGCGTGATTGTGTTATTTGAATTTAAGTTCATATATTTTGTCTATGAGGCAGAAATGAAAATAAAGGAGCCGTCAACTGTTACATGTTACCATGAAAATTGCTCACGGCAAACCACCCTATTGGGAAAAAAAAGGCAGGGTATCTAGTGCCTGTCAGCGCACTGGAAGCGCTGTTCAATGTGTCCCAGTGACTTACAGCGCACAGGGAGGCTTTGGAACACACTGTAGAGTGTTTGCATGGCTACCCATTGCGCTTTAAAGTACTCGGAAAATTGCACAGTGTGGCCCAGTGTCTTACAACGCGCTGGGAGACACTGAAGACACTGTACAATGTCTGCCCGTGCACATGGGAGCACTAGCGCCTCATTGGAGAAAACTGGGCGCACTGGGTAGGTTTTGTATAAAATTTGGGAAGAGAGAGATAAACATTTTAATGAACCTGGAGATGAAGCTGGCTGTTCGCCTGACATGCTACTCCAGGTGCTGGGCGACGATTATGATATATGCAGTGATAAACGCATAACACATACAGCCACACAAGTTTACAAAGTTTCGTTCAGGCTCGTGGCCCGCAAGACAGTCAACAGCGCTTTCGTGGCACGTAGCGTACAGGTGCTACTTTGCCATGGACCCGGAACAAGCAAATTTGGCATTGTACAGCGAACTCTCGAGCGTATTATTTATGAAATATTTTCAAAATATTATTCTATTCTGTGTTCAACACTTATCTAGTGTATCGAACATAATTAGGCGACAGACGTACATATACGCTGACACCATAATCTATAGAGCGTGCGCACTTTCTCTGAAATGTGAGAACGAGTGCAGTGAATTTAGTTCACACAACTCCACTAAAGGAACATATCATTCGCAACGTAAAGTGGCATTAGTATTAGTCCCATAATCAGCACCAATGTACTGTAACAGCCAGTCCTTCCATATGGGCTTGCACGGCTGAAAGCCCTACGTCACCGGCAACACTCATCCGCTGTGAAGAAAGGGTTGTTAACAACGCTCAATGTCTGCGTCTTTAGCTTCTGATTTGTGGGGTCTAATAAGCAATTATGACCTCGTTTGAGTCAGTTATGATCGAAACTACAATCGAACGGTGAATAAGTTCTTCGTAATTGAATATCCACGTTCTTCATAGCGAACGATGCGCTCGTAGTACAGCTCTAACCCCAAAAATGGTCAGTTCGGCTAGAATGGTCAGTTCGGCTAGAACTACAGCTACGGATGTAGTACTGGGTACGTAATTAGGAATGACAGAAAATATGTCCAAGCGGGTGACCGAAACTGAAGTGTTCAGCGTGCAGCTAATAAGGATGAAGTTTCCAACATCGAAATGAAAAACCGCGTAACTAGTCAGTGCGAATATATAGCACATATTCATTTACTAAAATATATTTTTCTACAAAACGTTTCCGATGTACGTTCTGATCCTGGGCAGCACATAACCAATGAATGAACTACCTTTTGTTTGGTTGGATAATACACGGAGTCAGTGAAACCTGCGTTTCTAAACAAGAAATTAAAACGGGCCGCCGATAGTATTTAATACATGAAGAAAAAGGCCAAAACTCCTTACCTTTGTGTGGTGTAGCGGTAACATGGCGGTGTCGGAATGTGTGATGCGTGGGGTGGTGCGTTCGAGTCACTCGCTCTGTTACTTTGTTTTTGTGACCTTTTTGTTGCTGTGCTCATTGTTCAGCCATAATTACGACCTGCGAACGATCAAAACTCTCAAAAACAATTTAAGAGTGCGATTTTCGGCCCGTAACTAGCGTCCCAGTGTGCCGCTCGAGTGGTGTGCCATTGTGCCTGTGCCCAGCGCCACACTGGTCCAATAATCGCGTATGGCACCGGGACAGTGCCACTGCATGGTTTTTCCAATAGGGCATCGGGTAGTTTCACTCATGCTATCCTTAGAAAATATGCGTTGACCGCAATTAAAGCGAGTGCCACAACTTGTACTAGCCCAGAAAGCACATCTCCATACAGTGACTGCAATTACAGTTAACGAAATGCTCTAGTCAAGAGTTCGGCGAAAGTTAATCTGGTCCTGTAAACTGGTGAGAAAGAAGATGCGGTTGCTGACCACGTCAAGGCGAAAACAGAGACAGTGCTGGACCCGTCGGGTTCTTTGATCGCACTAAGCAGGCAATAGCCGTAAGTCACTTTTTATCCTATGACGTAATTAAGGGGTGTAGCTGGCAGGTAGATTGCCATCTGTCCGGTTGATAGAATAATTCGTCGTCTGATTAAACACCGATTTCAAAAGGAATCTTGTGGCCGAATTTTTTTCCTTGGCTATTATAGCGGCGTTATCTCAATCAATGCAATGACCGTGATTATCGGGGTGGTTGTCCAGGGGATTTGGACGCTTTCTTGTTGATGCCGACGTTCCTTTCATGTTCCTATAATCTTCTGGTGAAGTTTCGAGTTTCGCCGATTTTTCTGCGGCTACAGTCTGTGTATAATACCTTGTAGACAACACCGGGGCAGCTCTTGCTGTCTAAGCGATCTTTCACATTGACGAGCTGATTCAGTGAACAACGCGAAGGTCATACCTTTAAAAGATACGGGTTAGAGCTTCGCTGAAACCAGGAACATAGGGAACGCCGGCGCGTCTTCGGAACGACTTGCCCTCAGATGGCCTGGCATTAAGGACACGATCTTCAATATTATTTATAAATTTTTTTTTCCGGTACCCGTTCATCAATAGTTCGTGATCTATCGTCTTAAGTTCTTTACTCATTTCGCCATCACTTGAGCAAATGCGTGCTGCCCTCGTCACCAAGAAAGAAACAACGGATTGTTTATGACAAGTGAATTGAAATTTCGGTAATGTCCGGTATGCGTCGCTATCCTGTGCAGAGCAAACGAAGGGTTAGTTCCAGAACTAACCTTTTGTTAGTGGCGCCAACGAAGAACCCAGAGGCGCTGTCCCAGTGCCACACGTGATAATTGGACCAGTGTGGTGCTGGGCACTGGGAACACTGGCACACAAGTTGAGACGAGTAAAGTGTGGATGTCTTGGGCTGGCACATCTGTTCATCAAACATTTGGTAAGGCGGTATTTTTCTTTTTGTATGAGGTAAGTGACCCCTGCTGACGGCGTACCAAACAAAGCTATACTCCGTTTCACACATCAGGTGCAGCGGTGTGGAAGCTATGCAAGAAGTTGGGTTAGCAAAATGTGCAACTCTGCGCGTCTCTTGGTCGGTTTTCTTCGTTGTAAACGCTCGCACGAACCTCCCCGTTGCGTGTCGCAACGACGCGCAAGTGAAATACAAAAAAAAACTAGAACAATAAGCCGCTAAGCAATCAAGCTGTACAATTATGGCCGTGCAATGTGGTTTGTTTATTTACAAGGCACGAAACATCTTCATTTATAGTTTAGCCTAAAAACGAAGAGAAAAAATTGTGTTCTTGGCGTAAAAAATTATTGAACTATTCCTTAGGCTGGAGTCCGGCAAATAATATATTGTCACGTGGTCGTGACGTCGACGAAGACAGCAGTCGGCGTTTGCAAGATGAAACTGTCTATTTGGTCGAACTTGTGGCCGGAAAATGAGAACTAGAACTACAGCAACACACGCTGTACAATGATAGCGGCGAACAGGGCGTCGTCTGTCGATCAACTGACAAGCGGTCAAGCGCGTCGGCTTTTATACAAGCGCTATGGAACTTTCCAGCAATATCGCTGGTGGCGGCGTTATCTCTCGACAAAGCTAGAACATTCGCGTGCGGCGCGCAATCTTAACAAAACGATCTACTAAAATCGCGAAGCCTCTAGAACACTGCTTCGCAGCCAGCGTCGAGCGCCGATAACCGTCCCCGCTGGTCACTCTCGAACACAACAAAATAAAAGAAGAAGCGGGCGTGGCATTGCCCCCCTCTGAAAAAAACTTTCCGTCAACGGATCGAACCCACGACCGCTAGGTTCGCAACGACAGATGCCGGGCACGCTATCCACTGCTCCACGGTCACACACTCCAGAGGCTTTACAAACGCGCCTTTTATATTTACCCCTCTTCCGGTTGGCGGGGTGATGTTGCCCTCTGGGAGCGGCAAGGTAAAGTAATTCGTCATTTCTATGGATTCCGCGATTAGTACCTGCAACGCGTTACACGTCCGTCCCATTCGGCGTGTTTTCATTAGAAATTCAAATTTGTCGATGCCTTAACAGACCGTGAGGTGGCGACATGAGCCCAAGCGTCGTAAAAGCGTCGGCCTAGCTCATAGCATCACGCTAATCCAAGCGAAAAATCACAGCATATCCACGGGGTGAATGATGATGAGTGGGGCGAAGCTACGGAGGGAATCATCTGTAAACCGTGAAACTCTTCCGTGAAATGCGCCCAGTACATAATGTAAAGAGTGTGAAACATGGTGTATATATTAAACATCAAACTTTTATTGTACTGTTGGTTTACGTGGTCCCTTCATTATCACTTGTGATCGGTGAAATGCAAGGAAGAAGTCCGCTCCCGAGCGAAAGAGCGCCAAGAGCGACCGCATTCCCCGCTCGCCCTGTGCGAATTAAAGGCAAGGCTAGAGGGAAGACAGGACGCGCGTTCCACGACGCGAGGTCGGTAGCATGCCCAACGAAAGCCAACGGAACGCGATCGTGCAAGTGCTCCGGCTTCGCATCGCCTCATGGTTCCATTTAGCGTCCCAAAACCAAACATATTGCTCAAGGTGTGCCTTGCGTTTTTGTAGAAATAATTTCTTTATCATGTACATTAAGACGAAAAGTTGAAAGCTCACTAGAGTGTATCGCCCGCAAAGTATGTCTTTTAGTGTGATTTAACTCTCGTACGGCAGGGTCCTCGCGCCGTTGCCGGTCCACCTCGCCCGTTGACGATCGGGCGAGGTGGCTACATGCAACTACTACTACTACACTTTAAGAAAAACATCTGGCGTTCTTTCGTTCTGCTTTTACAAAACATCTGGCGTCTTTCGTTGGTTTATTTCATCAATCAACGGCGTTTTGAACAAAATTTTTATTGTTTAATCACGCACAGGAGAAATCTCACCAGGCACTACCTTGGAGGTAAACAATGGCTGCTAATGGCAATGAGAGACAGAAGAAGTCGGCTTTTAGCTAACACTTACACTTCTACTTCTACTAACGTTTCCTACTGGAACATGCCAATGGCTGCTAATGGGGAATGAGAGACAGAAGAATTCGGCTTTTAGTTAACGCGCACGCTGCGAATTTTTTATTGTTCAACAACGCACAGGAGAAATCTCCCACCGGCACCACCTTGGAGGTCAAAGCGTAAGACTTGTTACTCACTACGACGACCACGACGACTACGAGGGACGAACGGGTGCCGCCTTAAGGAGCTTCGCCCCTAAAAAATCACACCATATCCACGGAGTGAATGATGATGAGTGGGCGAAGCTGCGGAGGTTCATCGGTGAACAGTGAATCTTCCGTGAATTCTGCCCAGTACATCATCACCGACGTGAGATCGGGCGCGTTTATACTAAAGGTTCGATGAGTTATGACGACTTGCAGCTCACTTTAATTTTACATGTACGCTGTGAATTTTCAGTGTTTAGAAAACCATTGCTTTAGAAAACATCTGGCGTCTTTCGTTAAGCAGCTGGCGTCTTTTCGTTTTGCTTTAGAAACATCTGGCGTTCTTTCGTTTTGCTTTTACAAAACATCTGGCGTCTTTCGTTGGTTGATTTGATCAATCAACGGCGTTTTGAACAAAATTTTTATTGTTTAATCCCGCACAGGAGAAATCTCACCAGGCACTACCTTGGAGGTAAACAATGGCTGCTAATGGGAATGAGAGACAGCAGAAGTCGGCTTTTAGCTAACACTTACACTTCTACTTTTACTAACGTTTCCTACTGGAACATGCCAATGGCTGCTAATGGGGAATGAGAGACAGAAGAATTCGGCTTTTAGTTAACGCGCATGCTGCGGATTTTTTATTGTTCAACAACGCACAGGAAAAATCTCCCACCGGCACCACCTTGGAGGTCAAAGCGTAAGACTGGTTACGCACTACGACTACTACGACTACGACCACGAGGGACGAACGGGTGCCGCCTTAAGGAGCTTCGCCCCTAAAATTGCCCCCCTCTGGTGGTGGTGCTGCTTCCTCCATGATCCGGACGCCCCCGCGAAGCGCTGACCCAAGCCCAAGCCGCGACGAGGACGACGGCAAAGAAAGCCCGGATCGTCGAGCGAGCCGCAGGGAGAAGCGACTGCAGCCAGACTACGGGCTCCTTCTCGAAAAAACCAGGCAGCCCCAGATCCCAATATCGACCGCAGCGACGATGACCGACCCCGTACAGCCTGCGCCGATCCTTCTCCGGCAGCCCAAGGAGCCGCCAACCTTCCGAGGGTCGTCATTTGAAGACCCGGAAAGCTGGCTCGAAGCCTACGACCGAGTCGCCCATTTCGATGGCTGGACAAGCGAAGACAAGCTACGACATGCGTACTTTGCTTTGGAAAACGCCGCTCGTACCTGGTTCGAGAACCAAGAGCGAACCCTGGCAACGTGGGACACCTTTCGCGCCAGGTTCCTCGCGACATTCACGAGCGTCGTCCGGAAAGAGCGCGCTGAGGCTCTGCTCGAGACCCGCGTGCAGATGCCGAACGAAAACGTGGCGCTCTTCACGGAAGAGATGACAAGGCTGTTCCGTCATGCAGACCCTGCCATGCCCGAGGACAAGAAGGTCCGCTTTCTTATGCGAGGAGTCAAACAGGAGCTCTTCGCCGGGCTGATACGGAACCCCCCATCGACAGTTCAAGAATTCGTCTCGGAAGAAACGGCCATCGAGAAGACGCTCGAGGTGCGCACCCTACAGTACAATCGCCGCGCATTCCAAGACAGCGCAGCAGTTCATGCCCTCGGCTCCGACGACTTGCGCAAAACGATGTACTAAAATCGCGAAGCCTCTCGAACACTGCTTCGCAGCCAGCGTCGAGCGCCGATAACCGTCCCCGCTGGTCACACTCGAACACATCAAAATAAAAGAAGCGGGCGTGGCAATATGTTCGAATGGTGTTTGGAGAATACGAAGTACAAAAGAATGCTAAGCAAGGCTAGTTGGTAAGCGTTCATAGTGAACTTACAGCTCGAAAAAAAACCAGAGACAGAAGAAGAAATGCTACACAGGACAAGCGCTGACTGCCAACTACAACATTTATTGCGCATAACCCATGCTTAAAAAACATCGCTGCGTACCGCATGAACATGAGGGCACGAAAAGGTAAAACCTTATTACCCCCAAAAAAAAAAAACAGATATTGTAGTAACTATCACCGTATGCCCAGATAGTCTATCTCTTTTTGAATTAAGCTGATCGAGGCCTGCGCGACGCACACATCTGTCAGAGAGCTTATATGCGCAGCCTCCACGATTTCCCGCTGCGTCTGCCCCCTGTGGCGTTACAGAATGGCCGTGGTACCAAATAAAGGCACACAACCACAATCGCGACAATGCAGCGGTAGATGCGAGCTAGCTTGTCCTTTCGGAGAATTATTGTGCTCACGTAATCAGTAAAGTGCAGGTCAAATAAGACACGTAAACAAGCACATTTCTTACTGTACATCCGCAGTGTACGCGAACCCACTTTTGTTTGACCGTGTGTATACTGGGCAGAGGGGGCGCTGCATTAATGTGCGACTACCTGAGCACAATAATTCTCTAAAAGGCCAAGCTAGCTCGCACCTATCGCGCACCTGCCGCTGCACTGTCGCCCCCTCATGTTCACGTGGTACGCAGCGATGTTATTTAAGCATGGGTTATGCGCAATAAATTTTGTAGTTGGCAGTCAGCGCTTGTCCTGAGCAGCATTTCTTCTTGTACCTCTCGTTTTTTTTTCGCGCTGTAAATTCAGTATGAACTACGAAGTAGGCGTGTTTGGACGGATATTGAGGGCCCTACTTCCCAAGCTAGATAATCTGGAGAGAATAAAAGTCAATTAAGCGCTGCACATCGTTCTGCTATGTGGTCTAGTCTAGTCCAGCAGAGCATAGGAGCCGAACCTAGACGAAGTTAGCGTCGCCCAGTAGAGCCATAACACGCAGCCTACAAGAAGCAGCAAAATAGATTCCAGCAGCGCATGTTTTGTGGGGTCACGCATATTTACAACACTGCAAAATAAATTATAGCCGCACCCAGGGAGCCTCCGTTGAAAAGGTGGAAAGAAGGAAGAAAATTGAGCCCATCGGTGTGTTCTGCGAGCGTCTCATTTTCTTGGTATCCCGGGATATAGGTCGACGAAAGATGTGGAGCTCGCTCAGACTGCCTCATGCAATATGATTTGCTCTTCGGGTTCACTCGGACTCAAACTCAACATGTTTTCCTCAGCCGGACTCTCTGGAACTCAGACTCACTAAAACTTTTCTCCAGTGAACTCGCTCGGATTCCAGTTCACAAAAATACTACTAACTAGGACTCACTCACGCTCAAACTCACGGCTAGATCTGAATCTGAATGAGTGAGTGAGTCTGAGTGAGTCGACTCACCAGTCCGTTAGCGTATAATTAGCTTTTTCGATTGTTTTGTCAATGCACTTTAACATCCATTTGTCGTATAATCGGCGGTCTACTTGGCGCCTTTTGATCTCCTACCTTCAAATAAAGTTATCAGTGGCTACAATAAAGTAACGACGTTTTTATCGAAATAGATGACTAACACAACATAGTTTTATGGAGATGTTCTTGTAAAAATTTTGCAGGAAGTAGTTCTCGAAAGTCACACCTCTGATTAATAAATATTGAGGTGGCGTATGAGCTCTAGTGCGCTGAATTAGTTGTGAGTAGACGTAAGTAGACGTGAGTATAAACGTGAGCTGACATAAGGCTGATAGTAATTCTGAGGTTGAGTATATAAGGCCATATGTTGGCAAAAAATTGGCCGCGTATCTGCGTGCTTCGCTGCAAATGTCGTCGAAAGACGATAGTCTTCTGCCGGCCGTACTACATGAGACCTCCTCCCCTATGTTGAATCGCCGCATCCGGCCCATAGCGTCGCATTTGCAGCACGGCCCACAAAAACACTAGCATTTTCCGCGCAGCCTAACAAACACTTGGGTCTTTAGAATTATGTATTTGTTCATTTTCTAGTATTGGAGCACACAACCTAAAATACTTACGTGTTGATGTAGCGCCTCAGATATGCGTAATATTTCTTTTTTGATCGACAATGTACACAAGTATGAACGCCGCTACCAGTTCATGATGGCTGGGCGTTCAGCAAGTGGTTAAACTTTGGCCGGATGGTTGAATCGGGTGAGAGACAGACAAACAGACCAAAATTTCTGAGTTTAAGTTCCCCAAGAAAGACTATCGTCTCTAAAAATTCGGACCTCACTGAGACTCACTCAAGAAATATGCTTTGCGCTTGGGGCTCACTCGGACTGAGACTCACCAAAGTATTCCTCAACCGGACTCACTCGGATTCAGACTCACTAAAATTTTTTGCAACCGGACTGACTTAGAATCAATCTCACTAGAATATACTCACACGGAATCACTCATACTCAAACTCACTGCTTGTTCTGAGTAAGAGCGAGCCTGAGCAGCACCTCTTCTATCTTTCTGTGCTTGGACGATGGAGAGGAGCGCAATGGGAAGCGGCCGTCGCCGTCAGTGCGGCTTTGAGCCGCTAGGCGCTGCCACCGGAGTAGACCCACAGTAACGTCGTCGCTCGCGGAAACGAATGCCATGGCTGCATTCCAAGGTGCTATATGGTTCAGTTTTCGGCTCTATTCGCGTTGTTTGAAGTATATTGAAAACTTGTAAATGGGAATCATAATGCACTTGCTCTGGGCAACCAGCCCATTTGAAAGGCTTGTGTCGTTCGCAGCTACTTAATCGAGACGTTCGCGCGTCGTCTGCTAGGCCAATGCCAGAAGCGCATGCCAATGATGGGCGGAAGATCGTTTTGTCACTGTTACGTAGCTTGACTGAGAGTCGGGGTCTGAATGTCTCAAAGTGAATTTTTGAAAGCAGCATTTGCAAGGAGCTAATACTGAAAACTTCGGCCCTTAAAGTTGCCCGATGCGTGCTGCCGTCTGCTGGTGTGGCACACTACACGCAAGCCTGGATCACGGCCGAACTGAAAAGACGCACGCCCGTTCCCGCATCTTTCCAGTCCGGCCGTGCCTGGATTTCATGCGCTAAATATCACGAAATGTCACTAGACTGCTTCCCGGGATATACGTGATCACCCGTTCCCTTCGTAAAGCTTTTGAGAATTACATTTGTTGCCGCCGAGAGAAAGCAACAGCGGGTGCCAGAAAATGAGGAATTATTCCAAGTGATTCCGCCATTTCAAAGCATAAACCAGTTAAATCGTGGTGGTACCAAAAACAAACAAAAGCAGCTACACATGCCGCACGTTTCCTGCAACGTTGGCCAATGTGTGTGAACAGACGCTGTTGTTTAAGTCTTAAAGTCGTGGCGCCGACTCTCAATTAGAGCTGTGCGCCACCGCACAGCGCCGCCTGTTTTTGCTCACGCCGCTCGCGCCGCCGCCGAAGTTCCGAGAGGGATGACTCCGCCGCCGCCGCCGCCGCCGAGCTATAATTGCGGCGCGCCGCCGTTAGACTTTTCATTTATTATGAAGGGGAATGTGGACACAAAATGCAACACATCACCGGTAGAGCTCTACCCGATGTGTCCATGTAATTGACTGTCCACAGCCGCCGCTGAGTAACGGGAGCTCGGCGAGCAGCGCGACCTCTGTTTCCAGTTCTTTTTTCACTTATACGTCACGAAATTTTCACAACTCGCAACACAAGTGTGAGGAACAGAACGCGCTTCAAGCTTGAGCTATAACCCTGCAGAAAAAAATAGGAGAGAACGCCAGCTGCTTTCATCTCTGCTTTAGCCATGTTCCTCGCCAGCGCACGCGAGCTTTTACTCGCGGGTACAACATACGATGCCCGCAGCGATGTTGTCGATTTGGACCTTATACGAAACAGTACGGCGACAATGAAAAGCTGTTCGGAGTGTCCCTATTAAAGGGCCCCAAACATCCCCTGAAAATACAACCTCGAGCTTGTTATTCTTGCTTGGCGTTTCTTGCCTTAATGGTGCACTTCGTGACGCCACAGATGTGATTCACGTGACATCATTAGGGTACGCACTCTCGATTGTTCCATATACGAGGAATATCAATTGTGAATTGTCTCCCACCCTGTTTTTTTATGCAGTCGCCCACGATTTCTTCCTTGCCTCGCCTGAGTAGATATCGTGCGCAATCAACTGATTTCGCTTCATTTTGTGCGTTTCCAACTGTGCAAGCGAAATAAGAGGGTGTAGCCGACAAATGCGAAATTCTGATAGGCTGAACGCTTAGTACTTACACTGTACGCGTGGTTTATGAAGAAATATGTGGGAAGGAGATATCGCCTGTACGAAGGGTATGGCGAGAACAAAACCAATGGAAAAGGCGTCGGATTATCTGATTCTTCCAACGGTTGAACACTTCACAGCGGAGACAATGCAGCTCTCGAGAAAAAAAGCGAGCCATATTCCACTGTTTTTGTATATTTTTGATTGCGATAACAAATATATGGACACTCTGGACGGTTTTTCAACCGTCGCCATACTGTTCCGTATAAAGTCTGAATCGACAACACCGATGCGCGCATCGTATGTTGTACCCACGAGTAAAAGCTCGCGTGCGCTGGCGAGCAACATCGCTGAAGCAGAAATGAAACAAGCTGGCCTTCTCTGTCGCACGGAGGGCGCACGCGATATTATCACGCCGACTGCAAGGCCTGGTGTTAATTGCTTTTCAACCAGAAAGTAAACACCCAGGCCGTCTTTCGCTGGGCGAAGGAGCATGAAGGGAGCCCGGGGTGAGGGGAAGGGCTGCGTGGCTCTAGACGCAACTTTAAACTTTGACTAAAAGGGCACAATCGCTCTGTCGGCAGACATCAGCGAACGGCTCGTATACCCGTCTATGCGCTGTGATTTCACCGCTTCATGCTGTGTCCACTGATACGAGAAACTGCACAAAAACCGCTTCTCTCGCGGGGGCGGCCGTATTCCCATGCACCAACGTTTTGTAGTTACGCGAGATCAGACCAAAAAGAGTTAGCTGATAGCCTTAGTTCATATATAACATTACGACATGTTGCTATCGCATTCACTGATTCGCCCTTTCAGTGAAACAGATTTTTTCCAACATTCAAGGGACAAAATTCTCTCCCCACGACCCCTTGATTCTACGCTCCCCCCCCCCCCCGCACACCCTGCGCCACGCCGCCGCCGATCCGATGAACCCCGCGGCGTTAACACGCCACTGCCGGAGGTGGAAACACCGACGCGCCGCGGCCGGCGCACAGGTCTACTTTCAACTTGAGCCACTGTGATAGGCGTGAAAAATGCGGCCTATGGTCAGTTGCTTGAGCTCGTTTTTGTATTTGTCGACGGATTGTTGTAGCCTCAGTATCTGGCTTCTCAGTTATGTTTCTTTTCTCTTCCATTTGGTCTTTTCGGTAGTGAGCAAAGTAGAGGCCGAATGGCTGTCGGCCTGGACGCTTTTGTCTCATGAGGCAGCCTGCTCAGCCTTGTACACGCATGCATTACGATCCTGTACATGATGATTGTCGGTTGTTTCGCCGGTAGCGCACGTGGTGTCCATGGGCTTCGATTCTTCGGCTTCGGGACCTGATCTCAGCGCTGCACATGGAAGCGATCGCGAGGCAGCGTTGCTACTGGTACTTGCATTCGTTCACTGTCCGAACGCAGAACAGTCACATTTAGTGATACTTACCATGCTTGGTTCAGTTGTTACCTTGGGCTGCAAACGTGAAGGGTAGTCTGCAAAGACTGACGCTACTGCATCCTTCTTAAGCCGCTGCTCCTTATATTATATGGAATCTTCGAGTCGTAAATGACTACTACATATTTTAGTATAGTTTGAAGATATATTAGGAGACCAATTATCCCGCCTAATTACTGCAAGCCACCTCTGCTGGACAGCAGCGGCAGCTGGAATTTGATGGAACGACAGCCGAACAGTGGATTAGGGCCTTAGATGACTTAGATGGCTCATCTAACGCGAAAAGTTACCGTCGGCGGTGTCAACGCGAGTGGTGCAAGAAATCATCATTACGTGATGA
Organism: Rhipicephalus sanguineus; assembly: GCF_013339695.2. Taxonomy (NCBI): domain Eukaryota; kingdom Metazoa; phylum Arthropoda; class Arachnida; order Ixodida; family Ixodidae; genus Rhipicephalus; species Rhipicephalus sanguineus. The sequence goes on along the minus strand of NC_051179.1, from coordinate 134,352,648 downwards.
CGTCACATATAATAAAATTTTGTGACATCATCGTGACGTTACATAACGTGACATTGTCATATTATATCTTCACTTGACCTAAATGGGCCGATCACAGAGGCAGTGCATAACCAGCTGAGGTACAGAAATCTTGCAGCGCCTCCGATACTTAAGGCAGGGGCGTAGGCAAAAATTTTTTTCCGGGGGGGAGGGAGGGTACGGGCAGGCAGATGTGGTCGAGTGTTATATTGTGCTCTGTGTGACATAGCCAAAAGAATATATCGGGGGGGGGGGGGGGGGAGGGCGCGGGCCCGGTGTGCCACCCCCTGGCTACGCTACTGCCCTGAGGCTGTAAGAAAACCACGTTAGATGCAGAAATATCTCGGAGGGAGGCAGGGGATGTTCAATACATTGACTGTGACGAAAAAGAAGAAGGCTTTTGCGTTTCAGTCGTCTTAGGGGAATGCATGAGGGACCCCGTGAGATGCTTTTAGGGGCGAAGCTCCTTAAGGCGGCACCCGTTCGTCCCTCGTAGTCGTAGTCGTAGTGCGTAACCAGTCTTACGCTTTGACCTCCAAGGTGGTGCTAGTGGGAGATGTTTCCTGTGCGTTGTTGAACAATAAAAAATTCGCAGCGTGCGCGTTAACTAAAAGCCGAATTCTTCTTTCTCTCATTCCCCATTAGCAGCCATTGGCATGTTCCAGTAGAAAACGTTAGTATAAGTAGAAGTGTAAGTGTTAGCTAAAAGCCGACTTCTTCTGTCTCTCATTCCCATTAGCAGCCATTGTTTACCTCCGAGGTAGTGTCTGGTGAGATTTCTCCTGTGCGTGAATAAACAATAAAAATTTTGTTCAAAACGCCGTTCATTGATGAAATAAACCAACGAAAGACGCCAGATGTTTTGTAAAAGCAAAACGAAAGAACGCCAGATGTTTCTAATGCAAAACGAAAAGATGCCAGCTGCTTAACGAAAGACGCCAGATGTTTTCTAAAGCAATGGTTTTCTAAACAACGAAAATTCACAGCGTACATGTAAAATTAAAGTGAGCTGCAAGTCGTCATAACTCATCGAACCTATAGTATAAACGCGCCCGATCTCACGCCGGTGATGATGTACTGGGCAGAATTCACGGAATATTCACGGTTTACCGATGAACCTCCGCAGCTTCGCCCACTCATCATCATTCACTCCGTGGATATGCTGTTTTTTTTCTTCATAAATAAAGAAAAATAAAAAAACACACAATTCGCTTGATTTGTTTCCGTTCCATTAGCAGAGTGGAACACAACAGTATGACATACTAAGGCATGCGAATGACGTGGTTGCAATATTCACCACTTCTTGCGCAAACTTTTATGTCACATTTTAATAATAAATTCAGTTGGAAGTTTGCGCCCGTCCATGCCTGTTTCGACCGTTGTCTAAGAAATTTGGCGCAAGAAGTGTTGACTATGGAGTACCAACTAGCTCGAACCCACACATGATTGCAATAGCCTGAAATAGAAAATAAAACGCGAATGCTATCAAACTGAAACGCAAGTAGCGAACCGGCAGCATGGCCTGACAGACTGCTTGCGGAATACGTACAGTGGGGATGGAAAGAAACGCGAGAATGTGGCATCTACATTCCTTGCTGTTTCGCATTTATTTTTTGAAGTAGATGTAGCCTGGAAGATTACGAAAAGACGAAGTCATTCATGATACAATCAAAGACCACCTAGCATATTGTTATTGCCACCACGGTCAGAGCGGGATGAAAACCATTTTTCGCCATCTCCCTGTAACAGTGAAAGCCTGCAAGAACCACGAATGCGGCTAAACTCGGATGCAAACATAAATTCGTGAGCTTCGTAATACGCGCGGCCGTTCAGCGCCAGCCTATCGTAGTCTACTCGCCTAGCGCCACCACACGGCAGCGGCGAGCGGGCGGGGGGGGTGATTCGATAACTGCCTCTCAAGTGAGGACACCTCAACCGATACACTCACGGGGGATTGGGGAATGAAGAGACAGTGAGAGTGAAAAGAGAATGGTAAAAGAAAAAGAAAGGTAGGAGTGGAAGAAAAAAAAAGTGAGGGGGAGGGGGCAGAAGCGGAGCAGAGGCGGAGCGCGCGCTCGACGGCCCAAGGAGAGCGTTCGGCCAAGCACTGAAGTGGAGGTGCAGGCCTGAGTGAGTAGACTCATGAGCGAGTTTGCCGACCCATGTCCCTGGCAGCCGATGCCGACTACACTGAGGTGGCAAACATGGGCTCCGTCGCGCCATCTGGACAGTGACGGCATGAGTGTTGCCTGCAGAAGCTTGACTCCCGGGAAAAACAGCGCTGTTCGACTCAAGAAGACTCGCCAGCACCTCGTGGGACTGCTCGACTTCTTGGCACTTGTCAACATTGCATGATCATTTGAACCCCGGCCCATGTGTCTTTGCCGAAACTGGTTCCTTCTAACGATGGTTGTGCTCGAACAGTGGTCAGTTAAATATTGGTGGTCACTTAAAATATTAAATATCAGCTTCAAAGATATGATGCAGCCCGCTACAAAGGGGCGCGTATTCGATCTCGAAACCGGCGCACCTTGAATTCTGAGCAACCGACGCGTCAAGCTTTACTGGATGAACAACGCGATGCAATTTCTAAAGTAATTCCAGACTTACACTCTAACGGTGCTCTTATAACACATACAAGAGACATTACTTTCAAGCTCGAAAAGTACTATGAAAGTTTCTCTAGTTCTCTCTCTGATGATCCTGACGTTCACCTGAAGGCTAGCTTTGTTTCGCTCTTGAGCCCCTTGAAGGACGATGATTGTGCAGTCAGTATTGGACCCATTACGATAGAGGAAATTGAGCAGGCAATTGACAACTTACCTTTATCGAAAACACCTGGCCCTGATGGCATCTCAGATGAATTTTACAAAGCTTTCAAAAAAAACGCTTTCTCCCATGTTGCTGGATATTTTTAAAATAAGTTATGACATGGTGGAGCGGGCACGAAGTATCTACACATGATAGCTAAGGAAATCAGTTCCAGCCTTGAAGAAGACAAGTCCACTTGTCGAAACGTCGGCTCGAGCACCCACCCCCTGTTTCCGGATTTTCTCATCGCAAGCTTCCATCTTCCACTTCCTGCCGTTTTTATGACATGGAGACACTCCCGCGATCTTTTTGTAAAAGCCACACTGAATAACGACAACATCTGAAAATGAAAAACTTCACTCCGTCGAAGGTTACAGGCAAATATCGCTGTCAAATGTGGACTACAACAATTTTGCGAAAGCATTATCACATAGGTTGCAATTCGCGAGGTCGATTCTTATTGGGTCTCATAACACATGTGGAATTAGAGGCCGGTCTATACAAAACAATATATATGTTGCTCGTAAAGTTCTTCAGTTCTGCTATGGTTATCAAAAACAGCTTGCAATGCTACAGGTAGACCTTGCGAAAGCCTTTGATCGTGTTAGTCATTCGTTCCTTTTTTTTCTGTTCCAGAGTATGCCAATGTTGGCACAGTTGAGCTTAAAGGCGTTAAACTTTGTTATAATGAATGCTCAACTCGTTTCATTCCTAATGGCCAACTCCCGAAGCCTGTTTCTATTTGCTCTTCACCCCGCAGGGGCGTCTGTGGAACCAGGCATTTGGTGTGTAGCGACACCACGGACCCGAGCTAACGGGGGGGGGGGGGTTCGACCCCCTCCCACGCCTAGCCGTGCGTGGCTGTGCCGTGTCCGGGGCAAAGGGGATCCTGGGGGTTTAGCCGACGCCGGGTGCTTGGACCTTTAAGGCCCCCCGGCTGAGGCAACACACCCCTTTGGCCCTTGCTTCACGTAGACGGCACCCCTGGGCTGACCCACCCAGGGGAAATCGGCGGTCACCTTTTCCTATCCCTCCCTCTGATCTTTTTCGTTCCTAGTTTCTTTCCTCTCTGTCCTGTCTCCTACTCCCTTCAGTTACTTCCCTGTTTTCGTAGGCGGCTTGGGTTAACCTTGTGCAAATAGCCAACCTCGGTCTATACGCATTTGGTTATAGTAGCGGTGTACGGCTGGCGTCTGCATGTTTCCGATTCAATGAATCTTGTAGCGTCCCCATGTTGGGCTCCGTGGTGGGTGGCCGCCATCGCTGCCAAATCCAATTCAATTAGTATGCATAGAGCATTTCCCCTCATTAGTGATCGTGCCGCTTCAAAGCGCGTACGCACCGAAGACCTGACTTTCCTTAGCCGACCCATAGAAGTATTGCCACTCTATCATGTGGTACACAGCGAGAAGACCGACAAAACAGCATGAACCGTGTCTCCTTTCATAGTATCAAGATCACTGACAGCCACCTTAGGTGCTGGCTATAAAGTTACAAAAATGGCAAGTGGGGACCTCCTTCTAGAACTCCGTGACAAGGCACAATTTGAGAAATTACACAACCTCGTAACCTTTGGCGACATTCCAATCACTGTAACACCTCATAGATCCATGAATTCAGCACGTGGAGTTGTATCCGACACTGATCTGCTTGACCTCACCGAGGCTGAACTACTGGAAGGATGCAAGGAACAAAATGTCACAAATGTAAAGCGAATCATCATCCGACGAAATAACCAAGAAATGCCCACCAAACACCTGATCCTTACCTTTTCCACATGCGAACCACCGCAGACTATAGAAACTGGCTACACAAAGACACCTGTAAGACCTTACGTCCCCAACCCTCGCCGATGCTTTCAGTGTCAAAGATTTGGCCATGGCTCTCAGAGCTGCCGTGGTCGACCTACATGCGCAAAATGTGGTGTTCAAGGCCATGCCTCGGACACCTGCAATGAAACACCACACTGCGTGAACTGCGACGGCGACCACGCTGCGTATTCACGCTCTTGTCCAAATTGGAAAAAACAAAAAGATATCATAGCACTGAAGGTCCGAGAGAACATATCTTTCAAAGAAGCACGCAGAAGGTGTTCGGTCTTTCACGGCCCAAGCTATGCTGATGCGACGCGTCAGGGAGCAGCGTCGCGTCGGCCACCGCCACTGTCCCAGCTCACGCAAAGTGAGCCACCGACCGTGGCGGCTGCCCCCACGGTGGCAGCAGTTAAGTCTGCTCCACCAACTAAGCCAGAGATCCCGGCTACTCCAGGGACGTCGGGTCTCACGACCACGCCTCGCCAGGCGAGGTCGGAAAAACAAACCAGCAGCTCGCCTACGCGGGCGTCCAGTGCTTCACACGAGGCAATGGACACAACTCCGGTACCCCTGGTACCGAAAGAGAGGCGTAGCTCCTTGGAGCGCGCCAAGAAATCTAAAAAGCCGATAACAGGGCCCAACGACGGCCCTACTACTTGAGTTCTAACTTTCCGATTAAACAACAGCCACTTCCTTTTCGTACACACAGCACTACACTACCTTCAATATGGAAACACAAATTATACAATGGAACGTCAGAGGACTGCTCAGAAACCTCGACGATATCCAAGAACTTTTACACAAACATTCACCAAAAGTGCTGTGTGTACAAGAAACACACTTAAAATACAAACACACGAACTTTCTACGCAGTTACATCATTTTCCGTAAGGACCGGGATGATGCCATGGTGTCATCCGGTGGTGTAGCCGTTGTAGTTAGTCAAGGACTAGCATGTACACACTTACCTCTTCAAACGTCTCTTGAGGCAGTGGCTGTTCGAGCGGTTCTTCTGAACAAACTCGTCACCATTTGTTCTCTTTACATACCCCCACACTACCACCTGCAAAAACATGAATTCCAGTCCTTAATAGATGAGCTACCAGAACCTTATCTGGTCCTTGGGGACCTGAATGCACATAGCAGTCTGTGGGGCGAATCTCGCTGTGATGCGCGAGGTCGTCTGATTGAACAGTTCCTTTTCTCTTCCGGTGCGTGTCTGTTGAATCTGAAAGAGCCAACATATTATAACCTTGCTAACAATACCTACTCCTCCATAGATCTCAGCATTATATCCCCATCGCTTCTACCCTTACTCAATTGGAAAGTAATTATTAATCCTTACGAAAGTGACCACTTTCCAATAGTTCTGAGTGCACCAACAATTAATGAATCTCCTCCACAAGTTCCCAAATGGAACATTGACAACGCCGATTGGGAAGAGTTCCGTAAAGTTGCCTGCTTAAGTTGGACTGATATGTGTGGTTTAAGTACAGATGCAGCAGTAGATTACTTTACAGCTTTTCTCATCGATGCTGCAACTAAGTGCATCCCACAAACAATTGGACCGCCCGGCAAAAGACGTGTGCCGTGGTGGAACAATGATTGTCGAAATGCGCGCAAAAAACAAAACAAAGCATGGAGGGTGCTTCGAGACTCTCCAACAGCCGAGAATCTTGACAATTTTAAAAACATAAAGTCTCAAGGAAGGAGAACGCACCGACAAGCAAGAAAGGAAAGTTGGCAGAGGTTTTTATCGGGCATCAATACATATACACAGGAGGCTAAAGTCTGGAACATGGTCGGTAGGGTAGCAGGTCGACAAGCACATTCACTTTCTTTAGTTAACACACAAGGCGACAGCTTGGAAGACCAGGCAAACTTCCTCGGCGAACATTTCGAACAGGTGTCCAGCTCGTCGCACTATACTGAAGCTTTCCAGCGATACAAAACAAGAATCGAAAGACAGAAACTAGATCGCAAGTCCAGAAAACACGAAGCGTACAATGAACCTTTCTGCATGGCTGAGCTACAAGCATCGCTTAATTGCTGCAATAATTCCGCCCCAGGCTCCGACCGTATTGTGTATGAAATGTTGAAACACCTGCCATCTGAAACGCAAAAAACCCTCCTTTCCCTGCATAATGCGGTTTGGTTTTCCGGCGAGATCCCCTCGGCCTGGAAAGAAGCCATCATTATTCCTATTCTAAAACAGGACAAGGACCCATCCTCCGTTGCGAGCTATAGGCCTATCGCACTAACAAGCTGCCTCTGTAAACTCTTTGAAAAGATGATAAACCGCCGACTTATACATTTCCTCGAAGCAAACAAATTACTTGACCCATACCAGTGCGGTTTTCGAGAAGGCAGATCTACCTCTGACCACCTTGTACGTATCGAGGTACAAATTCGCGATGCTTTTATCCACAAGCAATTCTTCCTTTCGGTGTTCCTCGATATGGAAAGGGCCTACGACACCACATGGCGCTTTGGAATATTAAGAGACCTGTCCCACTTAGGTGTACGTGGAAGAATGTTAGATATAATAGAAAGTTACTTATCCTATACAACGTACCGTGTTCGAGTGGGCAATGTCTTGTCCCGAACATTTGTCCAAGAAACAGGAGTGCCGCAAGGTGGCGTGCTGAGTTGTACACTTTTTATTATCAAAATGAATTCTTTGCGTTTGTGCATCCCGCGTAACATATATTTTATTGCATATATGTCGATGACGTTCAAATCGGTTTTAAATCTTGCAATCTTACAATGTGCGAGCGGCAGGTTCAACTTAGTTTGAAAAAGTTAACCAAATGGGCAGACGACAACGGGTTCAGTCTTAACCCGCAAAAAAGCACCTGCGTCTTATTTTCAAGAAGGAGAGGCCTCCATCCCGATCCGGACATAGACCTACACGGCCAGCGGCTACCTGTAAAAACCGAACACAAATTTTTAGGCATAATTTTAGACATGAAATTGACCTTTGTACCTCCCATAAAAAATCTCAAATACAAGTGTCTGAAAACTATGAATATCCTCTAGGTTTTGTCGCGAACATCATGAGGCAGCGATACAAAATGTCTGATGAATCTGTATAGAAGCCTAATACGCACGCGCCTAGATTATGGGGCGATAATCTATCAATCTGCGACACCCAGCGCCTTGAAAATGCTCGACCCGGTCCACCACTTGGGCATTCGTCTTTCTACGGGTGCTTTTCGCACCAGCCCCGTAGAGAGCCTCTACGTCGTCTCGAACGAGTGGTCGCTCCACCTGCAGAGATCTTACATGTCCTTTCTATATTACCTCAAAGTGAACGCAGACAAAGAACACCCGTCACACTCCACAATTAATGATTTGTCCAGTTCTGCCCTGTTTTACAACCGTCCTTCGGTGAGACAGCCCTACTCACTTCACGTGAGGAGCCTAACTGAGGAAATGTGTGTGCCGCTTCTTGAACACTGTTTGATGGCCCCTGCCGCACATCTCCCGCCGTGGCAGTGGCAGCTCATAGAATGTGATGTATCCTTCGTGAAAGTTACAAAACACGCGCCTATAGCACATATCCGTACATACTTCCTCGAACTACAGCACAAATACAGTTGCCCAGAATTCTTTACCGATGCATCAAAGTCCAATACTTCTGTGTCTTACGCAGCTGTTGGTCCATCTTTTTCCGATGCCGGCATTCTGCACCCGAATACGAGCATCTTCACAGCAGAAGCATACGCAATACTTGCGGTCGTCAAACACATAAAGCAATTAAAACTCCAAAGCGCAGTAATATACACCGATTCCCTAAGTGTGGTAACAGCCCTCAAAACTCTGAACAAACGCAAAAACCCCGTCCTCGTCTCCCTGTACTCACTCCTATACACAGTCTGCGCACTCAAACAGCGCGTCGTAGTGTGCTGGGTGCCAGGTCACCGCGAGATCCAAGGCAACGTGTTGGCTGACCAGCTAGCAGCCTCCGCCCATCAAAATGCTGCCGCCAATACATTCCTTTCCGTTCCTCCACTGGACCTAAAACATTTCGTTAAAAGCAAGCTCAGGGCTTATTGCAGAACGCATGGGACAGACACACACAAAACAAACTACATGTTATCAAGCCGCATCTGGGGAATTGGCCGCCAGTATCAAAATCACGCCACACAGAAGTAATACTTACAAGGCTAAGAACAGGACACACACACAGTACACACTCACGCCTTCTATCCGGTGGTGAACCACCCATGTGTGAGAAATGTGGTGAACCACTCACCTTGCTTCACATTTTAATTCAATGTACAGAATTAGACACACTACGAAGAAAACATTTTACATTACCCTACCGACAACAATTATCATTACACCCAGCTATGTTCATCGGTAGGGAACCTGTTTTTAAACATCAGTCGCTCTTCGCGTTTTTAAAGGAAGTCCACAGCTTTCACGTCACATACCCAGGCATTCCGTAGCACGACCTCTGAAAAGAGGTTGGTGCTACGGGAGCTACATTGGAGGAAGCACCTGCCTCCCTGCCTTTGGCCTCAAAGGCCCTGGGGAGGTATTCGTGCTCACAACATACGCTCATTGTTTTATCGTCACAATCACTTGTCATTCATTCTATATGCACATGCCTCACGTCATCTCATAATTTTACTACGTATATGTTTTACCCGCCTTTAGCGCGAGGAATTTTAGGCCCCTTTACAGCCACCTAACATAACCATTGTTCACTTTAGCTATCATGTCCTGGCGCTCTTTGGCTATCACATGGCCCTTGCGCCAATAAACAACATACATCATCATTATTTGCCCTTCAGTGAAAGAGGGATTCCCGATGTCACCACTTCTGTTTGCATTTTATCTATAGCCGCTGTGCTTAAGCATAATACAATCCAGTTTTATTCGCGGCTTCAGTATATTAGGCAGCGAAGTTACCGTATTAGCTGGTGCAGACGATGTCGTTTTCTTTTGCACAGATAAACCATGTGAAGAAAATGTGATATCTACAAATGAACAGTTTGACGTTGTATCAGCAGCTTGTCTAAATGCCTCTAAGAGTTTAAGACTGTGGTTTAGCTCGTGGCGTACCACGCCGAATCAGTTCTCAGGGATTATTTGGACACGAATTCCGCCAAAGTACCTCGGTGTACCACTGGACGCGTATAAATTCAGTGCGGATTACTGGAAGGAGTGCTTTCCTAAGCTTGAACGACAGGCCCAGACATTTGTTCCCCACCGACTTTCAATATTTGGGAGAGCTGAAGCTTGCAATACCTTCATAACAACAACGCATTACTACGTATTGCAACTTATCCATTGCGCAAAATTTTATGTAAAACGCCTTCATCGAATTTTCGCTACTTTCATATGGTCTTCGACTTTTGAGCCCATGCGTCGTGACAACATTTTCGGGCCGCTTAGTGAGGGTGGGTTGGGATTAGTGCATTTTTATCTACGGCAAACAGTTTCACGGTTCTTCTTTTTTCGAGAAAATTCCCATCCCGTAATTCGTTCATTCTCTCAGGTTACACTTGTTGATTGCTTGCCAGACCTAGTTGTTTCATCAAACTTCTGCCAACGCCCGTGTTTGTGGGGATTAATGCAGGAAGTTTACCTCGCAGTTCGGTTCCTTAAAGCTCGCTTTTCTATGAAATACCTGTACACAGTGTTGCGCAAAGTACTATATAAGGATTTACTAACTATGCTCTTCGCGCCTCCGTTCTACCGTTCATTGTACTCCGATCTTTCAGGCCACGATGTGTTGAAACGTGTGTGCAAAATGTATGTTCCTCCTAATTCAAAAACATTTTTCTAAAAACTCCACTCTGAAACACTGCCGGTAAGCACATGGTTAAAATGAAAAGGTATTTTTGTTTCTTCTGTTAAGTGCCGTATATATCATTGCCGGAAACAGAGAAGATTGCTTTGTTAGCTGCAAAGATAATATTCTGTTCTGGAATGTCCTTCAGCGAGCACTGAGGAAAAGATGTGTCATTAATTCTTACACCATAAGCTATGTTATACCAACACCGCTTGATGAAGTGCCATGTGATATCATTTTGCTCATAGTTATGCACAGCTTATGGAAGACACGTATGCAAGACCTTAACGCAGAACCCATCATTTTTTCAAGCATACACTTCATTCCTATGGCTATTCACCTAAAGAGCATTTATGACGACCTGGACTTTAGGCCGGACTGGTACCCCCTCTGGGTGAGGTGCTCGGCCTCAACACCTTTCCTGTAGAGCACGATGTGAAGAACTCTCACTGTTGTACTGCACGTTGTGTTAGCCATCGAGTGCGTCCTTAGTAACGCTTGAGCGCTTTTTGTCGCTATGAGATTGTACTTTTGTTTGCTTTGTTTGTGCTCTTATTGTGCAGTCTAATATTCAGTGCAATAAATACCATGAAAGAAAAAAAGAGCACCGGCATGGCTCTGAGGCAGAATACTCAGCTCCCCCGCAGATGGCCAAGGTTCGAACTTCGTTACATCCTGGATATTTTTTTTTCTTATGTCGCTTTTTTTCATGCGATAGTGGTTACAGACACCGGCGGCGGCGGCGGACAACTACGGCGCCAAAAACGGCCCTTGTGATCTCATAACAACTTTCGCTGTAAAAGCCTAACACATCCCATCTAGCATCGCATTGTAATACTTGTGGCTGCTCTCCGGTCTTCGTAGATACGGTAGTGGTTTCGAAGAACAGTAGCAAAGTAACCCGTGAAGTTATCGAGGCTTTTCACATTGAAAGAATGGGATACCCATGCATGAGCCATCCAGCGATTTTCTTGACAGACAAGGAGTTTGCTTAATTGCTTGGCTCATGCAATATCAGGTGACATGTATTATTTTTTTTTAAGAATGTGCACGTGTAGCAAATAATTTGCTTTACTGTCTTATGCGCATGTCTGCTTGACATGCTTTGTTTTTCGCGTTTTCTTTTTTCGAAATAAATCTTTCAGTTGCGAGAGAGCACTCGTCTTGTGCACTGTGTGTTTCCTTTCGTATTCGCGTTTGGTGCTGCATCAATCGTGAAGGACATATACTTTTCATCCTGTCTGTATGTTGTCTTTGTAGCACTTTATTTTCAAAATAGCGTGAAGTCTAATCATTGGATATTAGCTTTGCCTTGCAAAGGCGAAGTTTTTAATCCGTTTGAGCAGTCTTCAGACCAAACATCTCTACGAGTTTAGTGAGGAAAATGTAAAAACAAAAGGTCACGTGAAGGTTATGGTACCTGTAGCGACGGACACTCGCCATTGTCAAGTAAACGAAGCTCAAGGCTACAGGGGCTGCAGCGGAGCATGAAGAGTTGCAAGTTCATTTGCAACACGGTGTAGTAACTACAAACACAGTTCTTATTGTAGGTTCGAGGTTAGAAAAAAACCTACTTTCAGCCTGAGAAGTTACTGAAGAAAGGAGATGGACCAGTGGTCCAGTGTCAAAACAGGAGCAGGTCATGCTGAAAGAGGATATAAACAGGACAACGTGTTAACTTTTTGCAATATACACAGTAAACAACCTCGTTTCACCTTGTGATCATGAAGAGTACAGGCTATTAGAATCCTCCTCTTGCACAGCGTCTGCATAAATCATATATGCTGCGAGACAAAATGCACGTGCAAGCGTTGAACACTCCTACATATGATATATGATATATATCAGCTGAGGTAACAACAGATATGTGACCCTAAGACTACGATTGCAAGGGCACGTTTAGCAGCTTAAAAGTAACATAGATAACAGTGCGTGTGTATTTTACTGTGAAATATTGCCCTTACCTTCTGAGCTTGGCTCTCCTAACTCCGAGGTTCTGGCACGTGATGAACTTTTAGAACATGCACACACAGTCAAGAAAAAGAATACGCGCAATTTGTTTGGTTCAGCTGTGCGTATACAGGAGGCCAGGAGCTGGGTGTCGCTGGTAGATAAAACAAACATGCGTTGGTTTGTTTGAAAGGAAATCAGCGGTGAACGCAAATGAACAGCGTGTTAAAATGTACACTGCAGAATGAGTGAATGAGAGTGCCATCACCTTGGTACGCTGATGCAGATGATTGCTTTCTAGGAACACTCGATCTAGTACCTGCAGACATTGGAAATGTAATTGCTACATGCACTGACCTATTGAAACAACCTGTTAAAGGTGCAATATTCTGAGCGTGAGGATTTTCGCGTTTCTCACGAAGCCCAATCAAGCCTTGAATCACAAATGTTTTCCGTGCATGAACAGCGAGGATAATACTCATTTGTACAATTTTAACAGTTGTAAATGTGTCAGCTTAAGTTAAGCTGGTGGCTTGCTCGTTTGGCGCCGCTTCCTCTCACTAAATATGGATAGTCTTGCATTCGTCTTCAACTTATTGCTTCCGAATTTGTTAGGGATAAGTGGCTCAAACTGATTTTCCCCCAAGTGATCTAGATACGCACACAAACAAACAAAACAATTTTTATGGAAATGTTATCACAGCAGCAAAACACAAAAACAGCAAAAAATTGTTTTTTTCTCAGCTTAAGTTAAAGGGGTCTTGCTGTTTACAAAAGAAAAAAAGAAATCTACATATGTACGGCTAATACTCAGCAAGGTATACTCAAGCGTCGCTCGACCGCGATGAAAAATCTAAGGAATGTTACATGTAATATTCACACGTCGCCGCACCATAGCATGCACCTCCTTTCTATAAAAGTGAAGTTGTGATCTAACGTGAGTATATGACGTGGCGTCATACTGTAGGTTACATTTTGAACAACGGTGAAGTCGACGTGCCTCATAACGACGGGCCCACGATCTGCGTAAAACTACTCCATTTACAAAAACACGTCGATTCCCCTCGTAACGCTTGGCTCAAATAAAAAAAAAAAAAAAAACGCAGCACAGACAGCTACACGCTGACTGCTCCGAATGAAACCACTTTTTATATTTCGTGGGATGTGCGAAATTTTTTGCGAAAACAACATATCATATCTTCGGATTCGGTGAGTCGGAATTTCTTGTGTTTTCTTACGTAGCATTCTTTTTCCTTCTCTCAAATGAAGTTTCAGTTTGACGTTTAAATCTGGCGGTACACGTACAGTGTTTCAACGGAAGCGTTGTCAAGGAAATAAGAAGAGCGAATCCATGAAACGCGCGCATGAGAATACTCAAGGGTGACTAAGCTGCGTGCATTTTATAAAAAAAAAATTGCTCAGTGAAATTACGGTACGGTACAAAGAATTTCATTTGCCGGTGGTTCGAATGGTGGTGGCAACTGCCTCCCCCCCCTTGTGGGGCTCAGTGAAATTTGAATTGACGCAGTCTTTAGAAAAAGATATAAACGTACTCCGTGTCAGTGCAATTCTAAGGTCATCAGGCTTTTAAGCTTAATATTTATTTATGTACTCAGTGTGTGGCAGGGGCGGCAATATGTAATACATACAATGACATCCAAGGTGATCAGCTTGGCGCTATTTCATTCTACAAAATACGACATAAAAAGCCATCAATACGCTACAATCGCAAGTATGCAGAACATGTGCAAGTAGCTCTACGTCCCTAATAATAGCAGACCTGTCCAGTTAAAAAAAGACGCGCCAACCTACATGTACGTCCTATATTGTTCTTCATTTTCAATGACAAAACATGCAACAATAGATAGGGCAGAAGAAAACCCTCGCGCACCGTGCATTCAGTTTCTGTTCACTGCATACGCGTGTATTGGTAGTTGCTGAACTTTATCGTTCAGATTGATGAAATTGTAACGGACACGCAGTAAGGCTTTGGATGCCCCAGTGAGTGAGTGGTATTGTGGCCTACACAGCTCATTCCCTGAATAGCACGATTTCTCCTCCGTAGTCGAAGGTATCTGTACGCACAGGTGCATTCCCGGCCCTCAGTTGTTTACAGCAGCGTCGAAGTCTTGCTGACATGACCAATGAGTGAATATGTCCTCTTTTAACAGTGGATCTGCTCGGCGAAACCCCCGTACATGGTTCGGGAAATCTGCTATTATCATGCCGGTGCTCGCACTCTTCGTCCTCTTCTTCATCTGCTGCTTTACTCTCCGAGAACGTGCGCCCGCCGCGTGCTATCTCGCTGCGTTGAGTTTTCAGGGGTGGGATGCAATAACTCGGAACGAATGCAGGGGTAGAGAAATAGAGATGGAAAGAAAGAGATATAGAGAGAACGATAGGGATGAAAGAGCGAGAAAAGAAAGACAGAGAAAGGACAGAGATAGAAGATGAGAGAAAGAGGAAGTGAGAAATAGAGAGAGAGAAAGTGGAAGCAACAAAAGAAGGGAGGAACGCGACGTAACATCTCGTAACACTAGTCACGTGAGATGTTCCCGTCAAAATCACGTGACACTAGCCCCGTGAGATATTCCCGCCGGGCAGCCGAATGATTTTGAGATCGCTCTGCCCACTCATCTGAAGGATGCGTGTAACATACCTGCCTTGTACAGGCTCCCGCCATTTTAAACGAGGTGATCAAGTAAGGGATGACCAATGGGAGACACCAGTGCATCAACCTTCCTACGGTAGTTCAATTTGGGTCCACGAGCTTGCCTTCAATGAAACAATTTCGACGTTTGCCCACTTTTCATGAGGACGTGTCATAGCAGGCAGGGCTCTTTATTTTCAAATGGAAGGCGAACCCCTGTAGACAACAAACGAATTTGGCTTGACCGTTAAGCAAAAAATGCGAGGCTGTTACGAACAGGTGTCAGTCATCGTAAAGGGAAGTGTTTGGTGATGTTTGCGCAAAACAAGTAGGAAATCCATAGAAACTGAACAATACCTTGAAATATTTTTATGCGAACATATTGTAATGACAGAAACTTACTGCTGTCAACATACATTTCGATACATTATGCTGCGTCCGTGTACATTAAGCACACGTCAGTGTGTTGAAAACAGCAGCAAAAGTCTGTGTTTGCCCTTGGAGCTGCATGCAAGTCCCACCACTCACAAGGCGGTTTGGTACAATCCCGTCACCGCGGCGGCTCTGTTATTTAAAAAGACAGAGACGGAGTCAGACAGGCACTGTACCCGAGTAACTTCACTATCTCGACACCAGGATGACCAGCGGCACGCTCAGCGGAAGAACTGCAAGAATTCATCGATGAACTGATGGTAGAATACTCTGAGTGCTGCGGAGTATCATGAACAGCACGAAAATCTGAACTCTTGCTGCCATGCAAGCCAACATGAGAAAGAACACCGCTAGGAGCCCTAGATTGGAATTTTATATTAGCAGAGGCATATGTAGCTCATGCAAATAAGTGTCTAGTTACCGGGCTCAGCCTAGAAAAGAATGGAGACGGAGAGAGGAGCTTCGGACAGTACAAAATATTACAATGCGAAAATGGGAAATTTAGGAACTCAGCGACACCTTTCCTAATGAGCACACATTGTGAGTATATTGTTTCGCCACCGCAGCGGCGGCGGAATGGCTGGACAAGAAGGGGCCCAAGACGCTAACTTGAGGTACGGCAGGTAGTACATTGCTAAATGGATGTGAGTGACCGTTAACAACTATGAATTGTTTCCAAGATGACACAAACTTTGTTACCCATGATGTTCTAAAGTGGGAGGTACTGGGTTCGTTTCCCAGTGCCGAGCGGAAACCCCTCGTTTTTCTTTTTCCCCTAAAAGGTAGATGAGTGCACCGAGATGACGCTTTGTTGAGCATGGGTACTGATCTGGAAAGCACTGGTATGGCCTCTGGGCGCACTACAACGCACAACAGACTTGGCCCAATGGTTCAGCATCTGCCGGTACTGCGGGAGGCAAGGAATCGTTGCCGGATACTTGGCGATAAAATAGCTACAAGCGCTTTTGCGGTCATATGTTCGGCAGACCGAAGTATACACAGTAGCTCGACAGGGCGCGCACTCTGGAAAATTGGCGGCACGAGACTACGAGACCTAAAAAAAGCTAATTATTCCTTTATAATTTGTCTACTCTTCAATTTGTTTTCGATCTAAGTCATAAAATGGTCCTTTAAAAGCAGATAATGAGAACTCAATGCGCGCGTCGAGCAGGCGTCGGCTAATAACCTCTTGAACAAATAAAACGAATATATGCGAAGTTCATTAGTGGTCTTGCACTGCGCACTCGAATGGACAACCAAAGGCAGCCCTTCTTACGGGAAACTTCTGAAGAGATAATTTGCGTTTGGTTCTTCTTTCGCTATTCATGTATAACATTTAGGCGCATACCATTGTCGTTAAGTAAAAATTTATAGGGTCCCAAAGAAGCCTCGTACGCGAAAGCCATCCTCGCGTTTATCTTCGCAGTCGCTGTGTTGATCCCCCACCACATTAGAAAGCTGTTTACGCCTAACTTGCTTTTGCGCTACCTCCAGGATTGCAGGCATTGCGAGCTTTCTCCACTTCACCTGTCCTTGCACTGACTTCCTGAGCGGGCCATCTTTGACCAAGCGACGATGTCCTGTGTGACATCATCGAGTGATGTCACGTTATAAGGCGTCATGATAACGTCGTGGTGACGCCAGGCGATCTTTGACATCAAGATGACGTAATATGGTGGCGTCATCACGTGATGATGCTTTTTATGTCACTCTTGTTGACGCCGTCGGCGATCAGTTTTCGCATTTGATAAAGAATTTATAGCTTTCGCCTTAGTAACGTGACGTTTGGTAGGTTTGCAAAGGGGCGCTGTATGATGTGTCCATTGAGTTATCGATTTAGTGGAAGTTTATGGGCTGTTAAGCTGTTTATTGGACGGCACTCGGCGACAATGCACTATGGCGACAGTCAAGGCAAAAGCACGGGCCCCGAGCGCGAGCGGCGTTTAGAAGAGGACGACCCACTAGGAGCCGCTGGAGAGCGCAACCGTTAAGCAGTACCAATTGCTTCGCCACAATTACCCGGGTAAGAAAAGGGAGCCGTCCGGCGACCTAACAGCTCGTTACTATGAGTGGGTCATAGTAGGCCTTAAGGCACTCCACGTTGACTATATCGCGCCCTCGACGGCTCATGTCCGAAGCTGGTTCGATGGGTTCGATCAGGTAGGTGACCGGGGATGTGCGCTCGACGACCCGGTAGGGGCCTTCGTATTTCGGCAGTAGTTTTGAAGAGAGGCCGGTTGCAGTGGTAGAGAGCGAGAGCCATACGAGCGCTCCGGGAAGGAACGTGGACTCAGAAGTGGTGGTGCCACCGCGAAGGCTCTTCTGCCGCTCTTGTTCGTGCGTTGTAAAGGCCTTTGCAAGCTGGCGACACTCTTCAGCAAGCCTGGCTGTGTCAGAAATAGGCGCACAATCAGATGGATCCGGCTTGTAGGGTAGTATCGTGTCAATGGTGTGCAACGGGTGCCTTCCGTACAACAGGAAGAAGGGTGAAAAACCAGTAGTGCTCTTAGGGGCGGTGTTATAGGCGTAGGTGACGAAGGGCAGAATGACATCCCAATTTTTGTGATCGGCGACAACGTACGTTGAGAGCATGTCGCCGAGCGTGCGGTTGAAGCGTTCGGTTAGGCCATTCGTCTATGGGTGGTAAGCAGTAGTTTTGCGATGGACAGCATGGCACGCTTTGAGAATGGCTTCGACGACTTCCGACAAGAAGGCACGGCCTCGATCGCTGAGAAGCTCCTGGGGTGGACCGTGACGCAGCATGAATCGGTGTAGCAGGAAGGAGGCAACATCACGCGCTGTAGCCGCTGGGAGGGCAGCGGTTTCGGCGTATCGCGTTAGATGGTCAACGGCGACGATGGCCCAACGGTTACCAGCCGACGTCAGAGGAAGTGGTCCATACAAATCGATGCCCACGCGCCCAAACAGACGGCTGGGGCAAGGCAATGGTTGTAGACCGACTGGTGACACGTGCGTTGAAGGTTTTCGGCGTTGGCAATCGAGGCAGGAGCGGACGAACTTCTACACATAGCGGTACATCCCTCGCCAGAAATATCGTTGTCGAATGCGGTGGTAAGTTTTGGATACCCCAGAGTGCGCGCATTGCGGATCAGAGTGAAAGGACTCGCATATTTCAGCACGCAGACTTCGGGGTCTCACAAGTAGCCACTGGCGCCCGTCGGCGTTATAATTGCGTCGGTGCAGTAGGTCGTCACGAATGGCGAAATGGTGGGCTTGACGACGCAACGCGCGAGTGCTTGGTGTTGTCGACGGATCAGTGAGCAAGTCTATTAGCGAAGCGATCCATTTATCCTTGCGCTGCTCGGTAGCGATGGTGTGAACATCGATAGAAGAAACAGCAGTGTGAGACACTGAGCAGGAGGCATTGTCGTCAGGCAAGGGGGAGCGCGAGTGGGCGTCGGCGTCAGCATGTTGACGTCCGTTGCGGTACAGCACGCGGATGTCGTAGTCTTGCAGGCGAAGTGCCCAACGGGCGAGACGGCCCGAGGGATCCTTCAATGACGACAGCCAGCATAGTGCGTGGTGATCGGTGACGACATCAAATGGGCGACCATACAAATAAGGTCGGAATTTTGTAAGGGCCCAGATGATCGCCACGCACTCTTTTTCCGTGACAGTGTAATTGGTCTCGGCTCTAGCAAGCGTACGACTTGCGTAGGCGACGACATATTCGGGGAACCCTGGTTTGCGTTGCGCAAAAACAGCACCGAGGCCTACACCGCTGGCGTCCGTGTGTACCTCTGTTGGGGCCGTAGGGTCGTAGTGGCGTAGTATGGGAGGAGACGTCAACAAACGACGGAGCTTTGCGAACGCGTCGTCGCATTCGGACGACCACGAATGTAGGGTCCCGTTACTTCCAAGGAGCTTCGTCAGCGGCGATATGATGGTGGCAAAGTTGCGTATGAAACGTCGAAAATAGGAGCACAGTCCTACGAAACTGCGCAGTTCTTTGACGGACGTAGGTTTGGGAAATTCGGCCACGGCCCGAAGCTTGGCCGGATCGGGAAAGATTCCGTCCTTGGACACGACGTAGCCTAGGATTGTCAGCTGCGGTGCTACCCTGAGTGACTTGCACGGTCGCGAATCGGCACTTCTTCAGGTTCAGTTGGAGGCCGGCGTTGGTCAAACGCGTCAAAACATGCCGCAGACGTTTAAGATGCGTGGAGAAGTCCGGAGCGAAAACGACGACGTCGTCCAGGTAACACAAGCACGTGTGCCATTTCAAGTTGCGCAGAACGGTGTCCATCATGCGCTCGAAGGTCGCAGGCGCATTGCACAGACCAAACGGCATGACGTTGAACTCGTACAAGCCGTCGGGCGTGACAAAGGCTGTCTTCGGTCGAGCGTCATCAGCCATGGGTACTTGCCAGTACCCCGAGCGCAAATCGAGAGATGAAAAGTATTCTGCTCCTTGGAGGCTGTCAATCGCGTCGTCGATTCGCGGCAGTGGATAAACATCCTTCTGAGTGATCTTGTTGAGCCTTCGGTAGTCCACACAGAAGCGCACAGAACCGTCCTTCTTGGCAACGAGAACAACAGGAGACGCCCACGGGCTGTCCGAGGGTCGAATAACGTCGCGTCGAAGCATATCGTCCACTTGCTCATTAATTACCCGACGTTCTCTGGGAGACACGCGATATGGACGTTGCCGCAGTGGTGGTTGGGCGCCAGTGTCGATGCGATGCGTAACAGCGGACGTGCGGCCGAGAGAAGTTTGCCCGACATCGAAAGAAGAGCGAAATTCATCCAACAGGCACAGAAGCTGGGAACGCTGACCGACGTAAGGTTGTCAGCAATGGAGGGACCAAATACATCCGCGGGTGAGGAAACAGACGTGGAAACGGCACTGATGGTACGGGAACTGGTGCAGTGCGAGTCATCGGGTGCGTCCAGAACTTGTGCGTCTTCGAGGGGCTCCACTCTGCCGAGACATTCCCCTCGCACCAACGTAACAATGTGCGGGGATGGGTTGGTAACAAAAATAGCGGTGCTACCCTGAGTGACTTGCACAGTCGCGAAAGGTACCAGCAACCCTTCCCTAGTGCAAACGGGGTCAGATGGCGAAAGGAGTGCAATTGTGTCGCAGAGACCGGCGCAGTAAACTGGCACAGCCGTCGACGAGTTCGGAGGAACTTTGGTATCGTCTTTGACGAGGGTCTTGGTGAATGCCGATGGACCGTCTGCCGGCGTCAAATGTGAGAACGGTGAGAGTTTGAGGGCGGCTGGTGCGCAGTTAATTATGGCGTCGTGGCGGGAGAGAAAATCCCATCCCAGGATGACGTCGTGGGAACATGCAGCAATTATGATGAACTCGACGTCGTACAGAAGGTCCTGAATGACGACGCGAGAAGTGCAGACTGCTGTAGGCCTAATACTCTGGGAGCTGGCGGTACGGAGGGACATCCCAGAAAGTGGCATCCCAGAAAGTAAGCGGCTAAGTTTTGCGTCCATAACGGATACGGCGGCTCCAGTGTCGACAAGGGCAGATGCGCGAACACCGTCCACAAACACGTCTATGACATTCGATGGACTTAGCTGAGGGCTTTTACAGTTCGATAGCGTCGCAGCCCTTGCCTCGTGGACTGCGACGACTAGTTTTCCTGCTCTCGTGCGACAGAACGTGGCCGCATTGGTGACAGTGAGCGACGGCGTGGAGACGGAGAGCGGCGAGTGGATGTAGCTGGGCGTGACGTCGGCGACATAGGCGGATCGTAGAGTGCACGGCTGGAGTTGCTGGTGGTGGTTGACGCGACTCGAGGCGGCTGCACGCGATGGCAGTAACGGGCCACGTGAACGGCATAACCGCATGCAAACCACAAGCTTGCTACTTCCGCGAGGTAGAAGACCAAGTTGCTCAACTTGCCTGCTTCATCCCATTTGTTAGGTACGCTCACGCGCTCGTAAATTGCGAGCCAGTCT
Organism: Rhipicephalus sanguineus; assembly: GCF_013339695.2. Classification (NCBI taxonomy): domain Eukaryota; kingdom Metazoa; phylum Arthropoda; class Arachnida; order Ixodida; family Ixodidae; genus Rhipicephalus; species Rhipicephalus sanguineus. The sequence continues at coordinate 134,331,227 of NC_051179.1, read as the reverse complement.
TCCACGTCGGTGCCATCGGCGCCAGTCAAGATAAGTGGATCGCGGATGCGTGGGACACCGGGACATGTGGTCGGTGTGGGAGGCGGCGTTTGCTGAGCGGCGTCTTGGGGCATGGTAGATGGCAGAGTACGGGAACGAAGCTCCAGGGGCATTGAATGGGAGCACAGCACTCTCCACCAATTTGTTAAGCTGTTTATTGGACGGCACTCGGCGACAATGCACTATGGCGACAGTCAAGGCAAAAGCACGGGCCCCGAGCGCGAGCAGCGTTTAGAAGAGGACGACCCACTAGGAGCTGCTGGAGAGAGAGAGAGAGAGACTCTTTATTGGAAAAACAGAGATTTTTGTCGGCGTCAGTATATAACCGCTGGCAGGCTACTCTGTGTAGGGATGGGGAAGGGCGCAACCGTTAAGCAGTACCAATTGCTTCGCCACAGTGCATATTTATTTGAAATGCCCCGAAGTTAACGGACTTTATACTGATGATTGACGTTTAAAAACATTGTATGAAGAGAACGCATACACAGTACGATGACGCTACTCGATACGGCGAAATAGAGGCCCGTGTACTTAGATTTTGGTGTACGTTAAGGAACCCCATGTCGTCAAACTTTCCAGTGTCCTCCATTACATCGACCCTCATAATCTTATTGCAATTTCGGCACCTAAAAACTCAACAATTATTACATATATTACGGCGAATTTGTTCTGTGGAACCACGCAGAGTGAAAGAAGGTTAAGAAAGGGACGATTGACTTCACGCGCTTACAGTACATTGCTGGCGACTCCACGTGGATCTTCTAGAAAAAAAAACACGATCCAATTTACTGAAAATTCGTCCTACTCCAGGGTTCAAAACAAGACTAACACCTTTCCTGAACGGTCCTTCTGCCGATTGAGCAAAACGTCAGGCTACCAACTCGAAGCGCGAGCGCGAATCAACCGAAAGTTCGAAGCACCCGGACTCTAAGTACACCAAATCGGTGTATAAGAGCCGCGGAAGGCGGATGAAATGTGAAAAAAAAAAAGTAAAATTGTGCCGGCAGTTAACGGCCTTAAGCGTGATTACTCACTCCGTAAATATCAAGCTACTATTCCGAATCGGCGTTTTGTTGTTGTCAGACGTTCAGCAACCTAAAGGCGACACCGGCGACGGCAGCACATCACTAGAAAGCAACTGCATTGAGCAGAGAAGTTGCATAATCTTGCCGCTTCGACAACTGCCTGTGATGGTATCGTATTGTTCCAGAGACTAGAGGTAAGCGTTAGCTTTAGCTTTTCTTTCACCTAAAGAGAAAACAAACTGCGCTTACAATAAAGCCCTTTTATACGTGGAACAGTTTTCAGAAGAATGCCTTAGGTAAAAACAGGTCAATGTCCGCTAACAATAAAGCTTAATTTTCCCACAATCGCACAAATAACCTCAAAAATACCTTCAGAATTTCTGTAATAAAAATAAACCATAGCTCATCAGGTCAAAACGGTTCAATAGAAGAGCAATGCCGCCAGCTTTTAAAATTAGGAGACCTTTTAGAAATCAGTTCGAAAATCCTATGAGGTGCTCAAGCACTGCAGGTTTATTCACTTCATAATACAATCTGACTTCTTTTTCGCGCCTATGGAACAGACCCAGGGTACCCCTCAAGGCAAACTGAATCAGTCCTTTCATTCTTGTTCCATATTTACTCCCTGAAACAATGCGCTTCAAACAATAGGGGTTGATCGGTCTTGTTCGTCCTTGGGGAATAGCAGGTAGTAGTATAAACAACCAGGTCCCTCCCCCTAAGGAGGGACCTGCTTATTTATACGAGTGGGCCTACACGCAGATTGCTAGAAAAATATTTTGACATGGCTACTGTGAAGTGTATGTTTGTCGCTTTTTACATCGCTTGCGGTAAGTTTTTGAATGACACTTCATGACGTTCCCCAAATTCTTTTCGACACACATTATGTCGCACATCTGCGGTAAGGCAACGTGCCCACTTAAGTCATCCAGCTGAGCAACACACTCTTGTCCTCATTTGTCAGTTTCCTGCTTTATCGTACGGGCTAAAGTACTACGTTAAGCCAATGCTAAATATTACTGAAGAAATAACTGTTGACTTAAACAGCAGTACACAGCGGTCCGCTGTTAACGGGAGCTCAGAGTGCATGGTGGCCACTCGGCGCCCCCGACGATCGGCGCTTACAACGAGTTTCTCGGAGGGGCAGCGCGCATTCTGAGTTGTGCCTTACTGTCGTCCGCTGCGGACTGCTGCAGCGCTCGAAATCGTCGCGAGGCGAACCGTTTACGCGGCAATATCGAGGCGAAAGAGCGTCCCGCGAGGTGCTCAATGCGCCTGCGCGAAACTCATTGCAGCCGCCTACCGCTGGAGGCGCCGAGCGACAGCACGCGCTTCGACGTTCTCTTTACTTCTTTACAGTAGACCGCTCTGTACTATCGCGGTGGAAAGACAAGCGAAAAATGGGGCACCGACGCGACGTGCTGTTTCAATTTCTTTTCGAGCGGTTGCACCTGGCTGGTACAATCTAACCCACATATATTGAAAGCGGGAATTAGTTCGGTATATCGTATAATTCAATACATGGTAACTCTTTGCATCGGAAAACGTCATGGGTACATACAAGATGTCTGAAGCACACGCTGCGCCGAATACAATTGAAGCTTTGCTGAATTCAATACACAATTTATCGAATTCGCAATGGGAATTTAAGTGCGCAAGTTTGCTTCACCGCACTGCCTCGTCATTATGTAAACAAGACGCCTTTGCGGCAATACGTGTTTTTTCTTATTGCGATAGCCATTATATATGGACACTCTCGGCGCATTTTTGCTGGCGCCGTGATTTCCCGGATATGAATATGTATGTATATATAATAAAAGCCACAAATAAAGATAATTGAGATGAAAAACTTCGAAGCTCGCGATCGGGGATTCGAACCTGCGACCCCCTCGCTCCGCAGCGATCTGACTTAGACAATTACGCCATGCGTCATTCGTTCCCCAGGATACTAACGGCATAATGCAAACGCACGGGGCGTTGGGTGAAACGCACGAGAAGCCACACGTGGCGAAATTAAAATTATGCGAGACGCGGGCCATGCTGCATCGTTGTCCGCGCTGCATTTGCGTCGTGTCGGCGGCGACCCACGCTAGTTTTTCATTTTGGAGTTGGAGCACCACGCCACTCGTGGCCAGTCGGCCAGAGAAAAAAATTGGGGAGGGGTGAAGCATGTAGCGGAGGGTGTTTCAGCTCCACTAACCTGAAACCTGTGGAGGGGCAAATCATGCAGCACGCCGGTGTTTCCCACAGCAAAATCACTGCTAATGGGCAATGAGAGACAGAAGAAAGATTAGACAGAGACCCGCAGTCCGCTTTTAGTTAACGTGCGCGCTGCGAATCTTTATGTTTCAACTACACACAAGAGAAATCTCCCAGCGGCACTACATTGCACGTCCAGATCTAGTGCCTATATATACGGGGTGGCCGGTGAACGGTCTTGCAGCGCGAGCAGATGGTTTCTTCAATCAAGGAACTCGCTAGGAGACGCACCTGCGTCGGCGTTGTCTCTCGCGTGCGAGGGCGCGTGCTCGTTCCTCGCGAGCTGTGATCGCCAAAACAGCGTTCATCGCAGAAAGAGCGTTTCCATGGTCAACGCGCACCGTTTGCCCTTCGCCACACGGCGAGCGCTGAAGCGGTAGCGCCATCTCTTGCGCTCAAGCAAATGGACAGGACACGACGATGCATGCAAGCAAATGGGTCACGACGATGCACGTGGCGACAGCAGACGACGATGCACCGGCGACAACCCGAGACCCTAAGGTGCTTCGCCCCCTAAAAGAAGAGCACTCACGAAGAAAAAAAAACGTACGACGCAAGCACTTACAACTGTTTTAATCTTTCATACGCCAATGCCTATACAAGCCCAAGGCAACCTTACCGGACATGCGCACACAACAGTAGCTCTGAACCAAAACGAGTAACGAGGATGATAGTGTAATAGATACGCGAAGGCATAAAATCACATTCAAATGGGTGCAGGAACAAAGAAGTAAAGTAAGAAAGACAAAGGAGTGTGTGTGCGCTGTAATTATAGCCTGAGGAATATGTATCAACTAGAGCCAAATCATGTTCTACGGTAATGACCAGAATCGACACCCGCAGGGAACGCGAGCCGCGGCTTCATGTGCCACTGCCAAGCGTCGTCTTTATTTTCTTCTCTTGAGGTCCCGGGCTCTGCGGTTTTGTTTGCCGCCCAAAGGAAGGCGCTGCAAGGTCTTGGGATAACGCGAGCGCAAGAGCCCGAGAGCGGTTTGCGTTCTGCGCATGCGTCCTGGTGGCTTGCCAATTTCTTGGGTCCCTAATTCTAAAACTGTCTAGTGTTTCGCCGGAGTTGGGATGTGCGCCTTCGACTTGGTGCGCCTTCGACGCCATCACGTAGTGATGACCTTCTTTATAACCCATGTTGACGATGACGACGGGGGACGCCGAAGTGGGGGGCCGGTCGATTTTCTTGTTTGATGAGGCACCTAACACATTCGCTTTAATAAAGCGGTTCAATGAAGTCTTCATATGCTGAGCAAACTGCATGCAGTGCCATTGGGTACTGGAAGTGATATTTTGACTTTCTGAGACCCCGTAATGCTTTATGCACATATACGCTAACAGGCCCGTAGCCATGGGGGGGGGGGGCTAGCCCCCCCCCCCCCGAAATTTTGGTGAAGTAGGTGTTTTTACCAAAAATAAATAATGAAAATAGGTGTTTCTCTCAAATGGTCATGGTTTTCAGCAAACGGCCCTGCCCCCTCCCCCCTCCCCTGAAAAAATTGCTGGCTACGGGCCTGACTGTTAATATATGAGTCATTTCTTATATTATACCATTATTAAAATGTATGCAGCTGTTATTTAACAATAATAGCTACGAATTTAATGTAGCCGTAAGAAAAAAGTCACAGTTTCACCGCAAGGGCGAAGCAATCAATGCGATAGCAAGAAATTGGAATGTCACACGAAGAACAAGAAGCAGCTCGAAACTTGCAGCACGCCGCTGAAGCCCAGAGAAAGACGCCGAAAAGAACGCACAGGCACGCACAGGGCAAGCGTGAACTAACCACTGTCGCACTTGTTATGTCTTTGTGCTTGAGCAATACGCTGCAAGTGTCGACAATATAGAGTTTGAGAATTGGGGCCCGAAAAAGCTTGGGGACCAAGGAGCTTGCGAGCCGCCAGGGGCCATGCGCATAACCCAAGCCACTCCTGGGCTCTTGGGCTCGCGTTGGCCCAAGACCCAAAATTAGAAAACTAGCGTGGGTCCCCAAGACGTCCTGGGTCACCGCGAGACTATGCAGACACCGCGCGGGCCGCGACGCTGTATGGCCCGCGTCTCGCATGATTTTGATTTCACCATGTGTGGTGCCCCGTGCGTTTGCGCCAACGTAGCTCGCATTTGAACCACTCCTCAAGCGCTGCTGATCCTCTGAATGCCAGAGCAGCCTACCCAAATTCTCAAACTCTCTAATGAAGAATCAAATGCTCTTAGATATTTCTTTTTCTTTTAAACTGCACCACGTGGAATGACCCCATGATGCAAGGTGTGCCCAGTATTCTTTGTTTTTTTCTTCCACATAACGAGTGGGTACAGAAAAGGACAAATTTGTCGTGCGCGTCTCAGAGGCAATTTTCACATAAAAAAAATCAGGAGCGTTGAAAAACTGGCAACTGTAGCGTCGGCTCTGAGGATAGCAGAGTTGAATGAGGCGGAAGGGAATGTACTCCGTATAAGGAATGTTTCGTTTGGAATACACAAAATAATTTTCTTTCTCAAAGGCGGATACGCACGAGCGTGCACTAATTGACGCGCACTCCAGACTGACGTCATGAGCCATACGGCCAGTGATCCCGCTTTCGGAGAACATTGCAGAGTGCATGAGCCGGACTTTTTCCTTAGTCGCGGAAGCGGTCGGACGCCGCGCTTCGGTCGTGCGGGTGGGGCGTCTCCAGACTTCTTAAGTCTTATCCAACTATACGCTTGCAGAGCGGGAATTTATGGGAAGCATATCAATGCATTCTAGCGACGATTGCAACACAACTCAAAAGGGGAACGCCTGCTATGGGCGTTTCATTTAAGTATTTCCTCAAAATTGAGATAACGGCATAAACCCAGCGGTACTTTCACTACAAAATAGCGGAAAAGCAATTCGAACTTTCCTTAGAGACTTACATTAGTTGTGATAAACCAAAGCGTGGTACCTGGTCGCGTAAGAGGGTCAGGTATATGACAGGGAGATGACACTTGGCAGAATTCCGGCAAATCACGTGACGCCAGGCGTTTGCTGAATCACCACTGCCTGAACATGCAGGTCAGGTGATCTCGCTTTGACCAACGTGGTGTAGTCGCGCGCATTTCAAATCTGGTGTTGGATTCACGACACAACACGATGTTCGCTAGCAAATCACATACACTCACGCGCTTACACCTTCGCTATCTGGCGGTTTTCACGGCCTGAAAGTGACAGAATCTTTGCGCAAAGTACAGTTCGCAGAACTGCCACGCCACCTTGAGTAAAGTCGAAATCTAACAGGATACGTAACTTATGCGCGTAACTAGGCGTAAGGTAGAAGGCTCTTGAAGGACATTACCCAGGAAAAGCGGCAGGAGTGCTGGAACTGCGCATTTGATCGAAGACGTAGTGGAGTTTCTATTGAATAAGCTGAAGACACTCTGTATACAATATCTGAAGATTCATATTGTGCTTGTGAGTTCGAAAGATACCAACACTACATTAATGAGCCAGCAAACACATGTAGTGTGAGATTGGTAAATATTCTTAGCCACATGGGGGCCTTTAACACATAAAAAAAATGCAGTCGCCGTCGCTGTGAATCGACCCGGCGTACTCTAGCTTAGCAGTGCGATGGGCGACAACCATGCGATGATACAGATAGGTGAGATATCTATCAAGTACAAACAATGCCTCCACATCGCATTTATATACTACCAGAGGTGAAGAGCGGCCACAGAAGTGGGAATCAGGCAACCCGATTTCTCCAATGCTATTCACTGCACAGCATAACATTCTGCGAACATTTGCAACTTCAGAGCATTTGAGGTATTTCCAAAGCTATGAAATTTGTGCATAACGTTAATGTGCGCACAGAACGTACGATTGTATCAATGTTTTATAGACCTCAATGGAACTTATCTTCGATTGGTTTGATAGAGGCAGCCCGCCATGAATGGCATATTCGAGAAAACAAACATCCGAAGTATTTATTTGTTTATCTAGTTATTTATAAATTAGTGTACAGTACGGCAAACTGTTAAAGGGAACACTCCAATGAGCACCTTTCATTTTCCTTGCCTTCTAACAGCAATTGCAGAGAGAAACATTGTTCGTGCACTGCACAAATCGGTCAAAAAGAGGGAGAAATATAACCACCAATTGGTTTATGCAAATGTAAGCAACTGTTTTTGCAAGAGGACGAAATCCAAAGATGTCCTGCACGCCTGAATTCGCTTTAACAGTGGACCCGTCTTTACATATATATACAAGCCCAAAGCACTCAGTGGTAGGCACTGCGTGAGGGGAATAATCGCACATATCTCTCATCTGTTCGTCCGGATATTTACATATTCCCTAGTAAAATGGTGAGGAGAACGAAAGGGGGTGCTCAAAATATTGTGAAAAAGTGACATTAATGTATGCCTTGGCAAACTGCTAGCGTATATCTTCCAGGATAACATCAATTAGGCATTGGAAAAGGCGCCTGAAGTTCTTCAAGCTGAGTAACGTGCAATCGTAGTCAGCTAAAGAGCACCGTATTAAAGACGAGCGCCCCTTTATCGACGCCCTTTACGCATGTCGTTTACACGACGAAAATATGTTTAGGTGAATTTATGTCAACCTTTTTTCCCCTGACTGATTGTTTCGCGCTGTTATGCATCCTGCTATGGCCGGATCATCTGCTTGAGCATTCTCAGCATTATTGTTTACTTCGGTACACTATTGGTAGTTTACGCCAGATAACGATATTTACGCAGTCTCAAGCGAAGAATAAGATGTGATGAATGGCCATTTAATCTGTCAGACTCCATAAGTGTACCACGGTCCTTGCATTAGCTCAACAAGCGAACCAAAGAAGCCTAATAAGCACCAGGCGCCTTGTATCCCATTTCCTTGCAATGATTTGTCTTGCTTTAGAGCGAAACCGTATGGTTTCATCGCCACGGAGTAAAAAAACGAAACGCCGGGTCCCTAAACCACCAACAGACGCTCGCGACTCTGTAGCAGATGCGCGCGCTCCTTGCGTTTTCACCTCGGACGCTGAGGAACGGCATTCGGATTGGTGGGCAGCAGAACCGACGAACGCGTTCGCTGTAGAGTCGTACACAACTTCAACGCCACTACTGAATTTTGACCTCTGGGTGGCTAAGGGGCCCTTTAAAAAGTACTCGTTTCAATAGGCACCGTGCAGTCGAGTTCTCACGTGTGACTGCAGCGCCAGATTGCACAGCCTAGCGGATAAGGAAAGCGACGTTGAGACGGCCCAGGGACAAAATCAAACGCGATGCACGTCTCTCCGCCTCTGCATCAGTGTGCAGACTGTGGCCGGGCCAGAAGGGGGGACGCGTGCGAGCGTCTGTTTTCTGCCTGCCCCTAGCGGTCAATAGCTGCCAACTTGAGACGGCCCACAGCGAGCAACGCAGCTCCCTCTGGTCAGTGGACGGTGCGTATAAAGCAAACCACAAAACAAGCATGAAAACCGCATGCCGGATGATAAAGCGCCTGTGAACAATGAACACCCTTCCAGCGTCCCGGTAAAGCTTAGATTGCAGCTGCTTTGCTCTTCACACCAGAGCTTCTAATGATGTCAAACGGCCCTTCCTTCTCCCCGCGTGTTTCCCGCTTTCATTTATAGCAGAGAGATCCGCCTGGCAACTCATTCAGTTCAATCTAAAAGTATCGTGGGTAAACCACGGAAATTAGACACCAGAAGAACAGCGTCAATACGCTGCTTTACGAAAGGAAGAGATTCGTCTTGCTGAAAATGGTAACGGAATCAACCGCGGCCTACCACAGCGAGTACAAAGCGATTATGACTAACATCACTCTAAAGTCATAATAAAATGTACCTCCCCCCCACCCCTTCACATTAGCGTGTGTTGTGTTTTAGACAGCTTCGTTCCACATTCGTGTTCGCAGCGCGGGATGGAGGCGATTTTTTTTTCACAATTAGTGCACGTAGCCCAATACAACATCGAACATATTTGGGATGGAAAATTCAGGCGCCGTTGGTTCACGTTCTAGGAGTTTTAGAAAATGAAAATGCCTAGAACTGCCATTGTTCACTCCGGCTGCATTCAGCAAAGCAGGCGAATTTAGTATCTATTTATTTCTGTTGACACGTGTGATCTACTGAACATATATTTTTTTCTGCAGGTGTCTTACTGCACGTGTATGCTTGGGATGATGCACGCTGGCAATGCATCCGTCCAATTCATCATATCAAGGTAAGTTAGTCGCAGATTTCAAATTAAGTTGCGCATGACGGGCTAGATCATGTGACAGGGACGATTCAAACAGAGCACGACATATGGAATTGGTCAGTAAAGTCTCCTGCTCCTCAAAAGTTTAGCAGCAGAGGTGGGTACCTTTGTATTGCATCTGTCGCGCGCAAGGTGAAGAAACAGAGCAAAACAGAAACCATATGCGAACAATAGGCACTATATATATTTATTTACTGAATCCATAAACTTATAGTGTACCGGTACTGAACTGAGGTTAACAATGTTACATTCAATCTGAAGGTGATCCGAAGGTCGCGGGTTCTATCCCGGCCGCGGCGGTCGCATTTCGGTGGAGGCGAAATGGTAAAGGCCCGTGGATTGTGCGATGTCAGGGCGCGTTAAAGAACACCAGATGGTCGAAATTTCGGGAGCCCTCCACTACGGCGTCCCTCATTATGATCTCGTTGTTTTGGGACCTAATACCCCGGGCATTATTATTCTCTCTGAAGTACGCGTTATCTTGGTCACAGGAGTCTATATACGCATTTTGGTATATTTTGAAACAATACTGTTTTATTGAGAAGTGTACAAATATGCCACCTAAGCATTACTGCGTGAATGTGTCAGGTCAGGGTGAAAGCAGGTAGAAGCCTTCCAGAAAGTTCCTGTACAAGTTTAAACTCTAAAGTTTGGCATAGTAGGCGGCGACTTAGTTGGGGAACCGGTCTATTGAGGCAACCGGTCCATTGAGCGATATCGACCTCAATGTCCGAGACCATAGAAGAACAGGCCAAAATGCCGATGCCGAAGAGTCATATAAATATGCCAGCGTTACCGATAATCAATAATGGAACGTGCTGTGCGCTTCTTTTTGCTAAGGCGGTACTGACTTATCGTCTTCACCATGACCCAGCATGTACACGCGGCAGTATGCCTGTGAAATGGTGTAAGGAGCTGTGGCTGCCCTAAAATTAACACGTTTCCCATACGCCCGCACAAAGTTACACTAATAGAACATCCAGATAAACCTTTTCTAAAACCTAACCAATCCACTTTAAAATAGCCCTCAGCACAGTGTCTCATGATGAAGACCTTCATCCATCAGCTTCTGGAAATGGCTAAGTTAGGACATACGTGCACGAAGCTTTATTCTTAAACATCACGCCTTTTGGCACATACGTAAATCTAAACAGCAGCAATGCCGATGAAGGTACCACATAGAATAGCCTACGCCAGTCATACATGAAAGCTTGAATATGAATTGCTCAATACGTCTGAAGCGCGCTATCTGTGCATCGCCGAGCGGGGAGTGTTTTCTTTAAATATACGTATAAACAGACAGCGATGCACAATCAAAACATCTTTAATGAAGCCGACCCTTTGTTTACGTTTCAACATGACACTAATTGTAGCATTAGAAGAATTAGCGGGATATATTGTACAAGATTGAAGCACACTTCTGGCATCCTTTACGAAAACAAAAATAAATGGGTTTGTCGGCGTGAGAACTAATTAATTATTCAGACTTGTACGCAAAAAAGACGTTTTCCTCCCTACCAACAAAATAAATGGTTGTGAGTGATAAGGGAAGTATCAAGCATTGCCCAGCAACCGCTGTTATTGAGAAACTGCGATGATATCATTGCAGGCAACTATCACGCGGATGACGTACTTTAAAACAGCAACAAACAGATATTCTTTTTACTCAAGCATACCTATCACAAAAATCAACCGATCCTCATGTTGTGAAAATAAATTGTTGTGAAATGCGCGAACCAAACCCAGCAAAATCTCAGATATAATGGGCACCTAGTAATAACTTCCTACGGTGGTTAAGTAGAGGTAATTCTTGTGGAATAGAGCTAACACTTGTTGCGAGTGTGTAGTGGAGTTACTTAGACGCCCATTTCTCAAAAGGTACCATAGTGTTAGCAGACAGGGACGATGAAGACAAAACGGGACAAACGCTAACTTTCAACTGAATGTTTATTCTCAGAAGTAACGGCATATGTAGATCTCTACACAGAAGAAGGCTCGTTACCATTACTTCTGAGAATAAACATTCGGTTGAAAGTTAGCGCTTGTCCCGTTTTGTCTTCATCGTCCCTGTCTGCTAGCGCTATGGCACCCTTTTGATGCATTTAACCCACTAGCCCAAAAAGCCACATTGACAAGCTCATTTCTCCTTTACCACTGCAATTACTAAATCAGCGTAGTGCCTGTTTCTCTCTCTTGTGAACCTGTACATCATTAGGAACTAGCTTCTCCACATAGTCTGTGAACTTAGGCATTAATTTCCCTTTGTGTATTCCCAGTCGGTACATCACGCTGTCTTTGTTCCTCAACAAGATGGAACACCATGCATGGTAAGGACATAACTTAGTATTATTAAAATGTTTATTTAAATGTTGCTGTATTCAAGAGCATGGAAACAAACTGAGCGAGGTAATGTACCGTGTGGTGCGGTTGACCCACCTTTTCACTCCAGCATCATATCAACTAAATAGTCTTCTTTTCATGGTTATAGGACAAAACATTCACGTGTGCCACTATCTAAAACGCACCTTTGAAAAATACCTACAATAGCCATAATATATATTTGAGACTCTTACAGGCAGGCTACGTAGCATAAGAATATGTTCGCGTCTACCAGGGTACACTTATTCAAATTTTCGCCAGAAAGGTAATTTTTTTATAAAACTTTAATGTTTATAGGTGCACTGCCTTCAGAAGCGGTCCTATATGCTGTCACTGTCTCGTTCAGAATTTTAACGCTATAACTTTAAAGAGCCCGTGTCGTACAAATGCCAGTGGCGGCGTTGGCGTCGGTGTAGGCGTCTGCGGCGTTATCTGTGAGCGAGAAATCGTGATAGATGTCAATAAATAATAAAAATCATGGGCCCGAGGGTACATTGAACTCAGACGTTTTAAGCGACTGTTTTACCCCAGAGGCATGTGAGTACTTGAAACTGCTTCGGAAAAAAACCTACACAGGCGTGATGCATCATGTAGTGCGATGATTTCCACTAACGCATGTAATATTCCGTCTCAGAAGAGTAGAACTGCGACAGGCGTTACAACATTTGAATCGCGCAACGTAAGGGTGGTTTAAAGACCCGCCCATTACAAAGCGCTCATGCATAATTAATCGTTATTAGCAGCAAATACATCAACGATGCATGTAGCTGTGCGGAGAGCCTTACCGACGCGGAGTGAGTACTTCGATGATTCTCAATATGGCGAATTACACAGTGGGTACGGGGCTACTGTACTTGTATTACGTATGCATAGAAGGAGAGTTTCAAACAGTCAGTGCTGTGGGCGTAGATGGCCCTTTCCTCGCGACACAATTGTGGTGTTTACTGCAAAGCAAAGCCTGACAAGTGAATGAGAAGACGATGCGAATTGGGCCCAATCCTGCTGTCACGTTCTATTCTTGAAAGCTAAGCACAAGGGACCTTAAGTTTTTTTTTATTGTAACTATTCTAATGACAAAGAACGGCAACGGAGCTTGGGCCCTGGCGCTCACCAGCGCAAGCAAACGACTAGACAGAGGATAACAACAGCCGGACCAGCGAACGGGCGTTTTCTGTTTACCTCTTCGCTATAAAGTTAGTCTCCGAAAATCAAGCATTAAGGCAGAAGCTGGCTATAGTCGTGCATCTTCATTGCGGGCTCCAACATGCGTCCACGCTTCTTCTGCCATGGAATCCGCCAACCTACCACCGCAGCATGCATGGGTCCAGGACGGCGTCTAGGCCTACTCGGTAGCTGCTGGCCTGTCGCTGCTGCAGGCACCATCCGGGGATGGCGTTGAGGCCTCCTCGGCGGCTCCAAATCACCTCCACATCACCTTCTGTCAGTTCACGTCAAGACATCGCACTGGCTCCCCTTGTCTAGGAACACGGGCCTCGATCCCATGCCCTGAACTTTGACAACATATAAGCCTCCATGTGGCACCACTCGTCCGTCCCGGCAAAGAATTCCGCCTCTGCGAGTACCGTCGCAACTGCCTCCCATCGCTGATGCCCTCTGAGGATCTCATGCAGCCCTGCCTCTTCGGGCGCGTCACCGAACAGCGTTCTGGAGCTTTTGCACGCGCTCACGTTTCAGTCGAAAGAGCCTGACTGCTTGGCGTCATTACGTTCCTAGTTCCAACGCGGCGACTTACCATCTACTGCTCGTTCGCAACTTCCGGAGTACCGCCCTTTCCAGTGTGACGTTGATGTATGGGTGGCGACCATCAATGCACTCAGCTATTTCTATACCTGGCCGCACAATGAAAAATTACCGGTGGCCATTGGCCGCATTTGTGGTGGAACCAAGCCATTCCATAGGTGCGAAGGCATGAAGCAACGGTCCTCGATGTAGTGCAGTGCCATGATCATCGCCATTTTCAGTCGGTTTCGGTATTTCTGGTGTCACGTGGTTTATTCACGTACAAACGTGAAGGAACGACGAGGAACGTCGAGGGTCCAAAATCCAAGCAAGCGCAAGCTCGGGTCGCGTGGCTACCACTAACGCTGTGGCTTGCTTTCTTGGCTGCTTCGTCGTCGTCTGTATTGTTCACTACATTTTCCCCTGGTGAATAGCGTAGCCATCCTGGCGACCTAAGGCGTTGTCAGTATGGCGGGATCATAATAGGGCTTGAGGCGACTCACGTGGACGATTTCCCTTCCACGACGACGTAAGTCTTCGGACGGTGTCAAAGGCTCAACCTCATAATTGACTGGGGACGTACGAGTGAGCATGCGGTAGGGCCCGTGATATCGAGCCAGTAATTTCGACGAAAGGCCAGGAGTGTTCGTGGGGATCCAAAGCCAAACCAGGGCACCTCTCGTGAAAGTAGGGAGAGGTCGGTCGGTGTCGTGCCTTAGCTTCTGACGGCCTTGGTCCTCGGTTGTCAGCGAACGGGCCAATCGTCGCCAATATTCGGCGTACCTGGCAACATCAGAAATGGCAGTGTACTCAGATGAGTCAGGCGTGTAGGGAAGCATGGTGTCAAGCGTGCATGACGGATCGCGTCCGTACAGGAGAAAGAAAGGCGAAAAACCTGTGGTCGCATGCGTAGCGGTGTTGTACGCATACGTGACAAACGGAAGGACGGTGTCCCAATTGGTCTGGTCAGATGCGGTGTACATTGTCAGCATATCGCCGAGAGTGCGATTAAATCGTTCAGTGAGGCCATTCGTTTGCGGGTGATATGCGGTCGTCATGCGATGAACGATGTTGCACTGAGCGAGCAATGCTTGTATAGCGTCAGACAGAAAAACACGCCCTCTGTCGCTCAAAAGTTCACGGGAAGCACAGTGGCGAAGGACAAAGTTGCGTAAGATGAAAAACGCAACTTCTCTTGCGGTTGCTGTGGGCAGGGCTGCAGTTTCCGCGTAACGTGTGAGGTGGTCGACGCCGACAATTATCCACCTGTTTCCAGAAGTAGTCGAGGGAAGCGGTCCGTATAAGTCGATACCGATGCGATCAAATGGACGCGCCGGACAAGGCAGAGGCTGAAGTGTACCGGCTGGGCGTTCAGGTGGAGCTTTACGGCGCTGACAAGCAGTACAAGCACGTACGTACTTGCACACAAATGTATACATGCCGCGCCAGTAGTATCGCTGACGCAGGCGGCTGTAGGTCTTGAGAGCGCCGGCGTGAGCACTTTGCGGGTCGTTGTGGAAAGCAGTACAGATTTCCGTGCGCACGTGGCGTGGTATCACTAGCAGCCACCTCCGATCGTCAGACGCGTAATTCCGCCGATAGAGGAGGTCGTCTCAAATAGTGAAATACGTGCCTTGACGACGGATGGTTCTTGAGAGCGTGTCGGCGTGAGGGCTTGAAGGGCGATCGCGCGCTGTCTACGCAACTCGTCGAAGCTCTGACAGAGTGAGACGAGTGCCGCGATCGTGGTAGGATTTCTCGCGAGCAGCATCTAAAAGGCGCCGTCCTCGATGCCCTTCAAGATGTGCCTGATTTTCTCCTCCTCAGTCATGGCGGAGTTCACGCGGTTACACAGGTTCAGGACATGCTCTATGTAGCCCGTGTAGTTCTCGCCTGGTTGCTGCGCACGTTGACGCAAGCGCTGCTCGGCGTGAAGCTTGCGAACCGTAGGCCGCCCAAACACGTCTGTAACAGCAGTCTTGAAAGCTGCCCAAGTTGGAATTTCAGCCTCGTGGTTGTGATACCACAGCTGCGCGATGTCCGCGAGATAGAACGTGACGTAGCCAAGCTTCATTTGGTCGTCCCATTTGTTACTGGCGCCGACTCGTTCGTACCTCAACAACCAATCTTCCACGTCCGATTCACCTGAGCCGGAGAAGATGGGTGGATCTCGTTGGGGATACACGGCGCCGCAGGTGACGTGGACGGCCGAAGGTCCAGCCTGGGGAGGGGTCTCGTTGGCCATGTTGGTGTCACGGACAGGGGGGAGCCTGCGGGAGCCAAGTTCCAGGTTCGTACGGAGAATCCATGTACCTCCACCAAATTTCACGTGGTTTATTCACGTACAAACGTGAAGGAACGACGAGGAACGTCGAGGGTCCAAAATCCAAGCAAGCGCAAGCTCGGGTCGCGTGGCTACCACTAACGCTGTGGCTTGCTTTCTTGGCTGCTTCGTAGTCGTCTGTATTGTTCACTACACTGGCATCACTTCCTCGCTGCAGACGGTACTCGTCATGTGAATGACCCTGACGGATCGCCTTTGCTCTGCATCACCAAGCTACCTCTGGGCGATGTTGTTCATCAATGGCAGCAGCTTGAACAGGCAGCCGTGCACTGAAAAAATCGGCCCTCTCTCGGAGATTAACCTCATGAAAGACGCCACGTCGATGGTACAGCTGTGCCCTGCGGTCCCTCTACAGTTGGGTTGGCGGCATGTCCTACGGCAGGAATTGACACCTACGTATGCTTCCAACAACAGGTCTTAGACTCCGTTCAATACCGAAACCGTGACCGTCCCTGACAGAGAGCAATACTACTTCCAAGCTATATCAGTCAGCGACGCGCCCAGCAAGCTGGCCAGCGCCTGAATGCATGAATGCTCAGGCCTACAGTTTGAGGACGTCGCCGCCATAGCAGCCTGTGGAAACAAACTGCGTATCTCAATTAGCCGATTTCACCCGCTGTCCGGAGCTATATCGCCGGTCATGGCCGCAGGCCAAATACGCCATTTGGTACATTCACCACTTGCCCTTAAAGAAAGCCCAGGTGCCTGTCAGTGCTTAGGTAATCGCAATGGACGACATGCCGGTGAAGCCCAACTGTCCTGCTGATGACTTGGCTTCGGTACGGGCCATCTCCAACGCATGTTGGTCTTCAATGTCCGCCAGGTCGAGCACCTCGGGGAGCCCGACATTAACAATATTTCAAGAGCACGAGTTGCTTCGCAATGAGGTACATAGTTTCGCCCTCATTTCGCGGATACGTTACAGCCGCCACACGGGCGCATTGCGACCAATCGTGATCCACAATACTGACTCCTTTATATACAAGAGGCAACTGCCTCATTCTCACGTGTGTCGGGGCAGTCGTATGAGACACCTATGGTCACAACGGTACAGTCAACATCCCCCACCGGAGACATTCTTGGTAGCTTCGCAAGAGAAATAGCAGGGCAGCAGAGAACGACCGCGACACCGCCGTTGTCGCCCACAACACATTTTTGATACCCCAAGGCAAGTTCTGGCAGAGACCCACATGCGTGCAACAGCCAATGGTGCCCTTCAGCGACAACTGCGGCAGCTCCGCGCGTCCGCAGTCATGACTGAGTGTATTGACAAAGCAGGAACGGAGCTCGGGCCCTCGCGTGCGGGAAGGGGAGGAAGAAAAAAAGGAAGAGAAAGACGAGACAAAGAATAAGAACAGCCGGCGCAGCGAAAATACATTGTTTGTTTCTTTTATTACACTATTCGCAATGCCTTTGACGGTCACACCACCAAGTGGATGTCAGGAGAGTCCCCTGGAGGAGAGATGGCAGAAGACGAACTGCCGCCCCTCCTTTGTTCGGATGTGCTAGCGTGATTGTTAACGCGCTGCCAAGGAATAACAACAGCGACTTTGAATGTTTCAGGCATAAGTGAAAAAAACCTGCCCTCCGTGAGAAGATAAATCTGATTCTTTCCCATGAGACGCGAAGTTTTCGCGAATCCGTCTTGGAGAGCCCGGGTCAAATCACGCTGCCAATGATGGCCCACAGCGTGCTCATTTCAGTTCCGTGAAGCTGTTGTCGCCAAGCGATGGTGAACAACAGCTCATCTATGTATTTTTTATTTCGATAAACAAAAGATAACATTCATGCAGATCACTTCATTTGAGCATACCTTTTGGCTCTGGTGGCGTTTTGAGGAGATGGCTCGAAAATAAACATGCTATAGGACATCAATGTAGCCTTTGTTATTTAGCGAGATTTTCTTCTATTTTGCTCCATGTTATCCCACTACATGTAAAGGACTGGCCGAAATTACTTTTCTACGGTAAACTTCCTTTGCTAACAGAGCAAACGAAATGTGCCAAGGTGTTGAAACATCGCTGTATAAACTTCGTGTTATCGGTGAAATTGAACAACGTCTCTCCTTATGTGCTCAGTCAACTACATGCGTTTGTTGCACGAAGTGAGCATACGCCCCGCTGTGCAGCGATTCGGTTCACTTGATGTCATCGCTTTTAGATGCGAAGCATCTTTTGCGCTGGACTTTGTCTGTAGTTCCATTGGCGACCGTCCGCTTTCTAAAACCTACCCTAGCCATCTGTGACATATTGAGCGCGCGCTCGCGCCAAGGAGAAGTCTTCGTCTTGTTCTTCGGCCGCCTTAAAGGGGCCCTCCAACACTTTTTTTGAAGCGCCTACATCGCTGCTGACCGCATCAACGTGTAGTGGCGCTCGCCAGAACTATTGCGGGCGGAAATGACGAAGATGAGCGCTGGCCTATGATTGGATAAATGTAACGTTAGAAGCACGGTGTAAGAAATATAATTTAGGTGTGGACACTCTCCGCCCGCCGCGAAGGAGAGAGCGTCCAGATAATGTTCGCCTTTAATACACGCGCCGGCCGCAGTTTCGTGGGGGCGCTGCGACATGGGGGCTTAAGAAACCTATTGCGACGAGGCGAACGCGCGTTTTTCTTCATTTTTTTTTCACCTCATTGCATTTTTTTTTAACCGTGCACGCTAGCAACTAGAGCAAGGAACGCATACCGCGTTTCTCGCGACCGTGCTCGCGACCGAAAAATGCGACGTGCGGCGAACGCCGGAATTGGCTGCACGGCGTTAGAAAAAAAAAAGGATTATACTTCTTACGTTGCGTTGCGTACGTAAAGGCGCGGCGTCTTGCTTAGAGCGCGTGAGCAGTCTTTCTGCTCGCTGACTTCGCACGGACGCTACGCACGCAGCTCGTCTTCTATAGTACATGTGCCGGCCGCGGTTGCGTGGGAGGCGCTGTGACATGGGGGCCGAGAGGAGGAAAGAGGCGAACATTATGTGGACGCGCCGTCGGGCGGATTGTCCACACCTAAATTATTTTTCTTACACCGTGGTTAGAAGTAATAGCGGCGTTGCCTCACAAAAGGGGTTATTATTGGGTTTAGTTTTTCTTGAGCATGCTTTTTTCACTGAGCACCAACTAGACAGACGATCTTAGACATTTCAGCTTTAAAACTGCAGCGTCCGGCAAAGAATGCGCCGAACGCCACGGCGCTGGAGGGAAACGCGCTCGGGACGCTCCAGGCGCCGTTGTTTGTAGAAACTGAAGGGAAAAAATGTAAGAGCGTTGATATAGACACCGTCGCAACAAGAAACACGACTAAAACTAGAAAAAATGTAGAGGCGTTCATGATCTGCCTCGTTTCGCACGCGCAGTTCACTCTTAATGCACCACATTATTTGTTACTATCGCAACGGTGTCATCGATACGTTGGAAAGAACGGCCAACATTGTATGCAAGCTTCCCGTACGTAGGATCTTTCAGTTCATTTCATTGGGGCGCCATCAGACGTCACAGGGTGAGTGAAACGTGGCCAGTTGACCCCGCGAAAATCGAGTTGAGGGTAGGCCTCCATTTTATTCTATTTTGAGTGTTCTAGGCTGAATAACTTCGGACTGCGTGCCCCTACCGCTGCCGTTCTTGCTGCACTAATCCCTTCAGCCTCCAGTCTACGCAACCCGAAAGTAAAAACTGTAAAACAATGAGGTCAGGAAAAGTGTTAGAGGGTCCCTTTAATGATGATACGTGCAGAGCGCGCGCTGGCGCCAAGGAGAAGTCTTCTTCGTCTTGTTCTTCGACCGCCTTGATGATGATACGTGCAGAGCGCGCGCTCGCGGCAAGGAGAAGTCTTCTTCGTCTTGTTCTTCGACCGCATTGATGATGATATGTGCAGAGCACTTTAGGGGCCCGGACTGCCGTATGCTGTGCTAGCATGGCGTAACGCACACAAAACCACGTGTGCTGGCACGCGCTAGCGCGTTCAGGTCTGCGTAAGGGGCTGGGTAAGACACTGTGGCCTCTCCCCCTTACACTCCTGCAGCAATCATGTCATGGCGTCGGGGAATGAGCTCCGCGGACGCTCGATGAATCGCGTGGCATGCTCCAACAAGAGTTCGGGACAACTAACAGCAACAGCAACTACAGGGAATGCTACACATGCAAGGACGCGTTAACTTCGGGCAAGGTGCCCGTGATGAACGGAACGTTCAGTCGACCCATGCGCTGCTTAGCATCCCCACATGGTTGCCTTTAGTGGGAGATGGTGTAATTTTTTTAAGCCACACGACAGACCGCCGGTAGATGTTGGCATTAACGCAATTCTGGGGGCTCTCGTTATATTACTTCGAACGATCGAAGGACAAATTAAAAAATATGTGAACTGCTCCAATATCACGACCAGGAATGTGTAGGCGCTTTAGTCCGTATGCTTTTCGAAGGAGGTTTTTCTCGTTATGTCCCATCGTATTTAGTGTATGACCCAATCGCAATCTCTACACCAATAAAACTTTCACTTTAAAGTATTTCCTCTACCAGTTTTCTTCCAAAGGGCGGCAGTGATTGTAGTTCATGATGAAATTTTTGTGCAGTGGTCACGAGTACAACAAGGAAAAGAAAAAGTAAACATTCAAGGGCCATTCCACTCCGTGAAGGTGCATTACCGGCGACCCACCTTAAGAGCGGAATGGCTCGTGAATTTTACCTCGCAACCTCCTCTGGGACAAAAGAAAATGGAGGGGGCTAGAAACATGATATTCATTGTTCCTACGATGTTAGCTATAATAGACAGCTCATGCACCTGAAAAAGAGGGTAAGTTGGATTGCTTCGTTCTTTAACGTTGGCTAGTGCGGAACGAAATTAATGATGATCGGTGATGGCAACTACAGATTTCTTAAGGTGGTTCCAGTCAAGAGATGTTCTGGGGATGAAGGATTCGCTGCATACTTTGTAACCCAATGAATAACTTTATTAGAATGACCAATCCCAGCCGTTATGTAAGAAGGGGGTCAAATAACGCAAGATTTGTGGCGCGTTAAATGTGTCAGGAAGAGTAGGATCATAATGATAGGTTTTGTGAGGTAAATAAAGGCGGAAAAGCTTACATCGAAAAGCAAGGGAGGTTAGTTAGATATATTATACTGACATAGTGGAGATATTACAACATCATAACGACTGAACTACTGTATAAAATTTGCTCAAGCGCTTTTTGTTTTCATTAGACGAAACTGTGCGTTTAATTCAACATTGTCACGTCGTTATGACGGCAAAAATTAAGCAGCCAAACCGCTAAATATTCAACACATTAATGGGCGAATAAGAGACAAGCAAAGCGAACGCTGATAGTACATCAAAAGCAACGAGAATGGTCGTCGGTCATTGAAAATATGATATGCATAAGTTCACGTTCGTTTGATCCAGTGAATCAAAAGCAATATGAAGTGCAGGCGCACGCATAATGAAATGACATTCATTCTCGACGAAAATAAATGTCGAGATTTAAGTAATTTTTAACACGAAAGTGTTTTATGCCGGGGTCCACCAAGACTTCAGTGAAAAATATCCGTCACGGAAATGACGCCGAAAATATTTACACGATCAGATGGTGAAGAAAAAAAAAGGTTCCGTCAACGGGACTACTCGGTCCGCAACAACTGATGCCGGCCACGCTATCCACGGCGCCATGGTCACAGATTCTAGAGGCTTTACAAATGCCCCTCTTATATCTACCACTCGGGGTGGTGTTGCCCCCTAGGAGTGGTAAAGTAATTCGTCATTACTGTGGCCTCCGCGATTAGCACCTGCAACGCGTTACACGTCCGTCCCATTCAGCGCATTTTCAACAGAAGTTCTCTTTTGTCAATGCAGATTTAGGTGCACGTTAAAGAACCCCAGGTGGTCGAAATTTTCGGAGCCCTCCACTACGGCGTCTCTCATAATCATATAGTGGTTTTGGGACGTTAAACCCCAGATATTATTATTACTTTGTCAATGCCTTAACACACCGCGAGGTGGCAATCTTAGCCCATGCATTGTAAAAGCGTCGGCCTCGTTGATAGCGTCACGCTAATCCAAACCAAAAATAGCTCTGCGACGCACGCCTGTCTCACCTGTCTGTAACACCGCCTTCCGCGCTCACGCGCTCGCCCTGAGAAAAATCGCGGCTGGGCTACCAGGGCGGCACGACACGCGCTTTGCGTTTCCCTCTAGTCCGGCCGTGGTGTTCAATCATATTTTAACATGCCGCGGGATGGCGACCAAGCTCTGCGTCCAATATGCGACGCTCTTCTGGCTACACATCTCGTTCTCTGATTACGCTTTCACCGTTAACTACTACAGCTATCAGAAGGGTTTGTTTAATTATTTAACATAGACGCTAGTCGTCGGGATGGAGATGTGCCACCAATCACCAAAGTGGGTGCATACACGTTAAACCGTGCCATTAGCTGCCAGACGTCAATATACACTGTGCAAACTCTCTTATACCAATGCACACTAAACATTCACTTACTTCTGTAAGGGCACGCTTTACTTTCGTGTTATTTTGATTCCTATGACGGAGGGATTAGCCATGTTTATTTTTTGTTCTTGCAAATCTTAACCGGTCAAGCATGGGCACAGAATCTTATGAACGAGTACATTTTTAATGCCCTTGTTTCTGGGTATGTCGCAGATGGCTAATCCCACACAGGATCGGGAATGGAAGCATGAGCAGGTCATTTCTAAAGTTTTTTAGATGCGAATATTTCAACTATCATGATAGAATTGTTTAAATAGCCGCGTAGCGTCAGTGAAAGTGCAGATTCCATTTTTATAGCCAATTTATTTATGCCTCTTGTTCCAGCACGGCTATTGCTTCCAAGGAATGTGTGTCGAAGACGAAAATCAGCGCCCTTTGCAGCGCAGGAAGCGATCACTAAGGAGCTTCATCGCCGGATTCACATTAGGAAGACGTGCGGGATTGAGGCAAGCCAGACGACGTAGTCGGATGCGGGGATTTGGCTGGCGCTGAATTATCCGACGTATTCAAACAAGCGGCTGCAAGTTCCCCCGCCGTTGAAGATCTCTACATGGTGCAAGGACAACTTGGCCTGCTGGAAGCGATGTATTTAGTCACAGTTATGGTAACGGTTCTGCTGGGAGATGTACGTGTTTGTGCTTTCAATTGTGCACAAGCCTATTGAAACTTTCCGTGAAAAATAAAGAAACTAAGCTCGTTGACCATGCAATCTTCCGCTGCGCAATCAAATTGAGGGGCTCAAGTGTGTGTGTGTCCCGTCATCTCCTGCAAGCTGGTCTTCGCTAGAGTGACACAAACAGGTATGACCGATGGATACATGACAACACATTCCACAAGGCACTTCTTCACTTCATACACAACACTGGCCTAACGGCGCACATTTAACATAAATATACATAACAAATATTATGCCTTATGGGCAAGTCTATGTCGCAAATAAAAAAAAAAGTCTGTGTGTCCTTTATACTTGAGGTCGTCGTTCTGTCGACGTTATGAGTGGACAGGACTTTCAATAAAAATCTCAAGTTGCGCTAGTTGGTGGATGCTCATCACGGAATGACTTGCACCGCAACACTGAAAACGAACCATAGAAGACAAGAACACAAGCGCTGATTTTATGCTCGTGTCCTCCTCGTATATTGTCCGTCATCTAACTGTGTTGCGCTGCAGTTCTACGATTAACTGTTTTTAATCTAGGATTTTGCATAGCAAAAACGTAAACGAGAATTAAAAATACATTTTTTATTCGGCCTGTACCAATGCTTTTATCGCATCCTCTTTGAGGTCTGTCCTGGATGGCGGTGAAGTATTTACCTCAAACGAAATGTGACAACAAGCCCCAGACGAAGTTTTATTCGAGTATTCTGCAACAAACGGAATTCGCATCTCTTATACGGGGAGATTCATGCGGAGATACAAGATACATATAAAGCATGGTAGGTTACATGTAAAAGCCGCTTGGTCATACACAGTGGCGCAGCCAAAAATTAGGCCCGGGGGAAGTGGCACGCATGTCTAAAAACACACACACAGTCTATATATATATATATATATATATATATATATATATATATATATATATATATATATATATATATTGTTCTGTAAAAGACTGCCGTTTCGGCCGCGGGACCGGCCTTCGTTGGTCCCGCGGCCGAAACGTCAGTCCTTTACAGAACAATTTTTCCTACGTGCTTGATTTTTTTGAACTTTTACTTCCGGGTCCTTTGTTAGCACTTCATACATACATATACATATATATATATATATATATATATATATATATATATATATATATATATATATATATATATATATATATATATATATGTGTGTGTGTGTGTGTGTGTGTGTGTGTGTGTGTGTGTGTGTGTGTGTGTGTGTGTGTGTGTGTGTGTGTGTGTGTGTGTGTGTGTGTGTTTATAAAAACCCTATGACAGTAAGGCTCGTGCGCGCCGGGTGCGATCAATTTCGATTTCGCCCTTGCAATTCGATGATGAATATCGAGAACTACATGGAACTTTTGTGAGTTCTAAAAAATAGGTATGCCATAAATTGGCACGCGCTACAATATATACACCTGCATGAAGTCAATAATTAAAAACCTAATTAACGAACTTTTGTTAATTAGTCGCAACAGTGTCATTTTAACTGCGGCAGAGTATTTCCGCCTCGACGTGGAGCTCTTGTACAAAAACGGCAGGAGCCTTACTGCCGCAGGATTTTTATAAAAAATCTGTATTCTTAAAAAAAGAACATCCTGTATATACCGTGAAGTGTGCCCGCTTACCATTGCAAGGGCAACAACAATCTTATCCTACAGAAATTTTACAATTCGCTTTTAAATCTTGTGACACGGCGTTGCTGCTGCATAACACGTTTTCTGAGACGAAGGCTGTCATAATTTTCCTCTCCAGCGGTTCACCTCGAACATTAGTTCCACCAGAATCTATTACGCGGCCGCTAAAGTCATGAGTGCTTTATAGAATTACTGGAAATAAGTCTTTCGAGTAAGAAAGGCTCATGTACGAAAGCTTAGATTTAGGTTAGCTTCACTTGATCACTTCCGTGCTGTCACGTCAGGAAGTCATTTAGAAGGCATACATTTATTACCGTAGATACTAAATATAGAAAGTAATGCAGTAAGTTTTAAAATGGCTAGATTTCGCTACGGACATGTGCGTTCCAATTTTCCTGCCGTGTTCGGAGCTTCATCTACGTAATCGGTTGAATATAATCCACTCCGAACGATGTAATTTTATTAGTTCTGTGACACGCTAATTGGTCCAAATCTGTTGAAAACAGTGATACAAGAAAATGCTCAATGCACAGGTGCATTTTTCTTACGTGATATACTTCTCATTGTTGGAACAACTTCACCCGCGAAATGTGGCCGCTTACTATTACAGAAACAAATAGAGTAGCGTTACGTCCAGCTCTGTCATACACTAAACAAATGAATCAAGTTTATCTTGTGTTAGTGCGCACTGCAGCGCAAGACTATGCAATTCTGTTTACTCACTAGGTAGTTCGGTTCACCTTTCCACCAGACGTTCTACCAAAATTACACTGTTACGCTTTCATATCTGGGCGTGCTAATAATGTTTCCTCCTCAGGAAAACTAAGTAAACATGTACACGGACTGCGGAACCGAATATTGTGTTGTGATGCATGTAATTAATGCTAGGATTATCTGCCGGTGAGAGAAATTATGAGGTGTCATCTTGACCGAAATCCAGCGAATAGAACAATGAGCCAAGTGGAAAATTTCCGTCGGACTATAGGATACTAAGTGATGTTACTTAGAGGACGCCAAATTTTACGAATGAGCCCCTAATATATTTCTTCGTTTACAGAGTAGCATAGACACTCGTTCACCCGCTACGCAAGCAGGCACAGTAACTGGGTCGGAGTTGGGCAAAAAACGTATGCCAGCTCCAGTACTGTGAAACCTGAGGAAGTGTGTAGCACGGGCGCTTAGCCATTTTCCTTCGTAGAGTTCCCACTGCTCCGTTTACCAAAGCGTCGATAACGACATGGTTTGACGTAAGCACGTAGGGCCTCCCCGGCACGAGTAGAATCTTGTTAGGAAGATTCGGAAACTCGGTGTGCGATATGTGCGCTACAATTTTTTGCGCTTTTTCGGCTTCCCGCTTGTTGCGGCAGTCGAGATACATGTCGTCTGCAGCGAGTTCTATCAGGTTGTTTCCGCCTTCAGATGTAGCGCCGTTATTTATGGTAGTTATATTATTTTAGACCTTCTTCCTTCATCTTGACCTGGGGTTGAGCTAGACCTGTGCGCCGGTCCCAATATCGCCGGCGGCTGTGCACCTTCCGCGGTGGCGTGTGAACGGCGCGGGGTTCATCGGATCGGCGACGGCCTGGCGCATGGGGGGGGGGGGGGGGGGGGGGGGGGGAGTGCGTAGATTCAAGGGATCGTGGGGAGATAATTTTCTCCCTTGAATTTTGGAAAAATCGCTTTCATAGAAAAGGCGAAGCAGTGAATGCGATAGCAACATGTCGTAATGTTAATATAAACTAAGGCTATCAGCTAACTCTTTTTGTTCCGATCTCGCGTAAATACAAAACGCTGGTGTATGGGAATACAACTGCTCCCGCGAGAGAAACGGTTTTCGTGCAGTTTTTCGTATCAGTGGACACAGCACGAAGCGGCGAAATCATAGCGCGTGGACAGGTATACGAGCCGTTTGCTGATGTCTGCCGACATATCGATTGCGCCCTTTTAGTCAAAGTTTACAGTTGCTGCTCGAGCCACGCAGCCGTCCCCCTTACCCCGGAGTCCCTTCATGCTCCTTCGCCCAGCGAAAGACGGCCTGGGTGTTTACTTTCTGGTTGAAAAGCAATTAACACCAGGCCTTGCAGTCGGCGTGATAATATCGCGTGCGCCCTCCGTGCGACAGAGAAGGCCAGCTTGTTTCATTTCTGCTTCAGCGATGTTGCTCGCCAGCGCACGCGAGCTTTTACTCGTGGGTACAACATACGATGCGCGCATCGGTGTTGTCGATTCAGACTTTATACGGAACAGTATGGCGACGGTTGAAAAGTTGTCTAGAGTGTTCATACAATTGTTAGCAAAATCAAAAAATACACAAAAACCGTGTGCATCGTCTCAGCTGTAAAGTGTTCGTCCGTTGGAAGAATCAAATAATCCGACGCCTTTTCCATTGGTTTTGTTCTCGCCATACCCTTCGTACAGGCGATATCTCCTTCCCACATATTTCTTCATAAAACACGCGTACAGTGTAAGTACTAAGTGTTCAGCCTATCAGAATTTCGCATTTGTCGGCTACACCCTGTTATTCCGCTTGCACAGTTGGAAACGCACAAAATGAAGCGAAATCAGTTGATTGCGCACGATATCTACTCAGGCGAGACAAGGAAGAAATTGTGGGCGACTGCATAAAAAAGCAGGGTGGGAGACAATTCACAATTGATATTCCTCGTATATGGAACAATCGAGAGTGCGTACCCTAATGATGTCACGTGAATCACACTTGTGGCGTCACGAAGTGCGCCAAAAAGGCGAGAAAAGCCAAGCAAGAATAACAAGCTCGAGTTTGTATATCCAGAGGCTGTTTTGGGGCCCTTTAATAGGGACACTCTGAACAGCTTTTCATCGTCGCCGTACTGTTTCGTATAATGTCCAAATCGACAACATCGCTGCGGGCATCGTATGTTGTACCCGCGAGTAAAAGCTCGCGTGCGCTGGCGAGGAACATGGCTAAAGCAGAGATGAAAGAAGCTGGCGTTCTCTCCTATTTTTTCTGCAAGGTTATAGCTCAAGCTTGAAGCGCGTTCTGTTGCTCACACTTGTGTTGGGAGTTTTGAAAATTTCGTGACGTCAAAATAAAAAAAGAACTGGAAACAGAGGGCGCGCTGCTCGCCGAGCTCCCGCCACTCAGCGGCGGATTTGGACAGTTCATTACATGGACACATCGAGAAGAGCTCTCCAGGTGATGCATGGCATTTTATGTCCACATTCCCCGTTCATATTAAAGAAAAGACTAACGGCGGCGCGCCGCAATTATAGCGCGGCGGCGGCGGCAACGCGAGTAGCGTGAGCAAAAATTTGCAGTGGCTTAGCTCGGCTATGCCAGGATATACGTAGCATTAGCAAAGGTTCAGCTGATTATTCTTAGCTTTCCAGATTGTCTAGGATTATTAACTTTCTTCTGTGCATTCTTCGTACGCTGAACCGCTAATTGCGAGGCAACTACTTCGGGATCCCATGAGATAAGCTTCTCGGCTCTTCTGCGCCGCCTAGCAGCATTTCCGCTCTCCTTTTCGATGGCGTTACCCACCTGCAAACGCCAGTCAGAGGCGCTATCAAGCGGCACCAGCGCAGTGTCAGACGGCGACTGCACAGGGAAGACGAATAGATGCGCGCACGCCGGCGCCACTGTGTCTAAGACGTCACTCCTCTCGAATGCGGCGCAGACCAGCAGCGGCGAGCCGCGCCCGGCGGTGGCGGAGTCTGCGCGCGCGCCGGCGCCATGTGTCTGCCGTGCCTACGACGCCACTCCTCCCGAACACGCAGACCAGCAGCGGCGAGCCACGCGCGGCGGTGTCGGAGAGCGCGTGAGATGCCAGCTCCGGTGACCCACCTGTGTGACATCACTGATCCTCGCGCATGCGCAGCACGGCTCATGACC
This sequence comes from Rhipicephalus sanguineus, assembly GCF_013339695.2. NCBI lineage: Eukaryota > Metazoa > Arthropoda > Arachnida > Ixodida > Ixodidae > Rhipicephalus > Rhipicephalus sanguineus. The sequence continues at coordinate 134,302,555 of NC_051179.1, read as the reverse complement.
CTCCACGCGAAATCGGCTCCGGCTAGGCAAGTGTGGCTAACGCTACAAAACAGGCGGCGGCGCGGCGCGGTGGCGCACAGCTCTACGTTGAGCACTGCTAACTTTGGTATGGCCTGTGATGAGCGCTTTACTGTGAGCAAGATGACAACACATGCGACTTATGGATGGAAGACAAGTCGGGCCCCCAAAGTGATCCGTACATAACAACGAGATGCTCATATGCTGCACAGCGATACACAGAATAATATAAACAATGACGAAGTAAAAAGCAACTAGCACATATATATTTAGGAACGATCAGTGGTTACGGCGCAATGCAAATAGCGAGAAATTAACAATTAATGCAAAAATTACGACAGCAGCGCGCATCGGAAATCGCTAACAGTTCAAAAATTATATGCTTTACAGTGGCTAACTATAATATAACAAAAATTCAAAAGTAAGCAAAAGCTGGTATACAAATCACCGTGAAACGTTAAGTCCCAAGAGGCTGTCCCGCGGAATGCTGGCGAGTCTTCTTGCGTCTCATGGGACTGCAGAGCAGTGTTTCCGGGAGTCAAGTCCTGCAAGCGACTCTCAGGGAGGTTGATCTACACCGTATACGTTGTTGCAGACGCTGGTTTGACGTCTCTTCCTCAACTAGTCGTTCAGATAAGGTTAGGCGGCCAGGCGATACTGGGCAACGCTTTAGCCTCTATGTCATTTTGGAACAAAGGCAGGGCGACGTCCTTCGCCTAAATAAGCTTTCATTTCCCAAGATTCTCCACAGGGGAAGGGGGGACCTCGATATGTATCCAATTACGCGCACTTCATAGTTCCCAAACTCCGCCCTAAAATATATTTGCCGGGCCCCTTTTATGCAGAGGCTAGAGTGATGGCTGATTTGCTCACATCACCGTCGTCTAAAGAGATTGTAAAAGGTTTACTCAGACATGACACAACAATTAACAAGGTGACAGACGTTTCGTCACCCGTGCAAGTCACATTCTCAGTATGAGGTGGCAGCAAATGAGCGGAGATCGACCAGTCCACTAGTCAGACACGTCCTTGTAAACGTGAAGTATAGGACGCCGCGGTTATTGTTGGCCAACTGGCCCAATCATCCATATTGATTAGCTGTTGCAAGCTGGTGGGTCAAGACGAATGAACCACGATTCCAGGAGATTTCTTTTCCCTCACCTTCGTTCAGGAGCCAGTGTCGTCGCATTGCTTACGTCGAAGCCATGCCCTGTGCAGAGCTCTGCATATGTGCATAAGGGCCGAAACGTCTGTGCCATTTCGCTAAAGAAGCACTGACACAAAATGCTGAAGGTGAGATAACTTGTGGGATACATTTGTGTGGACACACACGCATCATCTACAAAGGAAAGATGACATTTTAAAGGCTCGTTTATCTTTGTAAGACACATTATTAATGAGAACTAACAGACAATAATGCCAAGGAAAGTATAGGGACGATATTGGTAGTTATTATGGTGTAAATGTGAAGAAAGTAAAGTGGACGAATTGATAACTTGCTCCGGCAGGGACCAAACCTGCGACCTTCGAAAAACGCCTCCGATGCTTTATCACTGAGGCGGCGGTGATCGTTGTACCATCCACTTTATGCGGTATATACGTGCATTGAAACCTAGGAGTGTTAATCAGCGCCGATCGCAGCCATGGTGCCGAGTGTGGAAGACTCTTTTTCTGCCTGTCGACGTCACGCAGCACGCCAAATTTTTACGATCACCTACGGAATATCAACGAATAACATAGCTTAGAACATATTTAAAATCAATTTTGAAGTGCTTGTTGAGCCACTACGCACAAAATGCGCCTTTGGCTTTCATGTAAACAACCAACCGCCACCTGAGTCACGAGTTTGTGTTGGCTGCCAAGATCCTTGCGAGCGTTTATTCTTTCCTTCTCTCCTAACAGACCTTTTCAACCAGAGAGGAGGCCGATTTGCACGGGTGTACAAAGGCTATTTTCCTTACCTCGGCAGTGCATTTTGGGGGGGTCACGCATATGTGCAACATCCCAAAGGAGATTATAGCATCACCCATGGAGTTTTCGCTGAAAAAAGTTGTCCGCGCGGTGCGCATGTGAACGCGGTTTTGTGTGATCACGTAGCCAGCTATGCTTACACGAAAACGATTCTGGGTGCCGCCTATCTCGAAGCTCTTTGAGACCCATACTTGGACTGGGCGTTATAAAACCGTCTCTAAAAAATTAAAGGTCGCACGCTTGAACTTACGAGGTTTCCAGCCGTGACAGTTAAGTCGTTAGCTATTATTGCAACAGAAAAATGAGATGTAAAATTGTCGTACGAGTACTCATTTATTAATGATTCTTTTGAGTCGGAGAAAACCTTTTACAATGATGAATTAACCTGCTTTTTACAAAACTTTTGCGTCTAAAGAGTTGGCGCACGCATCCTGCACCTGCGATTTTCCCATGGGAATGGAGCGATGTCTTCGTTCCGAGCGTGCGCGGCACACATTCATTTCTTTGCTTTATAACCCTGACACACGGGCACTACAAAGTCCCTTACGTGAGGGAGCATCTTCCGGAAAGGCGTTCATGTGCAGTGACACACGACAAAGGATTATCTCCCTTCCCCTGATGTTCCTTTTCGGGAAAGCATACCCGCATCGACTTTTCGAACGTAAAGGTTGCTCTCGCACACAAGGCTCCGTGGGCGTTGCCTAATCCCCTCTGTGGCGTTTTAAATACGCATGACTCCCCCCCCCCCTCGCAAGAAAAGCACTGCTAAGGCAGCAACATCACCCTTGTACGCCCGTACCAAGTCGCTAGCGCCACCATGTCGAATTTCGGCAGTGACATTTGCTTTGTAACAGGGTGATGCATTGTAGTCTCCACAGTGGGCGCCGTCAGCAAAAGCCCCAACAGAGTGGTTTGTTTAGAATGTTTGCTCTCCTGCTAATTTAAAGAGCACGACCTCTTTTTCTTTTCTCTCACTCTCATTCTCTTTCTTTTTTTTTTGCGACGCTGATTTGAGAAACCGAAGCTAATCGCGGAGGCCACGAACCACTTCAGAACTTAGTGCGGTGTCGTATGTCGTCGGCGCAACTTCTTTCACGCAAACGGTCCTTCAGAGCAACCAAAGGGGCTTACTGCAGAGTACTGTACTTTTGCGCATGTGTCAAGGGTATTAGGTCACGGCCGCTCCAGAGGTGCCCGCTCGCTCCTTCAAAGGAAGCGAATGCGCGGCACACCGGCCGTGATTAGCCGAAAGGGCGGCCGTCTCTGTCACTTCAGGCACACTGCAGCGCAAAAAAATACACAACGGACGGAACACGAACGACGAAGACGAGAGCTCGTCTTTGTCGTTCGTGTTCCGTCCGTTGTCTGTTTTTTGCGCTGCAGTGTGCCAGAATTATGTACCAACAAGCCCAACTCGCCACTTCAGTCTCTGTCAAAAAAGACTCCCCGCTACCTGCACAGAGGCAACAGAACAAAGCGCCTCTGGCCAGTCGTCAAATATGCCGACCCTCTTTTTGGGCCTTCTGCTAACACGATATAAACTTTTCACGTTGATGACGTCCTCGCAGCAAAGGTGTATTCAGAATACCTTCTCTACAGATTAATCCCGAGCGTCCGGTTAGTCAACAAAAGTTACTCCTTCGCGGTCGAGAGAAAGAGAGATGAAACATTTATTGTAAAAAAAAGGAGACGTTTGGAGGCGGAAGCACGACCCCGCTACGTGGTCGGCGTCCCTAGTCCGGGACACCACATGACGAGGGTCCATCTCGCGCCCGTCTCACCAGAGTCAGCTGAGACTCCAGCGAGGAGCAGTGTAGGAGGGCATTCTCCCATGTCCTTCGGGAAAGGGTAAAAGAAGGGGGCAGGTGGGGATTTTTTGTACATTCCTGCACCATGTCGGAGATATCACAGGTCTTCCCGCAGTGTGGGCACCGCCCATCCGCGTTCTGAGCAAAAGGTTTTATAATTCCAGGACAGAGTAGAGTGCCTGCCAGCAGGCGCCTAAAGTTCGCTCCTTCCCCTCACTCAGCTTTTTTGCAGGCGCCGGGAAAAGACGTAAGTGTCGTGATAAAAAGGAAGAGTTTCTCTGAACCGCGGCAGCGGTTTTTGGCCGAGCTCAGCTTGGGAGAGCGGAGCCTGTCAATGAGCGTGTCGCCGAGTCGCAAAATGGAAATGCGTGGAACTACGGTTTACAAGGTATTTCTGACGGTATTGCGCTGTACAGCCACATATAGCGCCGCCAGGGGTCAGCAATATTCGCACCAACGTGCGTTTTCGGATGTGAAAAGGAATTACAGATAAATGTATTCGGTGGTGGTAGATGACAGTACGAAAACATAACGTGGGTGGGGGGGGGGGGCGGTGCTGAAGCCCCCCTTCCCTGGTTTACGTCCTTGGGCGTACATACGAATCCAGCGGTATCCATATGTGCGATATGCTTGCACTAAGAACATTCACATGACAAATGTAAAAAAAATGCTTGAATGTGCAAGCTTTTACAAGAAATATTCGGAATATATATAAGATGCCGTCAGGTTGTGCATATGCGGGACGCATTTATGCCGGGTGTTTCAGGAAAGCTGTCCGAAAGTCCTCAAAACTAAGGGAAACAAAACATTTGCTCGCGGCCTTGATAAATACCTTTTCTATAGTGACAGACATCCTGCGGGTATTGGGCTTGCGCCATTCCGTCCGTAGTCACAGCAAAGCCGATGGAGATCACAGGGAACAACAAACAACATTTACTTACTGCGGCTTACGCAACACACACGGCGCAATCGGGATCCAAGTGAGGCAGGCGGGAACCGCGGCGGCGCGCGGTCGCTCGGGCAGCCAGTGGATGACTCCCCCCCGCTTCACTACGCGCCAGAGGACGCTTTACTGCGGTAGTAATTATATAGGAACCCTTAATCGGTTTCTGCCGTCGCCGTCATATTCCGTATATATATATATATATATATATATATATATATATATATATATATATATATGTAACGTTACAAAACAGAGACGCGTCGTGGTTCAGTTGCCATGCATTTATTCTAATGCACGCGCACTTCTTCTTCGTCGCCTTCTCCTACCATCGCCTTGTTCATACGTTACACTTTTCCCCCTCCCCCCGAGAAAGTCGCAGTTCAGAAGGTACAAAATAACGCCGCAGTTTGCTAACATGAACAATATCAGAGTTTCTACCTAAAGGAAACACAGAGCGGTCGATCTCGTAGTTCACTGGTGAGACCTTGCGTAGAATCTTGTAAGGACCTTCCATGATGGAACTCAGTTTGCCGTTGTTGGGATGCCATGGTGTCTCGTAAAGGACAATGTCACCGACTTGGAACTCAATCGGGAGAAATTTCCTATCATAGATGACTTTGTTCTTATTGTGGTAGGCGATGGAATTGTGAACCGCAGCTTTCCGCGCTTCTTCAACAGTTTCTTCTCGTTGTTCCAGAATAGTTGGATACGATGGAATTCCATACATCAGGAATGAAGGTGCGTAGCCGGTAACTTCGTGGGGCGTTCTGTTGTACTCGTCTATTACTTCCGAGAGCAGTTTTGTCCAACACTTCTGTGGCTCGTCATTGATCTTACATTTAAGTCTGGTTACAATGGTCTGGTTTGTCCGCTCATTCATACCATTGCATTGCGGATGATGAGATGAAGTGAAGAGTTGATGTATTCGGTTGTGCTTTAGGAACTGCTTAAATTTTCCTGCAGTGAATCCCGTTCCGCGATCTGAAAGGAACTTCCTTGGTTTTCCCGCAGCAAAAATGGTTTTCAGGCATGAGATGTAGGCGTCACTGTTTTCACTTTTATGAGCGAACGCCCATACGTAGCGAGTAGCATGATCAATAACCAAATGGATAAACCTTTTTGATGAGCCGTATCCAGAAAATCCTCCAATGGTGTCCATTGCGAAGAGGTCAAAAGGCTCTTCAGCTGGAGGCAGTGATTCAAGTGTCCCATACTTCTTTGTTTTCGTCTTCTTGCATCTCTGGCATGTATCGCAATGCCGAATATAGGTGGCAACATCGGTTACCATATCCGGCCAATAGTATTGTGGAGACAGGAGTGACAGTGTCTTCTTCACTCCGACATGCCCAAAATGTTGATGTACGTTCTTAAGAATGGTAGGGCGCAGTTCATGTGGCACATATATCTTCCTTAGTCCTTTTCTTTTGACGATGACTATGTTGTTTTCCAATGAATACGGTCCTCTTGGGTGCTCATTGGTGCATCGTTGAAGTTCGTCGTGTGACAGAAGTTGAACTATGGGGGCTCTGGAGAGTGTATCCGCTTCTACGTTGCTTACGCCTTTTGATGTTTGATGTTGACTTCATACATTGACAACTTTAAAGACCACCGGAAGAGACGACCTTGCGGATTCTTAACATTCTTCAACCACTGAAGTGCAGAGTGATCCGTTACGACAGTGAATGGCTTTCCGTGAAGGTAGCAATGCCATTTATCAATGGCATCTATAATGGCAAGGCATTCTCTCTCTGTAATAGCATAGTTCATCTCATGCTTCAGTAGTTTGCGGGAATAATAGGCAATGGGATGTTCCTTGCCTTTGTCGTCAGGCTGCTTCAGCACTGCACCAATGCCTTCGGCAGACGCGTCACAGTACACAGTACATGGTATAGAAGGATCGTATATGCGAAGCACCGGTTCTTCAGTCATTCGCTCCTTCAGTTCCCGAAAGGCTTGCTCGCATGCTTCTGTCCACGACCACTTGCTGCCTTTGCAGAGTAGTTTCGTGAGGGGAAGAGCAATATCGCTGAAATGAGGGATGTACTGTCTGTAAGTGTTTACAGTGCCCAGGAAACGCTGGAGATCTTTCTCTCGTTTAGGTGTCGGAAATCTGAGTATTGCAGCCACGTTACTTTGCGTAGGTGTCACTATTCCATGTGAAATCTTGTGGCCCAAATATTCAATGCTGGATCTTGCAAACTGGCACTTTTTTCGTTTTAGTCTTACGTTCTCGGTTTTAAGAGCTTTCAATAAAGCCTCAAGGTGTCGTATATGATCGTCAAATGTCTCCGAGTATACGACCACATCGTCAAAGTAGTTGTTAACATTAGTGAGCTGATGTTTGGCTATTATTGATTTCATGGCTCTTTCAAATGTAGCCGGAGCGTTCTTTAACCCGAACGGCATTACCAACCACTCATAATGACCATTAGCCGTGACAAACGCAGTTTTCTGAACGTCATCGGGATGCATTCGGACATGCCAGTATCCGGACGTTACATCCAACGTAGTGAAAAACTCCGCCTTTCCCAAGTGGTCAAGAATATCATCTATACGTGGAATTGGTTGATAGTCGGGTACCGTTATAGCGTTGAGCTTGCGGTAGTCAATACATAGACGAGTACGTCCTTCGCCCTTCTTTTCCGCTAAGATGACCGGTGCGGCGTAGGGGGATAACGAAGGCCTCACAACCCCTTGCTTAATGAGGGCGTCAACTTGTTTGTTAATCTCCGCTTTGTCTGCCTGTGAACATCTGTATGGTGCTCGATGAATTGGGACAGCATTGGTAAGTGCGATCCTATGTTGCTCAGTAGTGATGCATCCAATATCTGTTTGGGATTTCGAAAAGATCTCGTCATACTTGTTTAAAAGAGAGTCGAGCACCGCAGATTCACGCTCTGATAAGTTTTCCGAAGTCAGGGTGTTCATCAGTGGGGCTTCAATGGTTTGCTTTTCATTATGATCCGGTAGGTTCAAATTTTGACGTCCTTGCGTCACTGACTTGCTTTCCAAATTTACAGAAAGATTGAAGTACGAAGCGCTGTCTAGGCCAAGAATTAATTGCGTTCTCATGCCTCGCAGAACGTGTACATAAACTTTCTTTGTTACATTCCCAATTTGCAAATGAATGTTTACGCGACCCAAAGTTCGAATGCTTGAAGTAACTTGCTGGACAGCGATGCTGGAGTCTCTCATCAACTGAAGTTTGAGCTGTTTGTACACATCCTCACTGATACAAGTAATGGTGGCTCCTGTATCAAGAATTGCAGTTACTGACCTTCCGTTGATGAGAGCTTTGAAGCGTATTAATGAAACTCTGGGTCGCTCTCCTCGTTTCCCGGTCTAGTCTCAATAGCGGACACGTTGCCGCGGCGCGGACATTCGTTGTGCCAATGAAACTGCCGCGGGAAGCCAGCAGCTGAGCAATATCTACATTCGTTTTGTGGGGCACGCGGTCGAGAAGTCAACGTTGGCTGCTGCGGTCTGCTGAAGAGACGTGAAGCTCCTGATGTAGTGCCAGGATTACGAGCAAAAGAAACTCCTCTCACCCGTTTTAAGGATGTCTCGACCCGTTGAGCAGCGGCGAGCCACTCTGATGACGAGGTGAAAGACAGTCCGGCGAGCGCTAGTTCCACATCAGGAGGAACACCGTCAGTCAGTCCAGAAATGATGTGGCACTCTTTAAGGTCGGCCAAGGAGCCCAGTCGTTTTTTCTCGTCGTAGTAGTCCTTGATGGTCTGCCCTCCTTTCAGCCGGTAGTGAATGAAGAGACGAAAGGCATCTCCGTCGGTCGTAGCAAAGCGGTTTTGCATGCCGCTCTTGATATCGTCCCATGTCTCGCCTTTGCCGAAAATCTCTGTTAGGTACCACTTGAACGCTTCCCCTTCGATGTATTCGCTGAAGTGACTGACCCGATCGCTGTGTGTCCACGATGCCTCGACCGCCTTCGTATCGAAAAGAAGAAGCCACTTGTCGACGGGGACGTCTTCTGGTGTTCCCTTGTACTTCGGTATGTTGAGTGGAGGCTTCGGCTTAGCCATGGCAGATTGATGAGGTCGATCCTGTCGACTTGTGTAACGTTACAAAACAGAGACGCGTCGTGGTTCAGTTGCCATGCATTTATTCTAATGCACGCGCACTTCTTCTTCGTCGCCTTCTCCTACCATCGCCTTGTTCATACGTTACATATATATATATATATATATATATATATATATATATATATATATATATATATATATTGCAACAAGCGTACATGCATACATTTTGTACCGGAGCACATCGGCGCCAGCTCTATGCCAGCGTGAAAGACGTCGATGGTCGTGTGGGTTTTTTGCTAAAAGAATATGAAAAGCGTCATCGCATGCGCCTTTCATTATGTATAGTTAAATGAATATATATATATACATATATATATATATATATATATATATATATATATATATATATATATATATATATATATATATATGTGTATGTATCCCGGATCCCGAGAAATTGCGCGCTGTCACTGCGTTTCCTAAACCTACTGCAATCAAATAGCTGCGCTGTTTCATTGGCTTATGCTCTTATTTTCGGCGATTCGTTCGAAACTTTGCGTCCATCATATCACCTCTCACACAACTCCTCGGCGACAGTAAAGATCTATCATCGTGGTCCCCTGCCTGCGACGAAGCTTTCACCACCTTGCGACGGCTTCTCACGACGCCACCCATTCTTCGCCATTTCGACCCTCAAGCTCCAACTGAGCTCCATACCGATGCCAGCGGTGTAGGCCTGGGTGCTGTGCTCGCACAGCGTCAACCTGGCCACACAGAGTACGTTGTGGCATACGCGAGTCGCACACTTACCAAGGCAGAGACCAACTACAGCGTCACAGAAAAGGAGTGTTTGGCCATCGTATGGGCGCTTGGCAAGTTTCGCCCATATTTATATGGCCGTTCTTTTGACGTCGTGACCGACCACCATGCGCTGTGCTAGCTTTCCACGTTAAAAGACCCCTCTGGCCGCCTTGCTCGCTGGGCGTTGAAAATCCAAGACTATGACATACGCGTGGTTCATCGTTCAGGACGGAAGCATGCTGACGCTGACGCGCTTTCCCGTTCCCCTCTCTCCCTGGTGGCCACTGCTGACTCCGCATGTGAGAGCACATTGTCATCTCTTGACTTCGACAACATTGCTGTGGAGCAACGCAATGACCCGTGGACATCGTCTCTTCTCGACCTTCTCTCCGACCACTCTAAAGTCCCAACATCACGAACGCTCCGGCGCCAAGTTCCGCACTTTGCGATTCGCGACAAGCTCCTCTATCGACGCAACTATGCACTAGAAGGTCGCAAGTGGCTGCTCGTCGTCCCGCGAGCCTTGAGGTCGGAGATCTGTTCCTCTTTTCACGCTGACCCACAGTGTGGCCACGCAGGAGTCTTCAAGACGTACGAAAGACTGCGACACCGTTACTACTGGCGTGGAATGTATACCTTCGTCCGCAACTTCGTCCGCTCTTGCCGCGAATGTCAGCGCCGAAAATCTCCACCGCACGTCTCCGCCGTTGAACTACAGCCTCTGCCATGCCCTTCCCAACCTTTCGATCGGGTCGGTATAGATTTTTATGGGCCGCTTCCATTGACTCTTACCGGCAACTGGTGGATAATAGCTGCAGTCGACCACTTGACACGCTATGCCGAGACTGCTGCTCTTCAAAGTGCTACAGCACAGGATGTCGCCACTTTCATACTGCGCCGTTTTGTGCTGCGTCATGGAGGTCCTCGAGAACTCCTCAGCGACCGTGGCCGTGCCTTCTTATCCGAGGTCGTTGAAAAACTGCTCGCTGAGTGTGCTATTGTATATCGCACATGCACCGCTTATCATCCCCAAACAAATGGCATTACAGAGCGCTTTAATAGAACTCTTGGTGACATGCTCGCTATGTACGTCACACCTGATCACTCTAATTGGGACCTAGTTCTTCCATTCATAACCTACGCCTACAATACCGCGACGCAAGCTACGACTGTTTTCTCCCCTTTTTACCTCCTTTACGGTCGTCACCTTTCCCACACCATTGACACCATTCTGCCCTATCGACCGGACACGTCCGAATGCCCGCCGATCTTGGACGCCGCCAGACACGCAGAAGAGTGTCGCCAGCTGGCCCGCCGCTTTACCTCCGATGACCAGAACCGCCAAAAAGCAATCCACGATGCCCAGAACTCGACTCCCGTTTTTCTTCCGGGTGCCCTTGTGTGGCTTTCAGTGCCGCATCGCACACCAGGGCTCTCTTCCAAACTTCTTCCTAAGTACGATGGGCCATACCTCGTTTTAGAACAGACTTCTCCAGTGAACTACCTTACTGAGCCTCTCACGCCGCCGTCTGACCTGCGACGTCGTAACCGCGAGGTTGTACACGTTCAGAGACTCAAGCCGTATCATGGTTCTACGGTCCCTGCAGACGACTGGTCGCCAGGATGGCTGCTTTTTTTCAGCGGGGAAATTGTAACGAAGAGGCAGTACTCTGTCGCAGAGGCAGCATCATCGAGTGTGCAGCAGAGGCTCGAGCTAGCGAACTGCTCTCGGTGCATTGCGCGACCAGTGACCAGCTACACACTCAATAAATCGCCTCTCTCTCTCTCTCTCTCTCTCTCTCTCTCTCTCTCTCTATATATATATATATATATATATATATATATATATATATATATATATATATATATATATATATATATATATATAGGCAGGCATCGTGGTGGAGTGGCCGTAGCGTTGCAAGTAGTCAAGTAGATCCTCCGTGAGAAGTCACAACGTTGTTTATTTCGACGTTTCAGCCAGAGTCTGGCCTTCATCAGGAATGAGGGTACAGTTTGTTGGTGCTCAGCTTTATACAATCTTGGAGGAGTGAGGGTACGCGGAATAATAATAATAATAGTAATAATAATAAAAGAAAAGAAAGAAAAAGAGAAAAAAAAAGTGAGAACATGAGGTAGACCCCCCCCCCCTTTTTCTCCGGCCGCCCCCTTCCACCCGTCCGACGATCACTTTTAAGATGTCCGCGGCCTGCATATCCTTCCCTCCATTAACGTATTGTTCCCGACCAGGCAGCGCCTCGTGGCTCCGGCGGTGCGGTGTGGGGTAAAAAGGACCTTTTTTATGAAGTTAAGCCTTTAACTACTCAGTGCCCCGTGGACGTCTCGTCCCCGGTGCATCGCGGCGTTGCGCAGGAGAGAATTTCGGCATGTCTAGCCCCCGTTTCAGAGGAAGAGGGGAGAGGGGGAGGGGAGAGGGAATGTGGAGAGGGGGAGGGGAGAGGGAAAGTGGAGATGGGTAGGGGAGAGGGAAAGTGGAGAGGGAAAGTGGATAGGGGTTGGGAGAGGAGGTGTGTGGAGAGGGTATGCGCATGCGCAGTAAGGGTGGTCACGCCGCACACCACCACCACCACCACCACCACCACCACCACCGGAATGAGCTCCGCCTTAAGATACTTCGCATCTAAAAAATTACACCACCTCCCGCTAAAGGGGACCATGAGGCGATGCGAAGCCGGAGCACTTGCACGATCGCGTTTCGTTGGCGTTCGTTGGGCATGCTACTGACCTCGCGTCGTGGAACGCGAAGAGGGACGCTACGCGCGTCGTATCTTCCATCTAGCCCGGCCGTTAATTCTCACAGGGCGAGCGGGGAACGCGTTCGACAGGCGTTTCGATCGGAGACCGATCTTCACCAGTCATCCTGATGAAGATCGGTCTCCGATCGAAACGTCGACAAATAAACAGTTTTTTAGAACCGTATACCTTTTTCCTATACATATATATATATATATATATATATATATATATATATATATATATATATATATGTATATATATATATATATGTATATATATATATATATATATATATATATATATATATATATATATATATATATATAAGCTAGAACTAAGAACATCGTAAACGTAATATTTTCCGAAGCGCGCGACTGGGGATTCGAACCTGCGACTCCTCACTCAGCAGCGCGTGAGACATCTCCGCCACGCAGCATAAGTCCTCCAGCAGACTAACGGTGCGCTATTTATCTTGTCACGTGGTCTTGACGTTGACAAAGGCAGCAGTTGGCGTGTTCAAGACACAACTTCCTGTTTGGCCCTAACGGTGCCCGGAAAATGAGAAGACAACGTTAGAGTGTACTAGAACTGTCGAGTGGCGTGAACGCGCCTCGCCGCCTGATGCCTTCCGCGTCGACCGTAGCAGCGGCGCTGCAGTCGCTCGGTACTGAAGGCGCGCGGCGCCGCGCGCTAGAACGGGCCGCTAGAACTGCTGGACGCGTCGGCGGCACCCGGCTAATCGGCACTGATGTGGCTTTCGTTGCGCGTCTATTATTATTAAGCGTAGGAATCGTCGTCTTAAGCCTTGATAGACGACACTTCAAAGCTTTTAATGGATGCTTGCTTCATATATGCCTTTGAGAGATTCTGCAAATCAGTTCTTGTAGCCGAAGTGACTGCTGGAAAGTGCGCAAAATATAAAAATGAAAACGGGCTGACACCAACCGTGAATATTCACGATCTCAGTGTAATTGAGCCGAACTCATTGCTGGGCTATTTAGAACAATTACTCTCAATTAACTAGACCCCGAACGACCGCCAGAAGAAAGAGACTGAGGAAACAAAAAGGGCGTGTGTCATTCTGATTTCTTTTGTCGTAATGCTTTCTTCTGGTGGTGATACGGCGTCTACTTTATACAGAGTAACTGAGCTGCTCTAGTGGAATTTAACTGTGCTCAGAAAGCTGTGCGCTGATATTGTGCCGAAAGCACACCGAACATTTAACGCGCGTTGGCGAAGCTGCGTGTACGGTGCGTATCTTTACAAATGCTCTGTAAAATATATCCACACACACACACACACACACACACACACACACACACACACACACACACACACACACACACACACACACACACACACACACATATATATATATATATATATATATATATATATATATATATATATAATCTCGCAAAACAGAGCACCACCGCCCCTCCTGGCTTCACTTTTGACACTTTACAGATAAAGCAATAAAATTATAATACAAAACGTTCTCAAAAACAAGTTTTTCTAATGGCATCGATAGAAGATCAGGAAAAGTGCAATATAAGCTGTCCATTGAAAATGAAAACTGGCTGTAATGAATTTAGGCAGAATAACCGACGGGCTACATTTACATCTGCGCATTTTAATATGCTTGAGATAAGCCCTGATGCATGAAGTTTGTGCCTCGGAGGTGAACACGCGCCTTCGGCTCGGCTTCCTGGCTCGCCTTTCTGGTATTTTAAGCCCTCAGAATCAGAGGTCGCATAACCGATGCATCGTAACCGCGGAAGCATGCTGTTGAAACAAGATAGCCTTTCGGCATTAAAGAAACAGCGCAAAACTGGCAGAACTCAGCCGTCACTAATATAAATGTTGCGATAGAGTCATTTGTACTCAGGTTACTCATGAAACAGTCGAGCGCATTGGAGCTCATACAGAGATCAATGCTCTGGATATATCGTAGAGAGCCGGAAGAAGTATTGTAGGCTTTTTTTCGTCGCTGGTTCGTTAGTTCTTCGTAGTCAGTGTTCGTAATCACTTATAGTGTAGCGCGGATTGAAGTGCTGCTTGCAAACCGCACAGCAATCAGTGAGCAGCTAGATGCATGTGCGCAAAATCCGATTGTCACCTTCTTTGGGGGTCGGCAGGCTCCAAGAACAGGGAATATCTCGGCGCAATTTTGGCACGCCTGCATATTCACTCATGCACCATGGCGCGTAGCAGGCGTTGAGTCACCGACTGAAGCTCATTAATGCATTAAACGCGCTCAAAACGCGCAATTACACGCTTTCGTAGGCTGCGACGAGCGCGCGCCAAATGCAGACGCTCTCCACAGCTTCAGTACAAAGTGACTACAGCGCCGCCGCTATGGTCGCCCGTCGGAGCATCACCCGAGATGCGGCGCGACCGCTTCGTTCGTTCCACTGCCCCTTTCTAGTACACTGTAACAACGTGCCAGCAATTCACAACGTAAACCGATCGCGGCGTGAACAGTCGTCGGCCGTCGAATAATCTGATCATAGCGGAACGCGTCGTCTTTTAAAAAGCAGTAATCGAACATTCCAGCGCTATCGCTGGTGCTCGCGTATTCTCTCGGATATACTTGAGTATTCGCGTCCTTTCATATCATTCATGTCCGCTATATACTTTTTTTGAAGCTCGAAATTATGTCTAGATACCAGATGCCCGCGTGGCTTCACAAAGAGCAGGCTAACTGAGGTACAAAAAGAAGTCATACTGAAAAACTATACGGCGGGAAAGGCAACTCTTGTGATCCCCACTGATTACAGAAAAGCATATGACTTGCTATAACATGATGCAGTTTGCGCAAAACTAGAAAATTATGGTGTACGTGGTGTCACTCAATTGCTCTTGCAGTTGTATTTTTGCGATCGACAGTGGTGCATAATTATAAACGGTTCTACCCCATCCTTTCCAAAGCTGTCCCTCTGGTTGACTGGCCAGGGGGTCACCGAAGCACAAAAGTATCCGGCCATCCAGAGTGTCCCGAGGGCCCATCGTCCTCCTGCTGCCTTGTCTAACCCCCCTCAAATGATTCTTTCGTGAATCAATAATGTTTACCTACCTACCTACCCACCTACCTACCCACCTACCTCATCATTTCGCCTATTGCTGATTGGTGTGCAGCAAAATAGCTTTTTTTGGGCCCCTTTTTACTTAACGTGTGTGTGAATGACTCATATTTTACCGACAAGATTACAGACTTCGTTTTATAGGCAGACGACACTTGCTTTTTTATTTCACACACTACAAAAGTGTAAGATTGCTTTTAATCTTACAGCCTACATGCCAGTGCAAAAAATTTAAAGCCCTTATTTTCTATGAAAAAAAAAGACATTTGTGTTTCGCGATGATTTAAAGATAGTTTCCCACTCTCGTAAAGTGCGACAGGAGCACAATATCTTGAGTGTTGCGTTTTCTGGTCACGCGATGTGGAAAGCGGACATAAGCCTTGTTGTAGAAATATTGCCTGTTTGATTTTCTTTGCTATTTAGATACCGGCATATGCTCCCACATTGTGCACTGTTGCCGCCATGACATGAAAGCTGTTCAAACATAGTATTGACTACAACTACACAACATAGCATCAAGAGGCTGTTGCTACTCGAATGGAAAGGTATTCTTTGTATTAATATGTTCACTTTTTACTTAGTAGAAATCTGGTACCGCTTTTTTTATGCCAGAACTCTCCGCATAACGTCTCCTACGCCAATCACAGTTTGCCAAAAAAAAAACAACACATTCCTAAGGAAGGTGCAGGCTCTAGGAGCAAGGCCTAGTACCCGTGTAACGTGAATATTGAAAAGATAGATAAAAAGAACCATTGAACAAATTACTTTACACAAACCCTCAGCTACCACGTACTGGTGCAAATAAATCAACCGAAGTTCGTAAATAGAGATGCGGTTCTATGCCGCACGCAATCGTCCGATATCGTTGTTTTTGATAAGTCTGACGTGCCTGTATCAAAGTTGTAAATTCAGTTTGTGTTCATACCTCTTCAGAATGCTCTCATTACATCAAATTTATATCGTGTAAGTTGTTCATTCACGTCCTTTACTGTTAATTATAATTAAATTTTTTATTACTATTCATGCAAATACTGTAACAGGTATAATAAATTATGCTTTCCTGACGGTTAAGTTAATTGCGCGTATGTAGACGTATTTATGCCCAAGGAAATGTATACACATTCCATGTTGTATTAACCAAACTGCTTTTGCGCCAACCCTATAGTTTGCATTGCGGATGTGTGAGCAGCTGTTGCCTCGTGCTGGCTCCCTGAATTTGTGAAGATGTATTCTTATAGCTTTGTTGCCGGGGTGGCATTTAGCATAGTGCTTTGTGTACATTGTTGCCGTTGGCGGCTATGTTGCGCCAAATTGGCTACTTTACGATCCCGTCTCGCGGCACAAATTACAGGTTGGCGCCATGGCTACTTTATGGCTACTTTCGCCTTTGCTTTGGCGCATTACGCAGCCATTTCTCCAATTATTTGCTGCTAAAACAAACTATTTCCAAGCTGTTCTATCGTATCAGCTGATGCACGCACGCCTCCTCCCCCGACCAAAAGGCTGGTGCGCATCGAGACATCCGAATGCAACGCACGGCGCGCCCGCAAATACGAAGTGACCAAGTTACATGCATGGTGCTCATGGTGCTCATCTACGCTGATGCTACGCGCAAGTTTCTAATACCGATTTGTACCGCGTGGTCTCGTGTGAACTTGACAAAAACAGAGATCCGCGACAAGAAGAAGCTGGACTGTGCGCCTTAACCAGAGTTGACTATCTGAAGCGGGACTGGTATTAAGCACGCTCTTTTAATCATATTCCATCTGCGGCTGCACGGAAAACTTGCTTCCACGTTTAACGTTCGTACTCACTTGTTGGCAAAAATGTCCCAAAATTGCACATTATCTGACAATGAAGGAAGAGAATTTCTGAGGGCTCCCTTCTTTGTTTGACATAACCTTAATGAAAACTTCGGGCAATAATTCTATGAATTCTACATAAACTGTATACATAGTGCAGTCAATTTATTGTGATTTATTATTTTATTTGCTAGTTCTTCGTGGCTTGAAGAAAAAGCAAGAGGGAAAAAAGTCTGCTCTTATTTTTGTTGCCTTGATAACTGAAAAATGCAATATTCATTGGTCAATAATAAAAACTCAGCTCATAAAACCGCTTCTGTTCAATTTCGCTACAAATTTGGCGATGAAATTAAATAACATGACTACTTTGGCTACTTTTCAAATCCACCCAACGCCACCCTGTTTGTGAATGTTGTAAATACAACTTGACTTGAACTTCCTGCTGTGTTTGCCGTCTCGCTTCAACCGGCTTTTTTGTGTGCTCCGGTCACATATCAATGACTCCACTGTATAAGCTAAATTCACCGAGATCGTAATGTCAGCAGAAACTGCAGCCATCATCAGCAGTAAATCAGCATACGCTGATCGCTCAAGAAGACTAGCCCGATGTAGTTTCGTTTCAAGACAGTTTCAAGAAGAACAAGCGAGCACGCTTTGCGAACAGCACCTGATTTCAACCACAAATTGTCATACGAGGATGATTAAATCGAACGCTAAAGTGGCGTGCTCTTACAAATAGGTGACTCAGCAGAAATTTGTTCCACACTCCTGAGATTAAGCGGTGATTAGACGCAGGCTTTATCAGTTTATATGATAAATATTTTGTCATTGCATCGAAACAAGGAGGCCCTGGGTACACTCCACAAAGTAAAATGAATCATCGCTTTCACTCGTCTTCCATATTTACTCCCTTAAACAATGCATAGCAAACAATAGGCATATGAGAAGTTTCTTATCCTGGTTCGCCCTTGAGGAATAAAAACAAGCAACTCCTGTTGAGGAGGTTGCCTGCTTATTTATACAGGTGGACCTGCGCACAGGTCGTTTAGAAAGCGCCCATGGATACTACGCGGTACATGTTAGCTCTTTTGTACATCACGTGCGGTAAGTTGGTGAATGACACCTACGCAAATTCTGCAACTTCTTCTCAGCGCCCGT
Organism: Rhipicephalus sanguineus; assembly: GCF_013339695.2. Classification (NCBI taxonomy): domain Eukaryota; kingdom Metazoa; phylum Arthropoda; class Arachnida; order Ixodida; family Ixodidae; genus Rhipicephalus; species Rhipicephalus sanguineus. Next base: position 134,284,171 of record NC_051179.1, on the reverse strand, counting down.
TCTCTAACGCATCTGCTGTTAAGCAACGCTCCCATTTACAGCCTACAATATACAGACGAGATATTATAAATGATATAACATATGACACGGTTACTACAGCCGAGACAAACACTCTCCTTCTAATTTGGAAGCTATATTTGCGTCGCGTCCTCTCATATGCGACATTAAAGGAACGAGAAAATGTGCTGCAGAAAGAAATGTTAAATCAAGCAGAATTGAATTAATGCCACATTTCGCGTTTAAATTTCTCGAAGCTAAGGAAGAACACAAATACCGAAGTCGTTTGAAGTAGGCACTGGCTACGATTTTGCATTTCCAACACCCCAACCAAGTCGTTTTCCTAAAACGACCGCAGGCCACATGCACTTTGGTATGGGCGCGAACAGAAATATTACAAGTAGCTGGAATGTGCCGTGGTAGCTTAACGGTTAAGGTGGTGCGCTTCTAAACTCCATGAGGTGGCCTTGTTTCCCCGCCACGCCGTTCGCATTTCGATGGTAGTGAAATGACAAAAAATCGTCACCACCTTAACACCCACTGGCATAATTATCCATTTGTCTTCATTATTCGTATCATGTATTTGAACTTTGAACTTTCACTATTGAACTTTCACTATTCCGTTACTGTTTCACTTTAATGCAGTGATTCCACTATGGGTGAACACTAGCGCATACTTAATTTTAACTGTATAATCTTTAGCAGTGTTTTTCGCTCTTTAGTATTTGTATAACTATACGCCTTCTTCGAGCTGACATTTATTTTTATAGCCTGTTTGTAATGTACACACAATATCTGATGTCTGAACTTCTCTACACAATTGTTTTCGTTGCATATTTACTAACAGTGTTTATAACTCCCAGCTTCGTATAAACAATGCAAAATGTTTTATACTGCCCTTACGCAATGCCATTTGTGGGCCTTCCGGGTACCCATAATAAATAAATAAGTAAACAAACAAATAAATAAATAAATAAATAAATAAATAGATAAATAAATAAATAAATAAATAAATAAATAAATAAATAAATAAATAAATAAATAAATAAATAAATAATGTCAAGGACATAAAGATCGTAGTAAAAAAGAATTGGCGAGCTTCAAAACAGCTGAAACAAAGGCGGCTTAGAAAATACCAAAATTCATGCACTAAAAAGCAGCAAGCCAAAGTTATTAGCAATTCCAATGACATACCGAAGGTAGCAGAAAAATAGTGGGGATTGTAGAATTTGCACATAATTCATCCATCCTCAATGAAAATAGAAGCAGCACAAGACACTGGAGTTCGGTTTGTCAAAATAGAAAAGGTTAGAGGCGACATACGAGGATAACTCGTATGGCCTCCCTACCCCACGGAAAATCGGCGGCCGAAGAAGACGGTATAACGGTCAATGTATTGAAAGATGGGAGATTTTTTTTATTTCGGAAGATCGCGACATTCTACGCTGAACGTCTCGAAACTTCAAGTGTGACAGATGGACGGAAAAATAACTTGGATGAGGCTTTAGGGTCGCCTTCAAAGGCAGAACGCAATAGCGTAATCGGGACCCGTGCGCATTGCCTTCAAGCGTGCTTCAAGGAAAGAAACGTTAGTGCGCGTAATATTGGACATTTGGAACTATCCTAGAACGCCCACTGCGAGGACAGTTCCGAAGTGCCGACTACGCCATAATTTAGTTGTCGTTTTTTCCATAATTGGCCAAGTACATAGTACGCATCAGTGAGGTACCGAAAAGAAAGGTTGCATAAAAAAAAATTTTCCGCCACTAGGAGTCAAACGTGCCACGTTCGGATCCCGATCCGAGTGCTTTACCACTACCCCACGCTGACTTTTTTATTTCTATCATTGTATTTATTAAACGTAGACATCGCATTCGGAAGCAATTCAGTACAGGCAGACAACTAATATGTTCATTCTGCTCGTATCCCGACACAATGGCGAACACATAACACTAAAGTATTCACAGAGCAAATACATCATGTAACGGCCTTTTCCAATTATACATTAGAACGGCGGTAAAGATAAACACCTCACGAATGCAATATACCATTCTGGCTGAATTGCCATTTGCATCTTATTTTCGGATTTGCTCCATCATATTTTCGGATGTGCTCCAGCAAACTCTTCAAAAAGACTTGGTGCTAAATTCACACTGCGTGCGATATGTCTTGCGAGCGAGTTACAATGATGTAACATTAGACATGTTCCGTCTCAAAGGAATGCATAGCCTCTGGAAGAGGCGATGGTTGCGGAGAAACGCACAGCCGATAAGTTCCTCAACAGCCCACTTGATTAGAACGGCTACTCAACTACGCCACGCTGACACATGTTTTGCTTGCTGTAGAATGACAAGTCAACATATAATTACACCGTTTGGCTTCCGCTATTTATGTATCATACTCGAGACAGACGCGATCTTCGGCTCCTACTAATATTTTCATATTTATTAAACGCAAACGAACTGCTGCCGGTAACGAATGGCACGTCGATAATGGCGACAACGCTAACTTCCTTTTACCATTCACAGCGTAAATAATATATATATATATATATATATATATATATATATATATGTAACGTTACACAACAGAGACGCGTCGTGGTTCAGTTGCCATGCATTTATTCTAATGCACGCGCACTTCCTCTTCGTCGCCTTCTCCTACCATCGCCTTGTTCATACGTTACATATACATATATATATATATATATATATATATATATATATATATATATATTGTTACGGTGAGATGCGTTTATTTACAAGAGATGATAGATGCGAGAGTCCAGGGATCGAGCAGATCACAGTTCGTGCCCTGCGTCGTTCTCCTCTTCTTCCATGCGTTCTCCCAGTATCGTAGCAATTCCCCCTTTGCAGACGATGCCCACCGGGCGAGTCAGGTTTCGTTGCGACGATGAAAGCGTTTGAGGCGGGCAACATGCACGACGTTGGTCTTTCTTGAGCGGCGGCCAGTAGACAAGAGCCGCGATATCACGTACGTGACATCGCTGAGACGTTCCATGACAACAAAGGGGCCAGTGTAGTTGGCTAGGAACTTTTGGCATAGGCCGCGCTTGCGAAGCGGCGTCCAAAGCCACACCAAATCGCCTTTCTCGTACAATACGTGTCGGTGACGTCCGTCGTAACGGTTCTTAGAGCGTTTCTGGGAAGCGAGAGTACGAAGGCGGGCGATACGCCGGGCCTCTTCTGCACGGCAAAGGGTTTCGGCGAGAGTAGGTTGGTCGGTTTCAGAAAGCGGAAGAATAGTGTCAAGAGCTGTGCGGGGTTGGTGTACGTAGAGCAGAAAAAATGGACTGTATCTGGTCGTCTCGTGCTGTGCAGTATTGTAGGCAAAGGTTATGAAGGGCAAGACGGCGTCCCACGTTTTGTGTCCGGAATCAACATACATGGAAATCATGTTGACGAGAGTTCTGTTGGTTCTTTCGGTTAAACCGTTCGTCTGCGGGTGATACGGAGTGGTGTGACGAAAATGAGACTTAGCGAGACGAAGCAGGTCTTCCACTACATCGGCAATAAATTGCCGCCCGCGATCACTGATGATAACACGTGGGGATCCATGGCGTAATATAATGTGCGACAGCACAAACTGCGAAACTTGAGTGGCCGTTGCTGTAGGAATTGCCGCAGTTTCGGCATAGCGTGTCAAGTGGTCGACGCCCACTATAATCCATCGGTTGCCGTTCGTTGATCGCGGAAAAGGGCCGAGCAGGTCAACACCAACGACCTCAAATGGAGAACCAGGGGGTGCTATGGGATGAAGTAGTCCTGCTGGCTCGGTTGTCGGACGCTTGTAGCGTTGACATTGCTCACAGCTCGCAACGTACGCAGTCACACTTTGACGCATTTTCGGCCAGAAGAAGCGTTCTTGTGTGCGCTGATATGTCCTGGAAAAACCCATATGTCCAGACGTAGGATCGTCGTGCATAGCTCGGAGGACGCGTTGTCGCAGACTTGTTGGCACAACTAGAAGTAAACGGGCGCCTATGCCGGAATAATTCTTCTTGTAAAGAACGTCGTCCTTTACGACGAAACTGCGTTGACTGTTCGTTCCGGAGATAAAGAAAGGGGCGAGACTGTTGTCACTGCGTTGCTCTGCGCGAAAAGTGGTCAGGTCAGGAAATGGGGCATCGACAACTGCTAAATATTCATCGAAGTTGTCTGCGCCACACACGGTTGTCGGAAGGGGAAGCCGCGAGAGGCAATCAGCGTCGGCATGACGACGACCGCTCTTGTAACGAACTTCAAAGTCATGTTCTTGCAGTCGTAACGCCCAACGAGCAAGACGGCCGGATGGGTCGCGTAGTCCAGTGAGCCAACATAAAGAATGATGGTCTGTGATAATGGAAAATCGGCGTCCGTAGATATACGGGCGAAACTTGTGGACGGCGAATACGACCGCGAGGCATTCCTGCTCTGTGACAGTGTAGTTGCGCTCCGGTTTACTTAAACAACGACTGGCATAGGCAACGACGTGTTCAGTAGCTCCATGGCGTTGGACCAAGACGGCACCGAGACCTACACCACTGGCGTCGGTATGTACTTCTGTGGCAGCAGATGGGTCATAGTGGCGAAGCACGGGGCCTGAGGTAAGAACAAACTTGAGTTGCGACAACGATGACTCGCATTCTGCTGACCATCGAAAAGGCGCATCCTTATTGAGTAGGCACGTCAAAGGGAAAGCGAGGTCGGCGAACTTAGGCACGAAGCGACGGAAGTACGAGCATAAGCCCAAAAAGCTTCGCAACTCTCGTACAGACTGAGGTGGTTTGAAGCTGCTAACTGCAGCGACCTTCTGAGGGTCGGGTCGAACTCCATGCTTGTCAACCAGGTGACCGAGAACCAGAGTCTCACGGTTGCCAAAGTGACACTTCTTAGAATTCAGGGTGAGCTTAGCTTTCTCAAGGCAAGTTAGAACAATGTCTAGACGACGGTTGTGCTCATCGAATGTACGGCCAAAAATTATAATGTCGTCAAGGTAGCATAGACAAACTTCCCACTTTAGTCCACGCAAAATAGTGTCCATGAAGCGCTCAAACGTGGCTGGAGCGTTACACAGGCCAAAAGGCATTACATTAAATTCAAAGAGACCATCTGGGGTTATGAATGCCGTTTTCTCTTTGTCACTCGGATGCATGGGAATTTGCCAATATCCAGACCTGAGATCCACGGAAGAGAAGTACGACGCAGAATGCAAACAATCAATGACGTCATCAATCCTGGGAAGCGGGTACACATCCTTCTTAGTAACGGAGTTGAGGCGTCTGTAGTCCACGCAGAATCGCCATGTACTGTCTTTCTTCCGGACAAGAATCACAGGGGCAGCCCAAGGGCTACATGATTCTTGGATGACCTTTTTTTTTAACATCTCTTCTACCTGTTCAGCAATGATCTTGCGCTCTGCAGATGACACACGGTACGGTTTCTGCCGGATAGGGTGAGCGGATCCTGTGTCGATCACGTGACGAGTCCGCGAATGGGGTACACTTGTTTGCTCTTCATTCTGTGCAAAGTCGAAAACAGTGGCATGCTTGGCAAGGACTTTGACCAAGGCTTGGCGTTTTTCTGATGACAGCGACTTGTTTATCATGCTTAGAAAGTTGGTTTCTGTATAGTGAGCTGCCCGAACAAGGTCTACACTCTGGTCGCTTAAAGACGCAATCAAACTGTTCACATTTTGTTCGAAGAGGGCGAGCCGCATTCCACTGGGCAGCATGACAGGTTCAGTAGAATAATTTAACACCCACAAAGCCGATCGCCCATTGCTGATGGAAAGAACGCAACGCGGCACGAGCACATTTTTCTTGGCGCAATTAAGAGGAACCGGCTCCACAAGAACATCAAACGTGCCGGCGTCTGAGGCAGAGGTGTCAACGGGTACGTTCTTCATCGATTTGGGTGGCAAGAGGACGTCCTCAATGACGGTGATGGACCCTTGGCAGCGCTTGGAATCGTCAGTAAATGCCGACAGCAAAATTTCACCGGTGCCACAATCTACGGTGGCACCACAGTCTCGTAGAAAATCGATCCCCAAGATAATGTCATGTGTGGAGCTAGCCAGGACAGTAAATTCTACCTTGAACACCTTGTCGCCCAAAGTAACACTCACAACACACACGCCGATAGGGCTTAGCGTCTCCCCACTCACTGCACGAAATGTTGCACTGCTGTTCCAGCGAAACATCACTTTATGTCCTAGCCGCAGTTTAAAGTTAAAACTCATGACCGAAACAGCTGCTCCAGTGTCTATTAAAGCCATCGTGGGTAGTCCATCAACGAGAACGGGGACCTTATTTCGCGTCATAGAAACGGGGGGAGGCATAGGTGGATGTAGTGACAAATGTTCGGCGACCTCACCTCCATCGGCCGCACCACCTAGTTTCCCGGCGGTGGGGAAGTGACGCGGCGACCAGGAGACGGGGAACGACGCCGGTGCGCAGTAGGGGGCGTCAAGCTTCGTACGGAGGAGGGCGAGTCGCTGCGGAAGTTCTGGTGGAAATTGCGTCCGACGTGCGTGTCACTGCGGGCATTTTGCTGGAAGCCGTTGCCGACGTACGTGTCCCGCATTGAGCGCATACCGCCACGCCAGCTGTTTTGTCGAGGAGAAGGCGGTGGTCCCTCGTAGTGGCGCTGTGGTGCGCGACGTCTTTGAGCGCAGAATCGAGCCACATGTCCACGGAAACCGCAGTAGAAGCACACAGGGGCCTCACGCACGTCACCAAACCTTCCACGAGGCACCGTGTACCTGTGATCGTCCCACGAGGACACCATTGTAGGTGGTTGGATGAAGGCGTTCTGGAGACCACTGCGACGATGCAGGTTGTCGGTTGGTTGCTCCGGTGCTCCTGATAGGGGCACGTCGTACACCGTGGCATCAACGGCAGCACACATTGCGTCGTATGGCAGAGGGACATCACTGGCACGTGCCCTTGTAGTGGTGACAGCATCACGTCGTCCAAGTTCTTCGCGCACAATTTGTCTAATCGTTGCGGCAAGATCGCATGGTGGTGTTGGAGTGACGTCGACACTTGCAACAGTAGTGACGTTGGCAAGTCTACCAAACTTGGGAGTGATGCGCCTAGCCTTCAGAGTCTCAAACGTGCGGCAGTGTTGAATTACGTCCGCTACAGACTCCAAGGTGTCCTTTCCGATGAGGAAATTGTAGACATCTTCAGCAATACCTTTGAGAAGATGCCCAACCTTGTCATCTTCTTTCATGCGTGGGTCTACAGACTTGCACAATTTCAAGATCTCCTCAATGTAAGTTGTGCAAGTCTCGCCGGGCACTTGAGCACGCTGCATTAAAGTTTGCTCAGCGCGCTTCTTCTTCATTGAAGTGTCCCCGAAGCAGCTCGCTATTTCCTTCTGAAACTCGTCCCACGTCGCTATTGCTTGTTCGTGGTTTTCGAACCACACCAACGCCGTTCCTTCAAGAAACAATCCGACGTTGGTCAGCCGGGAGGCCGAATCCCAATGGTTGTATCTACTCACACGATTGTAGTGTTTCAGCCATTCGTCGACGTCTTCTCCAACCTTACCAGAGAAGGTTCGTGGCACCATGTGTTGGGGCCACATAGCGCCAGACGAAGACCGCGTGTTGTCGCCGTCAGCAATCGGGTCCATAGAGAGGGGTGCTAGTCCGGCCAGTCGGCGGCTTCGGCGTAGCTCCAGATGTAGCGCTTCCGTGATCGTTCACCCGGGATTGCTCTGCTGTACCCAGCACGTCCACCAATACTGTTACGGTGAGATGCGTTTATTTACAAGAGATGATAGATGCGAGAGTCCAGGGATCGAGCAGATCACAGTTCGTGCCCTGCGTCGTTCTCCTCTTCTTCCATGCGTTCTCCCAGTATCGTAGCAATATATATATATATATATATATATATATATCATGTGGACCGAGGAGAGGGTACAGTTTACCGGCTGTTACTGCCAAGTTTAATAGCCGTTTCTCGCTCTTGCCAAATGGCGACATGTGCAGACGCTGTATATCGACTCTAATCGCATTCGATAAATAGGCACGTGTAATTGATTGAGTATTGTGCTGTTTTTCGCCTAACGTACAGCGCGGCCATGCCAGCGCTCTGATCTGAAGCTCTATTGTTAGCTAAAACTACATAACGGCTTAGCCAAAAACGAGTGCAGTGCGCGGGAAAGATATGCCTTCATATTGGTTCACTAAGGCGTCCGAATTGGCACGTCTGTGTTCTCGCATAAGAGTCAGGGACGGACCGGCGGCGGTTGGTGACCGGAGGCGTTTGCTGGAAGCGGTGGCATCGATGCTCAGCGGTTCTTGTGCGGACACCGTACACAAGAAAAAAAAAATGCTTCGTTCAGGTTAGCCGATGCTACAGCTGTGCTGTAAAGTCATTCGCACTCGTCGGAATCGTGTCTCCTGAAAACCAGACGCGCCGATGGCACGTAGACACTCTCGGTCGGTACGCTGGGCCTAACCTTTGGTGGAAGTCGTGGTGGTAGCATATGATCGTGGAAGTCATACTTGGTGGGGCTTATCTCAACGCAAGCCGAAAGTAAAAGTTTATGCATTTTAGTTTCGCATGCATTTTCACTGTTATCCTAAAGTGCGGCTGAGGTAAGTGAGTGCGCAAAAATTTGCGTTTCTAGCGTGGCGATATCATGTGGCGACTGTTTTCTGGTCTACCCGTTGGAAGGGGCAATTTCGAAGCCAGAGCTCATTTACTTCTCGATAACTACGCGGCGATGTAACACATTTACTGTCGCTGTCGACACCTCTAGATTTCTAAACGTCACACTACACCAGCACATCGCGGATGTCAACCTGGTACAACTACATGAGCAAAATGTAAACATTCACGGCTGCTGCGATCCACAAAAATTAAGGTTGTTTTCAACGCCGAATAAAAAAAAAAGCCTGCTAGAATGCTTAATGATCAGCGTTACATTCTTTTCACTGTAAATATGTTTTCCTGCGCATTCGACAGGGAAACATCTAAATCACATTGATCTCACATACTGCCACGTGTACTTCCATCATGCCACCGTCATCCACCCTGCTTCCAGGATATGGCCGTCATCCATCTTGTTCACCAAGCCATCCTTCAAAACATGATTTGCATCTCCACTGTCAGCCGGCATTTTCCATCTAACGCTAAACGAATCTCGCCACCACCACCACCACCATCTGCCGCCATTTTTTCCACTTTCGCCATCATCAGCCATTATGACCACCACAGCTTCCACCTTATTCACTGCTTTTTGAACCACATACACTATTCTTTCCGCAATATCCGCCAACGATTCCAGCATCCACCAACCCAGGATTTTCAATAATGTATGAGAAAATAGTGAACGAAAGAGGCAGGAAGAGGGGAATAAAGACATAAAAAGATCGAGAGAACTAGACAGGATGAAACGTAAACGAAAAAGAGACAGAAAAAAGAGAAAGACAGAAAGTGAAAGAAAGAGAAAAACAAGAGAGAGAAAGAAGCACAGAGAGAAGAAGAAATAAATAAATATAGAATGCGCGAGAATGAAATAGATGGAAAAAATTATTTGCTTGCATCTATCTCGAATATTCGCTGACGGGCAACGCCTATTTTTTGCTCGCAACCAACGACACCGCCGCCGAGACGGACAGCGGAATTTCTGCGAAGCTAGTCGTTTAACGCCGCCGCGTTAAAGTGACAGCCCTGTATTAACATCAAAGAACGGAGCTGGTAAACACTTAAAAAATGACGCACTCATCAGCTTCCTCCCAGTATTAAAAAATATTTTCGAAGGCAATTTCAAACACGGTAACAAAATGTCCCCACTGAATTTCCGCTGAGAGTAGTCTAAGCGATCCGTAAGTGTTGAGCTATATTGTACGTAGACGCCCTCTCTGGAACGCCGTTCTCGATGCGCATCAGCATGGCGTCTTTCATCTCTGTAGTCATGCCTCTAGCACTCGGACGCGCGCAGTCGGACGGCGTCTGAAGCGCTCTTGCATGGCACAAGCATCCTGTGACCAATAAAAACCGTTTAGAAGAACTTGTTGGTGGGCGAGTTGGTGCATTTTAATACAAAAGGGATAACTGCGCTACCTGACACACACGTAACAACCTTAGACACACACAGGCGCAGACTTGCAACTGAATTTTATTACACACATTCCTCCTATAAGTACACTTCGCAGAATTCAATACCGAGCATGCGCTTTTCCGAAAGGTGTCAACACAAAAAAAACTATCAACCATAAGACGTCATCTGAACAGCGCTCATCGATGCACAGAAATGAGATTCATCAATGAGCGCTCGGTATTGAATTCTGCGAAGTGTACTTATAGGAGGAATGTGTGTAATAAAATTCAGTTGCAAGCTGCGCCTATGTGTGTCTAAGGTTGTTACGTGTGTGTCAGGTAGCGCAGTTATCCCTTTTGTAATAAAAACCGTGCTTGGCATCAAAATTTCTGAACGTTTGAATCTCGCTGATCTGTACAGTCTTCTCTTCGGCTTTACATCTTGTCCTACAGAGGGTGTTTTGATTTCACTGCCACGATATTGAATGAAGCCTTAATAGACATAGAGTTTCCTACAATATTTACTAGAGGGAACTGTGGCACTAGTGCCTATGGGAGCTGCAGCGCATGGCACTTCAGCCAGTATGGGAATGATGGGTAGTACACGGATTTGTCTTAGATTCGTTCTTTCGCTTCCATTTGACTCCGTGTGGGCCGCAGCCGCTTTGGGCAAGACAAAGTTCAACAAATGTTCAGCAGTTCTACTTCACCATCTTGATCTTTTACGCCCACCAATTGAAATAGGGTCACGAAGTTCACAAGGATCCATTCTTTTATCCGAAACAAAACCAAAACACAACAATAGACAAAGCCACAAGTGCGTTCAGAGCCCGAAAGCACGAAGACTAGGCAAATCCATGTACACCCATCATTTCCATTGTGGCTTAACGATTGCAACGCCAGAGTTTCCTGAAGTAAATATTGGAAACTGTATGTTAATAGAGACCTAACGATACATTTGTTCTGCGCCGTGTGTACATTGCATCTACGTATGTCTCATACGCTCACGGTTAGGAGTGTTTGAGAAACTCGCCTTCGGAGCGTGAGGACCAAGGTTCAAGCCAAAGCACCCGAGTGAAAATCTAAGTTTTTTTATTCACTCAATTCATTCATTTCATTACAGTGGCAATCGTTTTATGCGACAGACAGACGGACGGACAGTTTTCTAGTTGAGTCAGAATAGAAATGCTTACGAATTTAAAATGTCATAAGGAAGCCCTGCTGGTCAGCATTTTTCGGATGTCCCAGCTACAGCCACTCTCTTGATGTAATGGTGATTTTCTAGCTCGTCGTCGCAATTTTTGTCTTTAGCCAGTAAAGGTCCGTATCTCGTGGTAGCTCGATGTTCTACAGTGACGTTACTCTCTTCGTCACGGCGGGTGGCTGGATCACGGCTTGATGTGGTTGTGTGGTACATAAACGGACAAACACCCCAGCCCCTCCCACCCCTAGTTGTCACGTCGTTGTGAAGGTGAAGACTTGAGCAGTCAAAACGACATTCAGCTATGTATTAGGCGAACGTGTACGCAGCACTGCAAACACTCAAAAAGAGAGCGGCAAGCTACAACTATGGTGGCGAGTGTAGTCATCGGCCGTGGATGTTCGTATAGTCGACGAAACACACCAGCATTTATAGATGTCTGATTCAGAATTCGTGGACTTGCGCTATTACCAGAATAAACTGAGCTGCCCTGGCCGTGCGTGCAGTCTGATCAAAACTGTCTAAAACAAGTGTCAAAGCACCCGTAGCAACTGGCGAGGCTGGCACCGAGTGGTAACAATGAAGCTCCGACGCATAGAATTTGTGAAAGTAGCGCTTATTTCATTATGTGTAGCGGTGGGATCAGGCACGCTTTGAACGCCCATGTCTTCAAGCAACCTTCCAGTGATGTCTTTCCTACGGCCACTAAACGTCTCTTTGTTCGACTGCACTGTTTCATGGGAGGTCAACCACATACACTTGAGTACCATCGCGGCAGCGAACAGTTGGGACGATGTTAACACAGTGCATGTACTAGTAGCCAGTCTGCGCGAGCCAGCTACCGAACTACTGCTGAACCTTCCACCTGGACATGACGATTACATCTGATTACTGACGCGAGCCTTGGCGGATTGGTATGGCGGACCATAACCGCTGTCGCTTCGCTGCAGTCGCCTGCGAGATCGACGCCAGAACCCTGATGAGACGTTTCAAGAGCTTGCTGCCTACATTGAGCGCCACATCTTCATGGCGCTACCGGGCGCTCCCCTGACCACAGTGAACCTCTCTGCGACTGACGCTTTCATTGATGCTATAGAAGACCCCGATGTTCGCCATTGGGTGCGTCTCGGTAAGGCACAAGACCTCAGGACAGCAGTTTCCCTAGCATTCGAAGCAAAATACATTACGCGGACTACTCTAAAATCGCCTCCGCCCCTCTCGAAAGGAGCAATTCTCCTTCCTGTGACAGTCACCACCGGCGTACACCTAAAGACCACCACCATTTTTCTTCCATGGGGTCTGGGGAACAAGAGACACAATGGTTGAGGCGAGGTCCTCAGAATTTCCGACAATCGCCTATTGATGAAGCAGGGAACTTCAAGAGTGCCGAGCCGTCACCTGAGCCGCAGCATTCCATTACTGTGACTTTGCGGACAGTCACACTCTCTTAGCCCAAGGCGCCTTTAAAACTTTCTGCTGCCGATAACTTACCTTACGTTTTCACAGAGGTAAGATTTCTGGGCAAGTCAGCTCAAGCGTTGGTTGACACAGGGGCAGCCGTCAATATACTCGACTCCACTCTTATATCAAGTGTATCCCACTTACTCTAACGTACCTCCATCGCACGGCTTCTGTCATTTAATGGCTCAAAAGTTAAAGTTCGTCGCATCTGCCTGAGTGTGAAAGCTATCGGACAGACGCTTCCAGTAGAATTCGTCATTGCTGAGAGCCCCATTTGCCAATTGGATGTGAGTTCCTTGGATGTGAGTTCAAGCATCGGCCGCTATTGACTTCTCCAGACCGAATCATGGCACTGTGCTACGTACCCATCGCGCATCCACCGCCAGTTAGCTGAGACAAGTTGCTGAAAGTATGCTTACTTCGGTCAAGCGCCTATGAACTTTTGTTTGCGAGCTCGTATGTTTTCCTCTGCAGCGAATGGAACCTGGCAAAGATAACCCTCGCTCAGCAAAAGTAACTGCCAGATGTGCCGCAGTTTTGCAACCTTTGTCCGGAACCTGGATACCCGCTGAGCTCACGCGTAACATCACCGGTGAGATCTCCTTTGAATGCCCCTTCCAAAGAAACAACCTCACCACTAAGACTCCTTACGTGTGTCAAGGGCAAAACGCGGGTTTTCACTGTTAACATTTAACAGCCATACAGCAAAGCTGCATCGCGGCGAGCAAATTGGCGAAGCATCTGAAGTTGTTACTCCCTTAATTGTCCTCGTTGTGTGAACACGTAACGCTAACCTGCCGCATCACCTGTTAAAAACCTGGATTCGGAGATATTCAACTTTCGAACATTAGCGGGATTCTGTAAAGCACTTGCTACAGCAATGCCGTTCCTGTATTGCCGTCTCTGCAGAAGAGCTCGGATGCATGCCGCTTGTTGAGCACCATATTAACACGAAAGGGGGACCTCTTCATCATCAGCCACCCCATGTCGCACCTCATCAGCCAGCATGTCGTCATCCAGGAACAGGTTGACGACATGCTGAAACAAAGGTATTGTATACGAGTATTGCAGTCCTTGGTCTCCCGCAGTCGTACTTGTAAAGAATAAGGACGGCAGCATAAGATTTTGTGTAGACTACAAAAAACTTGACACCATCACTCGACAGGATGTCTACCCTTTGCGGCGCCTCGACGATGCCCTTGACCGTCTAAAGGCAACCTCTTATTTTTTGACGCTACACCTGCTGTCACGCTCCTGGCAAGTGCTAATGCACCCCGAAGACGAGGAGAAGACAACGTTCGTGACGCCCGACGGTATATACCATTTTAACCGACTCCCTTTTGGGTTCTCAAATGCTCTGGCCACGTTTCAGCGTCTTATGCACAAAGTTTGGGGAACTTAAAATGGACCACGGAACTTGCATACCTCGACGACGTTATTGTGTACGCTGCCACTTTCGAGGAGCATCGACATCGCCTCTGCATGGTGCGGGAAGCGTTGCAGGCAGCTGGGCTTCTCCTAAAGCCAGAAAAAATGCTTCTTTGGTTTTGACGAAGTCACCTTACTCGGCCACGTCGTCAGCAAGAAAGGCACACGTCCAGATCCCGAAAAGTTGCGTGCTTTGGCCGCTTACAGTGCCCCTTGCACACCAAAGGAATTTAACAGTTTCTTAGGATTTGTGTCGTACTTCCGCCGCTTTATCAAAGGCTTTCCTCAACGAAGTATGCACCTGACAGCCTTATTGAAGACGGCTGCTAAATGGGATTGGGTACCAAAGCAGCGAGCCGCATTTGCAGACCTTAAGAACGCTTTGCTGCAGCCGCCAACACTGTCTCATTTTTATGAGTCCTTGACGATCATCTTGCATACAGACGCTAGGCAGGACGGCCTTGGCGCTGTGCTTTTACAAGAGGACTCTTCAGGCGAGCAACGTGTACTATCCTATGTCAACCGTCAGCTTTCGGATGTGGAACGTCGCCGTCACTCTTCCGAGCTTGAGGGTCTGGCAGCCGTATGGGTAGTACAGAAATTTCGCCGACCGCACTCCGTCGGAAGAAAGGATCCTGCGCCATCGACCGGACCTAACGTCACAGAAAAAGGCTGTGCAAGCGCTACTGCGCTTTCTGCGTTCGACCGGTCTCTCAGAGTGGCTCTGACTGGAACGTCTTGCGTGTGTGTGCATGTGTGTGAGTGTGTGTTTTGTTTTCATTTTATCTCTCTCTCTCTGTCTGTCCACTTTCTTACCCCTAATTCCCTACCCCTGTGCAGGATAGCAAACCGGTCACTCGCGCCAGGTTAACCTCCGTGCGTTTTTTTTTTCATCTATTACTCTATCTCTCTCGCCCATACCTATATGCTTGTCACTTTACCGTAGTGACAGATAACAGTGCGCTGGCTTGGTTACAATCGTCAAGCCACCTGACCTGAATATTGGCACAATGGTCTCTGAAGCTGCAGGAGTGCGACTTCACAGTAGTACATCGAAGTGGAGCTACGCACAAGGACGCCTACTTTCTGTGTCGCTATCATGTGTCACTTAAAAGCTGCACAAAACAGTGATCGTGAGCTCAGGTCAATCATTGACGTTCTTTGTGCGAGCAGGTCGTGCCATCCGAGCTCACGCTCGACACGGCTTAGACAATGCTATAAAGCGGAAGACGGCCTACTCTTACACTTTGGCGATCACGATCGGGCTCATCTTTGTGGCTGCCTGTACTACCACGAACCCTCCGGTCACACGACCTGAAAACACTTCACGACGCATCTACTGCTGGTAGAGTCGTCGTGATCATCATTCCCTGATGACGTCAGCACACGATGTCATCATGACATCACAGAACAGCAAAATTCGTGACGTCATGATGACTTCACATGTCGTGATCAAGTGACATTGTAGCTTTGCACAGCCTCCATGATCGGTGGACCAATCGCAGAGGCAGAATTCGTCATGCCGTCGGGGATAACCTCATGATCGAGTGCGCTGATACGTCGAAGTACCCTGTACGGTTCGAAGTGTAGTCGAAGAGCCTTTTTACTGGGTCCGCGTCGGCGTATCGGTGTCCAGACCCACACACAGTCGCCGGGTTGGTTTTCCATGTGAGGTCGTCGAAGGTTCCAGCCTAATCGTTGGTTGTTGCTTCAGTTCAAGGATATAGTGTACTGTTCGCGTTGCGGACTCAAGCTTATCGCAACAATCTCAAATAATCAAGAATGTTCGACATTGACGCGGCGCGCCACGGCAGTGGTTACACGTGTAACTGGTCGATTACATGAAAATAGAAAAAAGAAGCGCGCGTGGCAATGTATTGTCCAAAGGTCATTTTGTTTGAGAACAGCCAGTGAGTCTCCATCGGTGTACTACGGCTCCTTGCGTGAGTCATAGCCATAGCGAAGCGCAATCCGTATAATAAGCACCACTTTCCCTATGGCGAGGACCTGGAAAGATTGACGTAGTTGAGGAAGCTGCCACCAGATGACGCTACAGAAGGTAAGGCTGCGCGCGCGCTGCCCGCACCAGTAGTGAGGCGCACTCACTGAGTATTGATACACCTTGTTCGTCTCGCCCTCCCACACATGCTCGCGAACACGGTATTTAAAAAAAAATTGTCAGGTACGCGAGCTGTTCAGACGCACCCCGACACAGTGTAGGAGCAGATATGGGCTTTGGAAACAACAAGAATAAGGCTGACAAAAAGAGCGAGGAAGTTGCATGACTTTAGGTAGACAATACAGTAGTATATCAATTAAATGAGATCTTTTCAAGCAATCCAAAGCCGGGAATCCTTTTTGAAACCTCTTCCCCGAGCATTGCAATCGAAGTTGAAACTTGGCAAAATGGGTCTAAATTGAGGCAGATCGCAAAGGCTCTCTGGTAAAATCTTGAAATAGCCTGGGAAGCAGGGCTGGGCAGAGATACTCAGAAAAGTATTCCGGAATACAGATATCGAAATACATGAACTGGAAGCCTAAAATACAGATACTGAAATACATTTCCTTTTAACGTAACGGGATATTTCGGAGATACTTTTGCAATAAGACGAAAAAAGTAATCTGGAATACAGTTACAGCGATACAGATACTGGAATACTTTTTTTTTATTTGAAGGATGCTCATACTACGCAAAGACACTTATTAGTGCAGCATAATGCTGTAATTAAAGTTACAGTGCATCGAAACGTTCAGTTCATTTATTTATTTATTACAGTACCCTCAGCGCCATTAAGACATTGCAAGGGAGGGGGTGGACAAAGTACATAATCAGCAATAATGACATAATTACAAGTATCAATTGCAATAAAAATACACTATTTCACAGCAACAGTAACGAGGATTGGACACCGAAATCGACATACTTGGCGAACAAACTAAGCTATGCTAGAAATAGCACACTTTAAGCGAATCACTCGAATCACTAATGAACACCAGCGAATTGAGAAAAAGTATGCATTTACTTTGCACTTAAGATCTGCTTTGCTGAGAAGGTTGCTGTGTAGGCTTCTCAAATAGGCTGTCTTCTAACAGCGTCGGTTCAGCCTCAGCACAAGACTCACGAAAGAAAAAAAAAGTCTCTCTACCGCTGAAGGCGAGCAGAAATTCGTGTTATAGTGAATAAATATCGCCTTCATAGCCGTATTGCCCTGCAGCGTGGCGATATCTCTTCTCGGCTCATCTAGATACCGAAACGCTTCCGCCCTCGCTTGGGTTGTTCTGACTGTTCAGAATCCGGTCTGTCCCCATCTTCGGAATCCTAAAGGCGCGTTTACACTAGAACGACACGACACCGATTTCGGTCTGCCGACTGTCGCCGGGAGCGTCTTTTGTCGTGCCGTCGTCCTATTTACACTGAAACGACGCCAACAATCGGCCGATCGTCTATGAAAGACGCCGTCCGCGTCTTATCGTGCTCCCAGCCTCTCGTCGGCCGATTCTCTTGTCACAGGGAAGGCGCGCACAGCGACACCGACTAAACTTGCGCGCTAAAGTTGAAAACGGGGGAACACCTGCAGCTCGTTTCGGCCGTCCTCCCTCTTCTACCATTGTCCCTCTCGGGGTAGCGGAGCGGCCCCCGCCACCCCTTCCGGCGTCGGGGACGGGGGTGCGGACAGACAAAGGGAAGCAAATAAAAGACATCGGATGGGTGCGCGAGAGGCCCATTGTCAAATGCCCGAGTATGTCGAGGGGGATCTCCCCCAATATCTACCCCTTCGACGTTCGAAGCAACGACATGGGAAAAGTTTAGCTCGGCCACCGATCTCGCGAAGACCTCCCGACAACACGTCGGCCGATACGTTCTGCTGGTGTTTTTGGTCTGCCATCATGTTACACTACTACGATATGCTGTCTTTGGAGGCGTCGGCGTCGTTGTCGGCCTAGTGTGACCAGACGGTCCGGCGTCATCGTCGGCGGGCGACTCGTCGGACGACCGTCTGCGTCTGCCTCGTGTCTGCGTCGATGTCGTGTCGCTCTAGTGTAAACGCGCCTTTAGCGGTCTGACCCTGTCGGCTTCAATGAAGCTGTCACCACCACCGACGCTACCAGCACCCATTTCGGAAAGCCGCAACAGGCGAAGTCGGCTCCGGCGGTGGGGGAGCCTGCTACCACAAAAGACCGTTTCACGCATGTAATCCATTAGGAAGGCACCCTGACATTGGAGAGGTGGCTGAAAGCGCGTCAAAGATAGCCATCTTCTAGACCCTTCCGCCGCGACTACGGCAACTGCTTTTGGAAGTGCCGCCGCTTTGAGAACTGAATACACGCGAAGCATTGCAAAGCCTGTTCCAAGGCGGTATTCGCGCGGGGGGTCGCGAAGTAATAGCTTGCCACCTGAAAAAAATTAGGCGTGCTGCACTGACCTTGAGATACAGCGACTTTCGTTGGCAGAGGCCGACAACACTGCCCCCGCGATTCTACCGCCTGCGGCGTCGCGCGCTTTACCGCATGGACCATTCTGTGCTTGAGCGGAAACCATCGCCGCCCTATCTGTCGGTGACCGGCGGCGCGCCTTTGCTTGTCTTGGCACAAAAAAGAAAAAAAAAACGCCATTCCCCCATTGGAAACACGCCTCAACTCATTTCCGACACAAAAAAACAATGTAACGAGATACCCGTGTCCAGCATAGTATCGCGATACAGGCGATACATCGCAAATGTATTTCACTACTGAGATACAAATACATTTTTCAAATGTATCTCGATACAGAAATACTGATACTCAAAAGTATCTCTGAAATACTATCGCGATACTCTTGTATCGCGATACTGCCCAGCCCTGCTGGGAAGGTAGGCGCTTTGTGGCACGTCATTAGAATTATGCCTAAAATGTTTAGCGCTTCACTGGTATCTCAAACCGAAAGTCGTTTTTCGTATCGCGTTTATTTCTTGAGATATGATTTTCTTATGTGCTTCCCATTGAGCTACGGCGGCGCGGCCGGGTGCCGCCGAGAGATGGCGCGACATGTACATGTCCCTAAATCCTGGGGATGACGATATTCATATTTTGCAATATTTCTTATTTTACGTAATCAGAGAATCTAGCAAGGACTGATACCAAACGATTTCAGGCAGGAGCACGAGCGCGTGCTTTCGTCGCGCCGGCAGTCGTTCTCAAGTGAATATGCTTAAGACTTACGTTGTGCACCGCTACTGCAATATACAGAGCAGGTGGATTAGCTTTCTTTTTTGTTTACTCGGGCGTGCGACGGTACTACTATTTATGCTTTTTCGCTGCAGGTGTCCTCCACCACGTGTATACATTCAATACTGCACAGTGGCAATGTCACCGTCAAATTGTTGATGGCAAGATAAGTTACAGTCTTCATATCGACTTTTATATTGCAGCTTCAGTGACATGGCCGCTGACAAGAAAGCGCAACAGTAGAAATAATTTACAGTAGTGCTCTTAGAAATATTAGCATCAGCGGAAAAGAAAGAACAAACGAACAAATTAGAGAAAGAATCCCGTGTCTGTCAGTTCAATTATAGCAATTCATTCACGAAGACACGTGTTTACAGTGAGCATGTTTTATTGCGAGAGCACCACTTATATGGACACTGTCGGCTGGATTTTGCCGTAGCCATCTCGCCTTCATGTCCCGGTATATATATATATATATATATATATATATATATATATATATATATATATATATATATATATATATATATGTATATATAAGCCACATAGCAAAATAATTCAGAAGAATTTCTTCCGCAGCGCGGTATCGAATGGGCAACTCTCGCTCCGCAGCATGCGGCGTTAGACGGCTAGTCCACGAGTCCGCCTTTCAGCATGCTAACGGCGAGCTATATATACACCATTTACTTCAGCGTGCTTTCTTGGCCACCGGCGAGATCGCGCGAGGTACGCGAGGGGCACGCTTTAAATGTCGTCGGCCCGCCCGTGCGATGCGCGCGCCTCTCATGCCTTGCATGCAAGGTGTACTTTACTCTATAGGACGTGGTCGCCTGCGCCCGCGCTTAACTCGTGGGGGGGAGGGGGGCTGTATGCATTGTGCTTTCACCCCCTATTGCAAAACCCAGCGCCACTGGGTACCAGCGTCCAGTGCCATGCCTGATTATGGGCCCAGCGTCGCGCTGGATACTGGGCCGCTGGAGCGGCGTTTTACTGGGAGGCGCTGGGTACTGAAGCGCAAAACGGTTCTACAGCGTTAAAACGGTGGTGCCTGCGTTCCCTGCATAAATATATTAGTAAAGAAAATCATAAAGAAAGCATTAGTGCAATAAAAAAAAGAAAAAAAACCGTATGAGAAAAAAACCTCTACCACGAGGATTCGAACTCGCCACCTTTCAATCTCCAAGCGAGTACTCTACCACTGCGCCACGCTGTTTTATTTTTGTCTTTATTGCAGGGCTTCAGTTTTCAACCGTGAGAAGAGAGTACATCCTGTCTACAATTGTTTCATGTGCAACAGCAATTCCATGCGAGGTACCCAATCGGGTACATCCTTTTGCATTTTTTGCAATTCAAGAAATGAAGTGAGCGTCTCACAAAAGTAATATATGGCTCGCCGAGCATCAACATCAGCGTTACGTACAGCCATTCGGGACCTCCAAATGCTGTAAAGCGCCAATAACATTGCTGAAACACGTCAACGTCGCTGTAAAAAGGCTAGTCAACACAGTAAGACAGCGTTCCGTTTCATATTTCGGTGTGGTGTATTCAAGGAAGACACGACCTTCCTTTCCAAATCACGCTTGCGTCTTTATTAGACACAAACCAAGGGTGGCCGCCAACGAATGTAATGCCCAAAATGGGAAGAGCGCTAGGTTTCTTAAGAATTTCCGTTTAACTCCGAAAAATATCAAATGTATCGAGAAGCAGGGTACAGTTTGACGGCTGTTGCTGCCGATTTTTAACAGCCGTTTCTCGCCCTTGCTAATGATGAACACGTACAGAAGCTTTATGATGACTCGTTCGATAAACGCGCGCCTACATGAATTCATAATGAGTAGTTTTCTCGCGCGAGCGACGATATTACTGCGGGGCGGGCGTGCCTGTAGTCTGACTTGCAGTTCTATCGATACCTACAACTACAAAACCGATCCGCAAAAACAAATACAATTGAAAAAAGATGCCGTTGAAAAAAGATGCCGGTGTGTTAGTTCACTAACGCGTACCAGTTGACAGGTATGTGTTCTGACTTATGAGTCACAGAAGTACCGGCGAGTGCGGCCGGCTGCTTTCGGTGAGCCAGCGTTTGTTGCTGAAAGCGCATCGCATCGATAGTCATCGCTCCTTGTGCGGACACCGTACACAAGAAAAATGGTTAATTTAGGTTAACGGATGTCAAGACTATACTTTACAGTAAATCTTGGACGTTGGAATTGCGTGTACTTAAACCAAGAAGCGCCGGTGGCAAGACGGACTCGGCCGGTACTCTAGGCCTAACACTCGCTGGGAGCCGCACTGGGTAGGACCGATGTCGGCATAGATGAGTTGCGATGGTGAAGTTTCTGCATTTTAGCCTCGAAACCTTTTTAACTGTTACCTAACGTATAGCTGAAGTAAGTGGAAGTGCAAGAATTGCCCGAGATGCGTTTCCGGTGTGGCGATATCGAACGATGGCTGTTTTTTTAGCCTCCGTTGGGAGAGGTCGCGAAGCCAGAGCTCATTTACTTCTTGCCAACTGCACGGCGATGTAACGATTTGCTCTGTATGTTCAGACCAACGCCTCCAGACTTATAAATATTACAATATGAAGTCATTACCGCAACACATCACGGACGCAATACTGATATATATATATATATATATATATATATATATATATATATATATATATATATATATATATATATATATATATATATATATATATATATATATATATATATGAGCGGCATGCACAAAATGTGTATGTATTGCTGCTACGTGCTCCGCAACAATTAACGACGTTATTGGCACTGCATGAATAAAAAAAGCGTGGTAGAAAGCAAAATGACCAGTGTTGGCTGTTTTGGGGTATTAACATATTTTTCTCCACATTCGACAAACATTAAAAGTGACCGTTTTATAGCATATATATCATATAACGTATATCATGAAAATAGTGCGCATCTCCTTGTCTTTTTCTGCCAAGCAAGAATTTGTCACACATGTTTGGGACACGTTAGGATAGCATATCGAATGAGACATTCGATATTCAACGATACCAAAGCATTCCGCCGCGCACGATACTGAAAGCAGCACGCGGCACTGGCAGAACATTGCAGGCTCCAGTATGTGCCAGCGCACGCCAGTGAGAATTCCAGCGTCTCCAGCGCTTCCCAGTGAGCGCCAGCGTCACAGCGGCAAAGCCCGTGGCTCTACAAGTGCGACCCAGCGCTTTCACAGTGCTTTCACCGGAGTCCCAGTGAAATCGAGCGTGTACCAGTGTTCTCAGTGCGGTCCAGCGCCAAGAAACGTACTGGTATCACGCTGGAGGTACTGGAACGGCACTGGTTTTTGCAATAGGGCCGCGATGTCCGCGTTGAGGTTACAGAGCGTAGGAAGGTCACTTCGCTCGCTGCAGTGCCAGCGTTTGCGAAAGGAGCCCACTGTTCAAAGAGAAATAAGTAACGACTGTAACAGTTGTTAGTTCGCGCTCGTCCTGTGTATACCTCTGCGTTCGTTTCGTGCGTCCTTCGTTATGTTTGAGCAGCGGCCTTTGAAGCTGTCACACCTAAATGTTCACGCTCGTCCTGTGTGTGTTCTTTTCGTGCGTCCTTGCGCTTCAGCAACGCGCTGGTAATTTCGAGTTTCTTTTCGTTCTTTGCGTTACATTCCGATTTGTTGCTATCGCATTCATTGCTTCGCCGTTGCGGCGAAACTGACTTTTTATCTTAGAGCACAAACGTTATGTCCTACGTGAGGTATGCATAATCTAGGTCACTACGGCCTACATATATTACAGCGAAAGCTGTTATGAGATTTCACCGGCCGGTTTTGGCGCCGTAGTTGTCCGCCGCCGCCGCCGGTGTCCGTAACCAGTATCGCTCGAAATAAGAAAAAAAAACAAAATGAGAAAGAAAAATTCAGGGTGGAACGAAGTTCGAACATGGGCCCTCTGTGTGGGAGCCCAGTATTCAACCACTGATCCATGCCGGTGCTTGAAACTGCGTTGCAAAAAGGCTCTATACAGGCTTCATGTCGGGAAGGAACCACATTAGCAAATGCAATATAGCGTGGTAGAAGAGTAAAATAAGCACTAAGCGTCGCACAACGCGAATTCTGTAACCAGGCGTCACACAATGCGCATTGCGCAACGAGAAGGTTGTTGAATGCTTCCAACCCATTACAAAGGGTTCTGCCATAATTCTTCATCGTCATCAGGCACAGCATCAATAAAGTGCGCATAATGCCTTACATGCGTTTAGCGAGTACCAACGCTCTCCGTAGAATGACGAAAAATCGCACAGTGCCTGCTGCCCTACTTCTCAGAAATTACAATGATTTCTAGCGTAGTGGGTTCCTCGCAAGTGCACCTGTATTGGTTGCCAAGGAAGCCCATAAGCGCACGATCCATTTCCTCGGGGTCTCAGTAAAATTACAATGATTTATAGCGGAGTGGGTTCCTCGCAAGTGCACTTGTATTGGTTGCCAAGGAAGCCCATAAGCGCATGATCCATTTCCTCGGGGTCTCAGTAAAGTTCTTCACCCCCCCCCCCCCCCCGTCTCTCTCCCACGTCAACGTATCTTATACAGCATGACGAGAGAGGGAAACAGCGCCTGGGCGTCACCCAATGCAAATTACATAACTGGTGGGCCGTTTAAAGCTTCCAACCCATTACAAAGAGCTGAGCCATAATTTGTCATCGTCATTAGTCGTCGCGTCAACAAAGTTCATATAATGCCTTACAGACGTGTAGCTGGTGCCTCGCTTCTCCGCAGAATGACAAGTAATGGCTTAGAAGGTGCTTCCCAACTTCACAAAAATTGTGATTTATGGCGTAGTGGGTACCTTTCTAGTGTACTTGTATTGTAGCCCCAAGAGAGCTTACAACGGGATCTAGAAATGCCGCTTTTCCAGCTTTCGCTGTGATTGTGCTGCGGTTTCAACGCAGGCCTGGCATTTTTTTTTACTATATTGCTACAAAGGGCTATTATAGCTGACGATGAAGGCAGTACGGAAGAAGATGAGGCTGTCTGATATCCGCCCAGACTGCTTTATATTTTGAACTTCAATTTCAATTTTGCGCAGCACAGTCACAGCGAAAGCTGGAAGAGCGGAAAATTTCTTGTGGCTACTAATACAAGTAAACTAGCAACGTACCCACTACGCCACAAATCATAATTTTTGTAAAGTTGGGAAACACCCACCACGACATTATTCGTCATTCTGCGGAGAAAGGAGCTGTAGAGCTGGGTTGAACGAGACGGACACGTCTTTTCAGTAACAACGTCTAGGTTTATTCTGCCCAACAAGAGCGAGGAAAGTAGAGCAAGTACGCACACTGCACCGGAAGTGGCGAGAGTGAAAGAGAGAAGAATGTTCGTAAAGAGAGAAAGAAAAGGGAGCTCGCGGTCCGGCACCGAACCGAGGCGCCCCGCAGAGTTTTTACGACCGCGGGGGTGTGCGACGGTGGACGCGTCGCTACAGATTGCTCCCCCCTTAGAGAGGAAGCTGGTGCGACGAGCGATTTTCAGTTCAATCGTCATCCCAGTGAACACGGCGCAGTGGTGGTGACGAGAGGCACGATGGAGAGGAGGAGCCGTTGTGTCCAGCGGAGGGAGGCACGGCGAGGTAATTAAGCGCGGGTGCCTCGCTGAACGCTGGCTTGAGTCGCTCAAGCGCGATTGTGTCGCGTGTCCCGTTCATGTCGACGACGAAGTTGGCAGGCCGGCGCTCCAACACACGGAAGGGGCCGAGGTAGTGTGGTTGAAGCGGGGCGCGCACAGGGCCGTACCGCACAAACACATGTGTCGCTGTTTGTAGGTCCTGAGCGATATACGCTGCACGTGGCTGGCTGCGTGTAGGCTGCGGACGAATGTGTCGAAAGACCTCGCGCAGCTGGTTGACGTATTCAGTGGTTGTTAGCTTGTTGGCGCTGCCGCTTTCTTCGAAAAAATCGGCAGGCAGGCGAAGCGAAGTGCCGTAAACAAGCTCGGAAGTGGAACAGGAGAGGTCCTCTTTGAAAGAAGATCGAATTCCGAGAAGCGTGAGCGGGAGGCGGTCAACCCACTTGTCGGGGCAACTGTGCGCCGTGAGTGCTGCCTTGAGATGACGATGGAATCTCTCGACGAGGCCGTTTGTTTGGGGATGGTATGACGCTGTTCGTAGGCGTGAAATACCAAGAAGTTTCAGAAGCTCCGAAAAGAGGGACGATTCGAACTGGCGACCCCGGTCAGACACAATCGTTGTCGGACAGCCAAAACGGGATATCCAGCTGGAAACAAAGGCTTCTGCGACTGTAGCGGCAGACATGTCGGGCATAGGCGTCGCTTCGGGCCAGCGGGTGAAGCGATCGACACAGGTGAGAAGGTAGCGATAGCCTTGACATGGAGGTAGCGGGCCAACGATGTCAATATGCACGACGGCGAAACGTTCATCGGGTTGCAAGAAAGGCTTTGACGGGGGAACGGGGTACCGTTGAACTTTGGCGCGCTGACAAGGTGCACACTCACGGACCCAATCCCTGATGTTGGCGTTCATGCCCGGCCAGACAAAGCGTGACGAAATAAGCTTTTGGGAAGCACGAATTCCGGAGTGAGAAAGACCGTGATAGGCACTGAATATTTTCTTCCGGAAAGGGCTGGTTAGGAATGGTCTGGGTGTGCCTGTTGAGGTGTCGCAAATTATTGGCACATCTTCAAATGTCACTGCTTCGAGCTGAAGTGATGTGGACGCTTCGCGTAGGTGTTGAAGCTCGGTGTCGTTTGATTGGGCTGCAGCCAGATCTTGGAGGTTGAAGGGAAATGATGTTGAGGTAGAACTTTTGGAGCGACTACGCGTGATGGCATCCACGCGGCTGAGGGCGTCCGCTGGAGCGTTGTCAACACCGCTGATGTGGCGTATATCGGTTGAGAACTCCGAGATGAAGGCCAGCTGGCGCACCTCGCGTGGTGTGTACAGGGAGTCAGAGCGGCCGATTGAATAGGTGAGAGGTTTGTGGTCAGTGAAAATTGTAAAAGAGCGGCCTTCAAGTAGGTGTCGAAAATGCCGCACGGCGAGAAAGATGGCGAGCAACTCACGGCCGAAAACACTGTAGTTTGTTTGGGCAGAGGTCAAGCGCTTGGAGAAAAATGCAAGGGGCTGCCACTCATCGTTCACCTTTTGCTGGAGTACGGCCCCAACCGCAGAACAGGATGCATCAGTCATGAGTGCCAAGGGGTAACTCGGGTTGGGGTGCGACAGCAGTGTGGCTTCAGCCAAAGCGTGCTTGATGGAGTTGAAAGCTTCGTCCGCCGCGGTGTTCCATGGCAGTGCTGTTTCCGAGTGTTTGCCACAAAGCAAATGGTCGAGGGGTTCCAACAACGTAGCACAGTTTCTAATAAATCGGCGGTAGAAGTTTACGAGCCCTAGAAACTGGCGCAGTTTGGTTATTGATGTAGGCTTGGGGAACTCGACGATGGATTGCACTTTGTCAGGAAGAGGGCTAATTCCAGTGCTGTCCAAGCGATGGCCCAGAAAATTAAGAAATGGAACTCCGAACTCACTTTTGGCAGTGTTCACAACGATTCCGCTTGCTGACAGGCGCTCGAAAAGTTGACGGAGATGTTGCAGGTGTTCCTCGTGAGATGTGCTTGCCACCAGTAGGTCGTCGACGTAGGCGAACACGAACGGCAAGCCGCGTATGACCGTGTCGATGAACCGCTGTGATGTCTGTGCAGCATTTCGAAGGCCGAATGGCATTCTCAAAAATTCGAAGAGGCCAAATGGGGTGGTAATCGCTGTCTTAGGAATATCTTCTTCTGCTACTGGAATTTGGTGAAAGGCTCGGACTAAGTCAATTTTGGAGAATACTGTTGTTCCATGTAGAGCTGATGTGAAATCCTGAATGTTAGGCAGGGGATACCGGTCCGGAACGGTTTTTGCGTTCAGGGAACGGTAGTCTCCACAAGGCCTCCAGTCACCCGACTTTTTGGGAACGAGGTGGAGTGGAGACGCCCAGCTGCTAGATGATGGTCTTATTATTCCAAGTTCTATCATATGTTCGAACTCAGCCCTGGCAACTTTGAGCTTATCAGGAGCAAGTCGTCGTGGGCGAGCGAAAACAGGTGGACCAGTGGTGATGATGTGATGGCGGACATCATGTTGTACGGGTTTTGTCCAGTCAGGTGGTTGGGTGATGTTTGGGAACTCTCGAAGAAGCTCAGAGAAACGGTCATTGGCCACTGTTGTAGTTGGGGCGATTATGCATGAGTCATGGGAAACGACACCATGAACAGAGAGAAGTGTAGTAGTGTCTAGCAGTCGATGCCGTTTCACGTCGACCAGCAGTCCATGGTGGTTTAAGAAGTCAGCGCCAATGAGGGCACGGCGTACGTCAGCGACGAGAAAAACCCAACGAAACACGCGGCGCAAGCCGAGGTTGAGAGTGAGCGACCGTGATTTGTACACGGGGATCTTGCTACCGTTGACAGCTTGAAGGTAGGAGATCGGGGGTGTCGTTCGGTCGGATTTTTGTGCCGGAATGATGCTGACCTCTGCACCAGTGTCCACCAGGTACTGCTGGCCTGTGATTCTGCACATGACGTGTAGTAGGCGACTTTCTGGTTGGCCGTGACCCGTCGTCGCCGTTATTGGTCGGCCTTCTTGTTTTCCTGCCACGAGCAAGGTTGGAGACAGTGACGCGCGTCCTTCCCAAAACGACGGTGGTAAAAACACATCCTTGGTGGTGTGGGAGACCGGGAGCGTTGTTCTCGTCCATACCGCGGGGTGCTTGGGCTGCGGTTTCTTCGGTGACGTGGTGGGGGGTAATGACGCTCCGCAGCACAAACCAGTTCTTCCAAGCGATGGCAAAGTGCGTCGATAGGAGAAGCAGGGGCAGATGATATCTGTGGAACGACACTCACGTTGTTGGATGATGGCGTGACGTTGCACACATACGGCGTCGCTACCTCCAGGACTTTATCTGCCAGGCTGGCCAAACTGTTGAGGTCCAACGTGGATGCAGTGGCGAGGACCATTTGCACATTGGCCGGAAGGCGCTGCAGAAAGAGTTCGCGCAGCAAGTTGTCATCTGTGGGGGTTGTGCTGCTACTCATCAGTGTACGCATATGACGAAGAAGCTGGCTTGGCCGGCGGTCGCCCAATTCCTCCGCGGAGAGCAGTTGTTGGATGCGAGAACGCTGTGATGCCGTCGTTCGCTCCAACAGAGCAGCCTTGAGAGTGCTGTATGGTGTGGCGGAGGGCGGTCCTGAAAGCAGGTCACATACCTCTTCGGCAGCGGCAGGTGAGAGCGCCGAAACAACGAGATGGTACTTGCGTTGTTCCGTGCGCACGCCAGAAAGCACGAATTGTGACTCTGCTTGCAGGAACCAGATCGAAGGGTTGCGGTCCCAGTAAGGTGGAAGTCGGAAGGAGACCGCAGAGACGTCATGATCGGTCGTGCCAGTAGCTTCCGTGTTGGGGTGCGTCTCGTTGCGTTGCATGGCTCTACAATACTTCGGCAGTGCCGCGAATCACGTCCGGGTCACCACTTTGTAGAGCTGGGTTGAACGAGACGGACACGTCTTTTCAGTAACAACGTCTAGGTTTATTCTGCCCAACAAGAGCGAGGAAAGTAGAGCAAGTACGCACACTGCACCGGAAGTGGCGAGAGTGAAAGAGAGAAGAATGTTCGTAAAGAGAGAAAGAAAAGGGAGCTCGCGGTCCGGCACCGAACCGAGGCGCCCCGCAGAGTTTTTACGACCGCGGGGGTGTGCGACGGTGGACGCGTCGCTACAGAGCTACCATATGTAAGGCATTACTTGCAGTTTGTTGATGCCACGGGTGATGACGATGAAGAATTATGGCTGAGTCATTTGTAATGGGTTGGAAGCTTTAAACGACCCAGTAGTTACGTAATTCACATCGTGTGACGCCCGGTCATTATTTTACTCTCCCACCATGCTATATAACATAGGTCAACGTGAGAAAGAGAGAGACAGAGAAAGAACTTTATTGAGACCCTGAGGAAATGCATCATAGGAGCATTATGGGCTTCCTTGGCAACCTATAGAAGTGCACTTGCGAGGAACCCACTACGCTACGCTATAAATGATAATTTTTTGAAGTAGGGAAGCAACCACTATTTGATTTTTCGTCATTCTGCGGAGAATCGTGGTACCCGCTAAACACCTTTAACGCATTATGTGCACTTTGTTGATGATGTGGCTGATGACGATGAAGATTTATGGGAGAGCCCTTTGTAATGGGTTGGAAGCATTCACCAACCCACTCGTTGCGCAATTCGCATTGTGTGACGCTTGGTTACAAAATTCGCGTTGTGTGACGCTTGGTTGTTATTTTACTCTTCTACCACGCTACATTACATGTGTTAATGTGGTTCCTTTGCGTCATGAAGCCTGTATAGGGTCTTTTTGCAACGCAGTTACAAGCACCGGCATGGCTCCGAGGTAAAACACTGGGCTCAGGTTCGAACCTCGTTTCATCCTGGAAATTTTGTCTTATTTCGTCTTCTTTTTCTTATTTCGAGCGATAGTACTTACGGACACCGGCGGCGGCGGCGGCGGACAAGTACGGCGCCAAAAAAATGCCAGGCCTGCGCTGAAACCGCAGCACAGTGAGCGAAAGCTGGAAGAGCGGCGTTTCTAGTGCCCATTGTAAGCTCTCTTGGGGCTATAATACAAGTACACTAGAAAGGTACCCACTACGCCATAAATCACAATTTTTGTGAAGTTGGGAAGCACCTTCTAAGCCATTATTTGTCATTCTGCGGAGAAGCGAGGCACCAGCTACACGTCTGGAGGGCATTATGTGAACTTTGTTGACGCGACGACTAATGACGATGAAGAATTATGGCTCAGCTCTTTCTAATGGGGTGGAAGCTTTAAACGGCGCACCAGTTATGTAATTTGCATTGGGTGACGCCCAGACGCTAATTCTCTCTCCCGTCATGCTGTATAACATACGTTGACGTGGGAGAGAGACGGGGGGGGGTGAAGAACTTTACTGAGACCCCGAGGAAATGGATCATGCGCTTATGGACTTCCTTGGCAACCAATACAAGTGCACTTGCGAGGAACCCACTACGCTATAAATCATTGTAATTTTACTGAGACCCCGAGGAAATGGATCGTGCGCTTATGGGCTTCTTTGGCAGCCAATACAGGTGCACTTGCGAGGAACCCACTACGCTATAAATCATTGTAATTTCTGAGAAGTAGGGCAGCAGGCACTGTGCCATTTTTCGTCATTCTACGGAGAGCGTTGGTACTTGCTAAACGCATGTAAGGCATTATGCGCACTTTATTGATGCTGTGCCTGATGACGATGAAGAATTATGGCAGAACCCTTTGTAATGGGTTGGAAGCATTCAACAACCTACTCGTTGCGCAATTCGCATTGTGTGACGACTGGTTACAGAATTCGCGTTGTGCGATGCTTAGGGCTTATTTTACTCTTCTACCACGCTATATTGCATTTGCTAATGTGGTTCCTTCCCGACATGAAGCCTGTATAGGGCCATTTTGCTCCGCAGTTTCCAGCACCGGCATGGCTCAGAGGTTGAATACTGGGCTCCCACGCAGAGGGCCCAGGTTCGAATCTCGTTCTATCCTGGAATTTTGTTCTTATTTCGTTTTCTTTCTCTTATTTCGAGCGATACTGGTTACGGACACCGGCGGCGGCGGCGGATAACTACGGCGCCAAAAACGGCCGGTGAAATGATCTCATAACAGCTTTCGCTGTAAAACGCCCCTTGCTGTGATGTCATAACAGCTTTTGCTGTAAAACTAACCGGTTCTTGGCCAATCCCCCAGTGTGGGTATGAGCCACAGCTTCCAGGGTCTACTCTAGTCTACATCTTGTATGCTTGCTTCTTAGCGCGCGCTTTAAATTCCTTGTAAAGATATTCTGAAAGGCTTCATCTCGCCGTAACATTTTCGTGTAGGTGCTCGCTGGGCGGACGTAATCGGTGGAACATAGCTTACTCGGTACGGTGTCAGTAGGCGAGTTGGACAACACCCTTGAAGCAGTCAATAAAGGCTGAATGCGCCGACACAAAATCAAATGCTAAGGCGAGTACAGCAGGACACTGCTCCAATGCGTAAAAAAGCAAACAGAAGTGTGGCGTCCGGCCCCAGCAACATGGGCAGTACACACCCCAGTGACAACCATACTTGCACCATCCGCTACACGGACAAGAGCTATCGAAGCTGTAGTAAGATCCTTCTTTAGTCGAGCACGGATATTCGAGTTTATAACCGATGTGTGAGCGCTTCTGTCAATGAGTGCTATGACAGGTGTTCCGTCGATATCTACTTCGATCAAGTTGCTGTGTCCCGGTAGTGTAAGGAGAGAAATTTCGGGTAGGGACGCTATTTTTCTGAGGAGCGGTTAAAATAGGAGGAAAAAGGAAAGCGATGGCATAGTGTCGAGTGGGACGGGCCGAGGCTCGGCGAAGGAGAACGGTTTGGGCATGTGGGTAATGGCGTGGCAGCGTCGTCTTGAACGCGCACCGACAGGGCGTATCCACCCGCAAGACGTCGGGCACTTGAATAGCTCGGCCAATGCTGCGAGTTGCAGGAAGAGCGTCAATGGCCGGAAACATGGCCGATGCATCCGCAGCAGAAGCAGATAAGCCTGTCATCGGAGGTTTGCGATCCAACGTAATTTCAATAACGACGACGGGTGTGCGTGTTTCGGGACAGCTCAGGTACACCGAATACACTGGGCAAAGTGTGTGCAGCCTTGCGTTAGCGAGTTCCTGGCGTAAAACGCTCTGGATAAGGAAAATCGTTGCGTGTGAATCGCCGAGAACACGAACCAAAGCAGGAACTGGATTTGCATGAGAAGCTTTGTGGTGGACGATGCGCCCAATATTCTCAGATGCAGCAGGAGCAAGTGGTAGGCAGATCTGCTCGCAAGCACACCTTGCATCCGTGTTGAAAACACGTGAAAAGTTTGCAGTGATTCAATGACTTTCTGCTACTTCAAAGTGTCGACAGTTCTTAGCCCTTTCCTTCCCGTTGAGGACTATTGTCGTCATGAGATGTTGCACCAAAATGATCATTCACGACTTTAATTGTCATAAAGAGAAATTGGTCCCACAGGGTACCAATGATGACCATACTCGTGATAGTTTTGTTTCTTGACGCTAAATGGCCACACTTGTCTATTTTGTGCCATTTTTATCTGGGCTTCCACTTTATTGCCATTTTTCATTGTATAGCCATGCGCTGAAGCCATCTTCAAGCTATCTATTTTTCAAAATTGGTGAAATAGTGGAACACCATTGAATTGAAATAATGGTACCGTTTTATTCAGCGAAACAGCTATACAAGGTGAGCGAAAAAGTATCCAGTAAATATGGCACAATTTTCTGCTTTTTTTACGGCAGGGAAAGGGTTAATGACGTCTTCCTCTGTTGACGAGCTGCGGATGTCAAGGGTAAACGCGTCGTCTGATTCGCTTAATGATGTACTATACCGTTTCCGTTTCCAGACCTTCTCACATATCTTACGGCAAAGCGCGAGAACATCTTGAATATATGCAAGACAGGACTCGGTGAAACTCTAAAGTCGGCATGCGAGTTCTTTCAGCGCAGCACGGCGCCGCCCAGTTGGCTTGCAGAACAGATTCTTCAGCTTTTGCTTACACACATCCTAGGTCGTGATATCCACCTAGTAGTTAAAATATAAGAGATTTGCTGTTCACGTAAGGCAAAATATGATATTGCCTAGCATGCGAGTCTTGTCCCAGCTGGCGAGTGCCCTGAGGCTATCGTACATGCGAAGCTAATCTTTCACTTCAACGTCCTGGGTGCGGGAAAAGACGCCCGGATCGTGCCGTTGTACTAGGACGACGGGTAGGTTGGAGATGGTCGGGTGCAGCACGGTTGGTTGAGGCTCAATTGACGAAGCTCTCGAACGACCCTAGTTGTCGTCTTTAAATGGTATCGCATATGTAGCCAAGGAGCGTCCGCTGGCGGAATCTGTCTTGAATCTTGAAGAACCGCGCACTCCTCCAAAATGTCACGGTGAGAAAATGAGTTCCAGAACATATTTACAAGGTAGGTGCAGCGGAACACTCAGAGGCAGGCATAGCCCAGTCCCTGCGGTTAGAATATTTTGAAAGAATACGTGTCATGCATAGGAGTACGCAATATTTTCCTAACTATATCACTGCGCGTATGTGGCACGTCATAGTGAAAGAATGTAGATGCATTAGAGAAAGTTCCTGCATGGGTTTGAATTTGGACGTAAGGCCCCGCAGGCGGTGACTTAATCGATTACCTGGCGTATCGCTGTACAAAGGCCATACGGGCATCCATGCCCATGTTTGCGAAAGGTTACCCAGAGGGAGGTGAGCCTACGCGCCCCACATACTAGTGTGACGAAGTAGTAGTAGGTACATATTAGGACGCCGGTGATCGGTGCGGATGAACCTTTTTCGCTGCTTAAAAATGCTATGGTTTCTCCGTCTCTTTGTTAACTAAAGGGCCGGCGCTCATTCAACGTGGTCACCATAGCAGCTATACTACGTGAACGCCGTAACGTGGTTGCAGATATATATTTTAAGGAGCGCAGCAGAATTTGACGCCGCGTTTCCAAGACGCTTTTTGAAAGCTATGTTTCTATAGACTTCACCAAAAAGTATTGCGAACTTAACCAACCCACGTTAAAATAGATCTATCGCAGCACCGCATATCGAACACCTTCATGCAATTCGGCATCCATATTGCTCAGCGATAACGTTCAGTCTGGCAGGTTGTTGTGCAGCAACTTCTAAAACAGGCTAAGCCAACTAACACAAAGCTAACACATTCTTAAACATCATATCTGTTTGATGACAACCCTGAGAAGCATTTCCAATGAAAGTATCACTGCGAAATTGGAGCGTCAATTATGCCGCTTGTGCATGCTCGAAGATACATTGTTCATTCCCCCTGAAGCTTATTATCTGTGCATCGCACAGGGCGAGTAGTTCCTTGAATATAAGCACGCAGTAAAGAGAGAATGGTGCATACGCAAAATATTGTCAATGGAGTACACACTTTCTCGCGTGCGCACATAACTTAAAATGAGAAAAAAAATGCAATTACCTGTCACTAATGAAGACATACATAGCATTTTACGAACGAAAAAAAAAAAAGAACTGAGCGAGTTTATTGACTCATTATTGACGATACTATATAAAGCAGCATTTTCTTCCTGCCAAAGGAAAATATTACGGTGAGTTGATTCGGGAAACTGTGACGCATTTCCCAGCAACGGCTCATCCTGAGTAACCAGACTAAGAAAATTTTAGCCAACCACAGCGCGGATTCTTCATGGCAAAATGTCCACGAAGAGATAGATTTTTGCATTCAACCACAACTCTGCCGAAAATCGTGAAAATTATTTGCTGTGAAATGCACCAACTTTGCACAACGCTTCGCATATCCTTACGGCTTCGAGTATACCTTGGAATACAACGGCCCAGTATGCATAAATTTTTTTGGACCAATACTATAGAAGACCGGTAAATGTACTTTAGATGCCTGTGCATTTAGGCTGGGGGGGTACGTTCCTACTGAGGAATAAGCAAAATCAGGACAAAGGAATAGCGGACACAATAACAGCGCTGTGTTTTTAACAGCGAAGCGGCTAAAGCTTGCAGTAAAACGTCCGTTAACAAAGCCCGCTGCTGCGCCGTTGCCACTGCAACCGCCACAGCTGGGCGCCACCTGTGCTGAAGAAAGCCAAACCGCTGAGTTTCCCGCCGGCCGATAACTCTGTGGCGGGAAACATGGTACGGGTCGAACCGGGTGAAAAAGAAACACAACAAGAGGAAGTGGTCGAAGGCTTTAATGGCGAAGACGATCTACCCGAGCAGTTTCGGCCGCGCGTGCATGGGGCGATGATGAAGAGGCCGGCGTAGGTGATGGGGAAACGTACAGAGACATTGAAGACAGCGTTGGTGAGAGCGATGGGTAATGCTAGATAAAGAATAAAGCACTTGAAACTGTCGCTGTCATTAAAATAAAAAAAATGAAGCTTCCACTGCCGCGCAAAGCTAGAGCAACAGCGAAGGTGGTCGATACGAGGGCCGTAGAAAGTAAGAAAATGGTAAAGTTCGGGCCTAGCAAACTATTGCAAAAGCTAGCGGCAGCCAAGTTTAAAAGTAGGAAAACAAAGCAAAACCTAGAAGCAGCCAGTACGGGCCTCGGGTCGACCAGCTTGCCTGTTGCTTTACTTTGTGCGGCAGAGCAAACTTCCTCAATTTTTGTCACCACTTATTTCTTGCTCTGTTTTATGTGTTCTCTCTCAGCTTGTACATGCGGTAAGTGTCAACTTGTGGTCATTGGGCAGCACAGTTACTAAAAAGACATTCATTATTTATTTTACTGTGGTGGTTAGTAAACCAACCCTCCACCTTGTTCCCGCGTGCAGCCGGACAGCATTGGGAAATATTTTGTTCTTTATATTCTCAAGTATTCCTTTACCTCTGTATAACTGAAGTACTCCTTTGCCTTTGAATGAAGGAAAGATTACATTAAAGGGCTCGTTTTTTCTATGCCAGACACAATATTATTGAGAACTAACAGACAGCAATGCCAAGGAAAGTATAGGGGTGTTATTTGTAGTAATTAGAATATAAATGTGAAGAAAGTAAAGTGGACGAAAAGATAACCTGCCGCCGGCAGGGACCGAACCTGCGACCTTCGAATAACGCGTCCGATGCTCTACCACTGAGCTACGGCGGCGGTCATCTCCCCGTCCACTTTATAGGGTATATATGTGGATTGAAACTTAGGAGTGTCAGTCAGCGCCAGTCGCAGCCATGGCGGCGAGTGTGGAACACTCTTTTTTCTGCCTTTTTGGCGTCACGTAGCACGTGATCTATTTACGAGCAGGCAGCTGACCAATAGTCCCTCGCATACTACCTGAAGGCATCATGTCTGCCAGAACGAGACCCTCGCTATGAATGAAGGAAAGATTACTTTAAAGGGCTCGTTTTTTCTTTGTTAGACACAATATTATTGAGAACTAACAGACAGCAATGCCAAGGAAAGTATAGGGGTGTTATTTGTAGTAATTAGAATATAAATGTGAAGAAAGTAAAGTGGACGAAAAGATAACCTGCCGCCGGCAGGGACCGAACCTGCGACCTTCGAATAACGCGTCCGATGCTCTACCACTGAGCTACGGCGGCGGTCATCTCCCCGTCCACTTTATAGGGTATATATGTGGATTGAAACATAGGAGTGTCAGTCAGCGCCAGTCGCAGCCATGGCGGCGAGTGTGGAACACTCTTTTTTCTGCCTTTTTGGCGTCACGTAGCACGTGATCTATTTACGAGCAAGCAGGTTATCTTTTCGTCCACTTTACTTTCTTCACATTTATATTCTAATTACTACAAATAACACCCCTATACTTTCCTTGGCATTGCTGTCTGTTAGTTCTCAATAATATTGTGTCTAACAAAGAAAAAAACGAGCCCTTTAAAGTAATCTTTCCTTCATTCATAGCGAGGGTCTCGTTCTGGCAGACATGATGCCTTCAGGTAGTATGCGAGGGACTATTGGTCAGCTGCCTGCTCGTAAATAGATCACGTGCTACGTGACGCCAAAAAGGCAGAAAAAAGAGTGTTCCACACTCGCCGCCATGGCTGCGACTGGCGCTGACTGACACTCCTAAGTTTCAATCCTCATATATACCCTATAAAGTGGACGGGGAGATGACCGCCGCCGTAGCTCAGTGGTAGAGCATCGGACGCGTTATTCGAAGGTCGCAGGCTCGGTCCCTGCCGGCGGCAGGTTATCTTTTCGTCCACTTTACTTTCTTCACATTTATATTCTAATTACTACAAATAACACCCCTATACTTTCCTTAGCATTGCTGTCTGTTAGTTCTCAATAATATCCTTTGCCTTTGTGTATCATCAGGTAATTGCTTGCGCATACCCATGCGTCTTGTACTCTACAACGGCAGGGGAACATGTTGCCTTCTTTAGTGAACAAGATGGTACGCCATGCATGGTAAGCCACGTACTTACTATTCTTCAGATAGAATTTGTTAGAAATTGGCGCAAAGCAGCCAATTAAGCAAGAGGCGTCTGTCGAGCGATGCAGCTGGCCGCTTTGGTCATCTCAAACGTATATCTGGACCGTTTATTATTTGCTTTTGGTTTATAGAGCTCATTTGCTTCTTTTTTATATCTCTAATTAAGCGTAAAGAACTCTGACTTGTACGCGAGACGAATCACCACAGTGCCTGCCACCTAGTTTCGCGCTGAGCAGTGAAAAAAAAAAGTGGAAATTTAGGTTTTTTTTTTGGTACAGCACGAGAGAATCAGATCAGCACAAAACATCCCACGAAATGACTAAGCCGTCCATCGGCGCATTTCAGAAAACTTCACGTTTTAAATGACACGCATTCTTTGGCGAACTTCTGCGATCTATCTATCTATCTATCTATCTATCTATCTATCTATCTATTTATCTATCTATCTATCTATCTATCTATCTATCTATCTATCTATCTATCTATCTATCTATCTATCTATCTATCTATCTATCTATCTATCTATCTATCTATCTATCTATCTATCTATCTATCCGCCTACTACGTCGCGCTCTCCTGGCTGTTTCGTTAAAAGGATATATACCAAATATGATATTGCAAAACATGACTGTATAACAAACATTACTGGCAGGTCACAACATGAAAACCATGAAATGCATGTCATGAACGGCGTGATTTACTTACCACGGTCTTGGTGCACTCGCGGTCGTTTCACTAGCTTGATATGCAGCAAAATTGGTATTCCATGACGTGACTGTGTGACGCACACAAACGACCGGTGGTAATATGAAAATAATGACATGCATGTCATGTAAGCCATGACTTACATGCTACGCTCATGGTGCGCTCGCGGCCGGTTCGCTGGCTTGATATACACCAAACTTGGTATTGGGCGACGTGACTAGTAACATGATTATACTGATATGCATGTCATGTACGGCGTCATTTACGTGCCACGCTCATGGTGCGCTGTCGGTCATTTTGTAAACTCTATATATAACAAAACGTTTGTGGCATGACATGAATGCGTAACGAACCCAAATGATAGTTCATGCATTGTATATACCAAATTATACGTTTCATTAGTAGAGGCCGGAATTTTAGGCATTAAAAAAGCTCGTTTTAGCGCCAAAAATAGGCATGCAAATCATCGTTTTGGCCTCCAATATCGTACATATAGGCGCAATAAGCTTTCCCGTAAATGAAAATAATTTCAAACGAAGACTTTCGCGACCTCCATCTACGACATGAAAGCAAAAATGTTATTGTGTAAGGTGGCACAAATATCCCAACAGTTGAACATAGCCGTTCAATTGTGCTTTGTCCCGCGCGGTTCGCAGAAGACGGCCTCTCCCGTGTTCTGCGCCACGAGTCAAGTGTCCACTGTTGAATCAACACACTCCTGGGCGTCTTTTCGGCATGACTGAGATGGGCAGAGCAGGACCAGATAGCCAGACCGCTAAATGACCAGAAGAAATGGCTTCCTCCTATTGGCCCGGTCGAATCGGGTAGAGCCAATTTATCCCCTGGCAATGAACCACTGGCGTAGCCAGGTGGGGTGGGGGGAAGGGAGGGGTCGGAGGATTCACCCCTCCCCGATGTCATACAGTTTGTATGTGTATATATACACGCACACGTACAAACGCACGCACGAACAAACATACAGTATGGTTGAACACCCCACCCTCTCCCCGGAAAAAATTTCTCGCTACGCTACTGCAGTGAACACCTTAAAATGTAAATTACAGACAAAACAAAAGCTGCGTGGGCATCACATTTTTCTTGCTTGTTTTGCTCTTCGATCTTTTTTGCCGCTGAAGGCTCTCCGCGGCTTCGCATTCGCCAAACGCTCGCGCCATGTCAGCGCGGCGGCAAACATTGGTCGCCGGCGTGTCCCACTTCACCGCTGCTAGCGGTTGCTTTACAGGAGTTGGTTAAACTAATAAAGGACTAGCTTGAACCCCATAGTTCCCAACAGTGAATGTTACGCGATAACATGGATACCGGTCGCAAACAGCGCCCGGGAGCGAAACGTAAGGCTAAATCGCGTTCATATAAGCGCCAATTTGGAAAAAAAGGCATATATAGGCATTTGTAAGCTTTTAGGCACCAACGCCAAAATAGGCATTTATAGGCACTGTAAAAACATTACAAAAGCTCTTCTTAACCTCAAATTCATGCTCATATATCAAAATGGCGCGATAGGAGTGCACGTAACAAAATAGGCATTTGCCTAAAATCCAGTTTCCATTCATTAGCATCGTATATAACACATTGTAGCCTACATGCATTCGTGGACGACCAATATGGGATATATAGTGAGCTTGATGTAGTGATGCAGAACTATCGGTATATTGACTATCGATAGTATCGATAGTATCGATAGTTTTTTTGAAACTATTGATAGTAAACAAACTATCGATAGTGCTACTATCGACAAGCTATCGATAGTGCAATCGGTAGTACCATCGTTAATATTACTATGGCGATAATACTGCCACGCGTGTTTATTGCTTTGTTTTGACGTATTCGCGTTCAGTCACCCACAAAGACTGTTAGCAACGTTTGACGCAGACCGTGGCGTAATGTTTGAGAAGCTTCACAATTCTTTGAGATCATTCTGTTAAGACTACGCGCCCAACGCGAATAGTCAAGTTTATTCGAGAGCTTACGCGAGCATCAGCGATAACGCTGGAAGGTTTGATGACTGATGTATAAAGGACCACGCGTTCCACCGATGATCAGATTATTCAACGGCTGACGACTGCTCCCGCCACTATCTGTGCGCAGCATGTATCGCTTGTATTTTGAGTTTTGATTTTCTGGACACAAGTTTTGATTTCTGGACACAAGTTTTGAGTTTTGATTTTCTGGACACATTTCCCAGTTTCGCTGCTGCATTCTCACCGTCACAACCACTTGACAATACTATCGATAGTGGTGTGAATAATGATGATGTTGCTGGCCGGCCATATTGCCAAAATATTTGTGATAGCCTACTACCAGCTTCGCTTAATTTGTGAGCAATCATTGGCAGTGAAATTAATTATTTCCGCCTTGAAAATGGCGGAATATATCCATCAATAAACTCGTATCCAAAGGCAGCCAGTTACACCTTACAATTAACTTCCTGGTATTTTTTTTTTAATTTGAGATCATAAAATGCAATATCACTTTCAAACCGCGCAGTCCCACCACATGTAAATGCTTCGTTCCGCTACTGCTGAACAGTCTGACTTTATGATCACGTGTCAGCAAAGCACTCTGGTGAAGAACACAATCATGTCCACATTCTTGCCCTCAGCCTGCTCCTACGGCTACACTATGTACCACGCGCTCGGGGAACCAAGTTTATTCTGCAATGAGTCCACGCTGTTGATTTTATAGTATCGATAGTACCATCGAATTTCTTACTATCGATAGCGCTATCGATAGTATATTTCACAATCGATAGTTCGATAGTGACTCAGCTATCGATAGTATCGATGGTACCATCGATAGTTCTGCATCACTAGCTTGATGCGATGACGGGACTGACTTGATTTGTCTCAAAGGCAAGCAAGGCAATATGCACAGCTCTTTGCTGGCTGCTTCGCATTACACCTATCCCCACAGTGTGTGGTATCTGCCGGAATATTTCCTGACCAGGTTCTGTTGCGACACGCCTTTTTTTTTTCAAAGTTCCTCACGTGAGGTGCCGGTATGACGTAACACAGTGGTGACATCTCCTGCGCCGCAGCACGCTCGCTTTTGATATCGCCTGGAATTTCCGTCAATAACGTCCAGAATTCATTGTGTTCTTCAGAATTTATGAAAAGAGGGCATTCTGTAATATGTCGCGCCCTATAACAATTCTATGTAGACAACTACCGTCAAGTAAATGAATAAGACGTTAGTTAGTGAGTTTTTGTTATTACTCATATGAATGTAACTTTAGGCGTGGCAAAGTATTTACGCCTCGATGTGCAGGTCCTGTGCAAAGACGGCAGGTGCCCGACTGCCCTAACATTTTTATAAAAGAAAACATCCATTGCCTGAAAAAAAATGCGAAAGCTTCCACTGGGCCGCGCAAGGCTTGAGACGCAGTGAAGCTGAC
The DNA here is from genome assembly GCF_013339695.2 of Rhipicephalus sanguineus. Taxonomy (NCBI): domain Eukaryota; kingdom Metazoa; phylum Arthropoda; class Arachnida; order Ixodida; family Ixodidae; genus Rhipicephalus; species Rhipicephalus sanguineus. The sequence continues at coordinate 134,242,687 of NC_051179.1, read as the reverse complement.
CGAGCACGGCGCCGCTCATACTTGGCGTTCCTGTAGGCTGGATACTGACGTACAGCTCACACACGCGCAGCATTGCACTCACGGTGATCGGCGGTATCTTCTCATCGTCTCTTGTTCTCCCTTTCCCCGATCGCGTATTCTGGGTCTGCTCGTCCCTGCCGTTCTCGCACAGCGACAAGCCTCGCCTCACAATGAGCTGCCTCTTCTTCGGGAGTACGTACTTTCTTTGCGCGTTCCATGGCTGCATCAGATCGAGCGCCGGAAGCGCACCAGAACTCGGCTGCGCGAGGTGCTTCCGTCGCTGGGCGTGGCTTAGAGGTAGCAGCTGCGTGGTTGCAGCTACTGCCTATGCGCGGCTTGCCATGACGTCACGAGGTTAGGCCAGGCGTTCTAGCATCTGCGGCGTCGCTGGCTGCCATGGCTACGGCGCGGCTGGCTCTTCATGAAACGCGCACGCTTTCACTCTTTCGTTACCGCGAGAAAATGGTAATTTTTGATATGTCTCGGAAGAAAATATTTGCCTGATTGAAAAGTACTACAGCATACAGTGCAGCATACCAAATTATGCATAATGAAATGGTCTTTCGAAAAAAAAATATATCTTGTAAAGCAACAAAAATATTGTGGAATGTATGAAAATTTGAAAGTGTGTAACTTTTTGTTGCCAGATGATAAACAGCAATAAAAAACGCTATATATGTAAAAACACTCAGAACAAAGAAAATTCAGAAGATACATTATGAAGATAAGTGACCCAGGAATAGTATAAAAAATTACGAAAATTCTACACAGTGTTTCGATTAAAGTTCACTAGGGTAGCTGTTTGGGCTTGTTGGTTTGGCATGACACAGGTTGAAAACGCAAAAGACGAAGACAGAGAAGAGGCTTGACACACACGAGCGCTGTGTGTGACACACACGAGCGCTCGTGTGTGTCAAGCCTCTTCTCTGTCTTCGTCTTTTGCGCTTTCAACCTGTTTCGATTAAAATATACAAAAAAATCTGAACCGAGGTACTGCTTCGCTGCTCGTGCAATGCGGTGAAGCATTTCCTGGTTATTGTGAGACAGGTGCTCTCGTGCACTTTTCGCGTTTTTTTTTTACGGTAATAGCCTACTGGTGTTCTAACATAGATGGATACCCGCGATGTGAACAACACCTGTATAAATAAGATGTGCAGTGAACTTCACCATTTCGTCTGGCGTCACCTGTTTCCATAAGCCACCTCTCTCCGCATAGGTTGGCGTTTCAAAATATGTATTCATGCATATTTATTCGTATTTTTGCAGATAGTAATTAAAAAAGAACGAAATCACGCGGAGTCCTAAAACGTCTCGCGCCGCTCTGTAGTGCGGGGCCGAGATCTGCTCCGGTGGCCTTCGTGCAGTGAGGAGAAGCTATCATCGGTAGCCTGCTCAATCGACCTTCGTGTGCGGTGCAGCTTTTGATAATTCGTTGAGCTTACATCTGAGGGCACTAAAAGCGCCGCGCGTTAGGAAGCAGTAACATGGTATTTTTTTGTAATTCATGCGCTTTAAAGAAAGGCCGGAAGAAAATTAAGCAGGGAAGTTATCTTAGCATAGATAAAAAATTATATGTTTCTGAAGAAGCACTACAACTTTGTCGTGAAAATTTTTCTCTAGTTAATATTTAAAAAGTTTATTAAGCAATGTTTGTTAAATACTGAGCTTAGCAGATAGGAAAAAAAAACGCCAGGCCTGCGCTGAAACCGCAGAGCAGTCACAGCGAAAGCTGGAAGAGCGGCGTTTCTAGAGCCCGTTAAGCTCTCTTGGGGCTACAATACAAGTACACTAGAAAGGTACCCACTACGCCATAAATCACAATTTTTGTGAAGTTGGGAAGCACCTACTAAGCCAATATTCGTCATTCTGCGGAGAAGCGAGGCACCAGCTACACGTCTGTAAGGCATTATGTGCACTTTGTTGAAGTGACGACTGATGACGATGAAGAATGAAGGCTCAGCTCTTTGTAATGGGTTGGAATCTTTAAACGGCCCACCAGTTATGTAATTTGCATTGGGTGACGTCCGGTCGCTATTTCCCTCTCCCGTCATGCTGTATAACATACGTTGACGTAGGAGAGAGACGGGGGGAGGGGGCGAATAACTTTACTGAGACCCCGAGGAAATGGATCACGCGCTTATGGGCTTCCTTGGCCACCAATACAAGTGCACTTGCGAGGAACCCACTAAGCTATAAATCACTGTAATTTTTGAGAAGTAGGGCAGCAGGCACTGTGCCATTTTTCGTCATTCTACGAAGAGCGTTGGTACCTGCTAAACGCATGTAAGGCATTATGCGCACTTTGTTGATGCTGTGCCTGATGACGATGAAGAATTATGGCAGAGCCTTTTGTAATGGGTTGGAAGCATTCAACAACCTACTCGTTGCGCAATTCGCATTGTGTGACGCCTGGTTACAGAATTCGCGTTGCGCGACGCTTGGTGCTTAGTTTACTCTTCGACCACGCTATATTGCATATGCTAATGTTGTTCCTTCCCGAAATGAAGCCTGTATAGGACCTTTTTGCAAAGCAGTTTCAAGCACCGGCATGGCTCAGAGGTTGAATACTGGGCTCCTACGCAGAGGGCCCAGGTTAGAACCTCGTTCCATCCTGGATTTTTTTCTTATTTCGTTTTTTTTTGTTATTTCGAGCGATACTGGTTACGGACACCGGCGGCGGCGGCGGCGGCGGCGGACAACTACGGCGCCAAAAACGGCCGGTGAAATGAACTCAAAACAGCTTTCGCTGTAAAAATATTCTGACGTGCTCTATATGGCTCAGAACAATACTGCGCTACTTGGAGACGCGTAGCACCTATGTTTAATATTTTGAATTCTTGGTTTTTTTAAGCTGAAACACCCTGTGCATCAGTCATCGAACCTTAAAGCGTTATCGCTGGTGCTCACGTAAGATGTCGAATAAACTTTACTATCCGCATCCGGGGCGTAATCTTACAGAATGATCTCAAACAATCGTGAATCTTCTCAAACATTATCGCGTGGTCTGCGTGAAACGTTGCTAACACTATTTGTACGTGAAAACCGAATACATCAAGACAAATCTATAAACACGCGTGGCAGTAATACCGCTAGTAATACTGAGATGATACTACCGATTGCACTATCGATAGTTTGTCGATAGTAGTACTATCGATAGTCTGTTTACATTATCGATAGATTCAAAAAGACTCGATGCTATCGATATTCAATTTACCGGTAGTTCTGCATCGCTACTGTGTCGCCACTTCTCAGTGCACGTGCTCCTACCAACCCTCCCTGCCTTCCCCAAGCCTCTGCTGTCATAGCGAGTGGACGCTTTGGAGCCTTTAGAGCGGTATTTTACATCGTTGTGTTTGTATTTTCTCTCTTGTTCGCGTTCTTTGAACTGTTCATGTACCATGCGTTTGAAGAAACTCGCCCAGTTTACCATACGGTTTGTTTTACAAGCTTCCTTAGTGCCTCCACATTCTACTGAAATTATATCGCTCATGTAAATGCCTTGAAATCTGGCATCACCTTTTTTTTCAAAAATAAAAAGAAGAAAAACGAGAGCAGCGCACCTATTCTTAAAATGAAGAAGTTACTTAACAACATAACTGAAAAGGCTGTGCCTCATATTTATTTCAAAAATCACAAGAGAATCTTTAGAGATAACCTTGAACTGCAACACATCTCCATTGTATTTTCGACTGCAGATTTTGTACGCGTCATCACTCGTAAGATATCGGCACTACTTTATTTCTGAGCGACGTCTACAACGCTGTGCTTTCCGATCGGCTCATTTCTTTAGCCACAAGTATCTCTACACCCTCCGCAGTAGCGTGTGTCGTAGTTTTGTATACAACAGCAGCTGTATACAACTGTATACAACAGCAGCCCGAGTAATGCTCTTTTACTACACACTAGTTTATGATGTTTCGTGGTCGTAATCTATCGCGTGGATTTAGTATTTTCTTGCTGGTTTTTTAAAGCTATACGCGAGCATTCATTGACATATCTTTATAAGATATTGCGCTCATTGCTTACGCATGCCACAGGACGCCGTGGTTATACACGGAGGCGCGCGAAAGCCTGTGATCAGCGGAAAGATGTGTGCGACGATCCACCGAACAAAAAGCTCCATCTACTGTACGGCCCCGTTACTCTTTGCTCTGTGTTCGCAGCGCACGCTGAACGAACAAAGCAAAAGAAAAAAAAAGTTCGGGGAGGGGCGAAGCATGTAGGGAAGGGTGTTTCAGCTCCACTAACGTGAAACCTGTGGAGGGGCGAAGCTTGCAGTGTGCGCCGGTGTTTCCCACAAAAAAACCACTGCTAATGGGCAATGGAAGACAGAAGAGTGGTTACACATAGGGACCCGCCGTCTGCTTTTCGTTCACCTACACGCAGCGAATCTTTATTGTTCAACTACACACAAGAGAAATCTCCCAGCGGCACTACATTGCAGGTCAAGATACGGTGCCTATATATACGGTGTGGCCGGTGAACGGTTGTGAACGGTTGGAAAAAATCGAGCAGTCGATTTTTTCAAGAAACTCGCTAGCAGACACTGCCTGCATCGGCGTTGTCTCTCTCAGGTGCGGGCGCGTTCTGGTTCCTCGCGAGCCGCTAGTTCAGGGATCATCGCAGAAAGAGCGTTTCCATAGTCAACGCGCGCCGTTCGATCTCTCTCGCCCCACGGCGAGCGCTGAGGCGGTGGCGCCCTCTCTCGCACTCAAGCAAATGGACAGGACACGACGATGCACGCAGCGACAGCAGACGACCATGCACAGCCGACAAGCCGTGACCCTAAGGTACTTCGCCCCTAAAATAAAGGGGAGGCATAAGGTGGCGTAAAGCCAACGGCAGACGAGACATGCGGATTATATACTTTAGGGCACACTGCCATGCGATCGAAGCAAGCAAGAGATGGAATCTTTGCGCCGATCGAGTGTCGTGTGGCGGCACTGATTTACCGCGGACGCGCGCAGCAGCGTCTGTTGGCACTGCCTACACACGTTTATATGTTTATATACGTAAATAATTGGTCGATCTGCGACACCGACAATCTCATGTTGAGCAAGCATGCTCTCTCGCGCGTGCGCGACGTCGGCGGTCTCTTTTAAAATGCATATATCGTGTAATATTGTTCTGCAAGTCTAGCTTAAATTTCACTGAGAAATAAGAACTGAGGTTGAAAAAGCGCTTTTCCGCGCGCTGATCGTTTCCGAGCCAAAGCACAGTACCAGTCCTTTCGACGAAACAATATCCCGTATTTTGGTGTCGTCACTCCTACATCCTACAAGGATACAGGAGAGACAATACCAGAATTTCGTCCTTGTCTGCTAGCGCTGAATATGTTTTCGGATCCTTCTAGCTGTTTCCTTCCTCCATGTCTGAAATTGGGCCGTAGTTCACGTGTTTCGCAGCGTAACTCTAGTTGCTACAGGAAACAAGGGCGGTCATGCCTTCATATGCAGGCACCAATGAAATGTGGCAACGTGACATGGCAAGTAACCTCGATGGTCTCGATATCAGGTCAGCTTGTCATACCAGAAACGGCTGATCCCCGAAAAACCCACGATCAAGATAACATCAATTATTCTTGAAAAGCGCACACAATAACTTGGAGTACACTTGAGCTTCGCGTTCAAGAGTTGAACGCGACAGCATAATCGAGCCCCGTGCGCATCGCCTTCTCAAGTGCTAGCCTAGCTTCGGTTCTCACTGCACGTGACTAAGCCGTGCCGTAAGGAAACGAACGACTGTGCGCGTAACACTGGTTGTTTCAAAGTATCCTAGAATGCCTATTGCAAGTACAGTTAAGTGCCCACTGCGCCATAATAATTCATTCTGCAATTCAGCGAAGGGCCCACTACGCCTCCTTAAGGCAGCACGTGAATCTACGCAGCGGTTCACTTTGTTGATGCTTTTGTTGATGACGATGATTGAACATATCTGAGCGCTTTGTAATGGGTGGGCCTTGAAAACGGCCACTCGTTGCGCCATTCACATGTTTTGACACCTGACGTGATTCTACGATTCTGCTACGCAGTATTACATGCATTATGGGGCCCCTCACCACCCCGCCTTCAAAGACGAGGGAGTGGTTTCCTCCTCGCCTTTGCTACCCTTCCTACAGGCAAGGTCTGCCCCTTGCCACGTATTTCTTAAAAGCATGTGTATGCCAGCACTAAGCGCTGAGCCTATCAAGATTTCGCGCTTATCGGCTAGACACTGTTATCTCCGTTTGCGCAATAAGAAAATGAAGTGAAATCTGTTGATCGCGCACAATAGTCATGCGAGGCAAGGAAGAAGGCATGGGTGGCTGCATGGCAAATCAGCACACGAGACAATTCACATCTGATACTTCGCATATAAGAACCATTCGAGAGTATGCACTATATAGACGTAACGGAAGTCACCGTTCTGCGTCACGAACTGCACCCGAAAGGCCAGAAACGCCAGAACAGAATATTGTGCTCCTTTTTTGTATTTTCAGAGGCTGATGAGGGGCTCTTTAAGGAGACTCCTTCCACTACATGACTTTCATATATTGTTTTTTCCGGAGCACTTTCACGAAATAGCGTGTCTCTGTGGTAGACCTCCAGCTTGCCACGCAGACGGCCTAGGAACCATTCTCACTCGAAACCTAAGATTTTATTATTTATTTTATTTGCATCTTTCTCAATTTTTCGGTTACGGACAACATGGTGATTTTGCGCTCGGAACTACCGACGCCTACACCGACGCTGATGCCGGAATTTCTGCAAAACGACCGCTTTAACGCTATCGCGTTACTAACGCATGTGACCGGCGTCAGAGGCTTAGGCACACATTTTTTTCGGGGGGGGGGGGGGGGTCACTTCCTTGAACTAAAGGGGCGGCCGGGCTGGCAGATGCAGTCGAGTGTCATATTGAGCTCTGTATGCCATGTGCAATGGCAAATTTTTTTTTTGGGGGGGGAGGGGGGGGGGGGCGTGGGGATGGGCATGGGCGCGGTGTGCCACCCCCTGGCTACGCTACTGACCGGCGCGCCTCATTTGTGTCCACGCCCTTTCTGTACAGACACCCGGTTTTTTGCAGCCACACCTTGAACGACATTGACATTTTTTGGGCAGTACAAGCGTCGCCTGAAATAATATTTTAAGAGCAGTTGCTTGCGGTCTTCCCTATGTTCTTGGGAGTATGCACGCAATTTGCCTCATGAAGCACATAAAACAAGCTCAGCAGGTGTTGCACCCTTGTAACTCAAGAAGGCTAACGCTTTGCTGCACTGAAGTAAGCCAAGATGAGCCGCAATATGCAGTACATGTGTTTGGCCAGCGAAACTATTGCGAAATATGGCGCCAATGAAAAACAAAACATTATAAAACACAAAATATCAGCGCGTTTCCAAGGGAAACGGTACAGAGACCAATCGTCGTGCATAAAAACCAGCACCAAACGGAGAGGACAAGTTCAGGGCGAGGATATTGTACATGGAGGGGCGGTACTTTAAGATCAAGGATATTTAGCTGATCAATGCGCGCCCACGTTTCTCCAGCCTTGACCACACGCTTTGGTGCACGCGCTTCGCACATCGTCGCAACGCCAGCCAAATAGCTTCAGCGAAACGGTGAGTTCGCGAAAACGAACAGTGGCGCCAGGTCAGTATTTCATGCCGCCGCATTCAGATTCACTCGCTGCATTCAAGTTCACTGCGTCCTGGCGCCGAGAGCAGCAATGGCGCCGAGCAGCTTCTGTGTGTTACAGCGAAAGCTGTTATGAGATCATTTCAGCGGCCGTTTTTGGCGCCGTAGTTGTCCGCCGCCGCCGCCGGTGTCCGTAACCACTATCGCTCGAAATAAGAAAAAAATTCCAGGATGGAATGAGGTTCGAACCTGGGCCCTCTGCGTGGGAGCCCAGCATTCAACCTCTGAGCCATGCCGGCGCTTGAAACTGCTTTGCAAAAAGGTCCTATACAGGCTTCATGTCGGGAAGGAACCGCATTAACATATACAATATAGCGTGGTAGAAGAGTAAAATAAGCACCAAGCGTCGCACAACGCGAATTCTGTAACCAGGCGTCACACAATGCGAATTGCCCAACGAGTAGGTTGTTGAATGCTTCCAACCCATTACAATGGGCTCCGCCATAATGCTTCACCGTCATCAGGCGCAGCATCAACAAAGCGCATATTGTCACGTGGTCGTGACGTCGACGAAGACAGCAGTCGGCGTTTGCAGGATGAAACTGTTTATTTGGCCGAACTTGTGGCCGGAAAATGAGAACTAGAACTACAGCAATACACGCTGTACAATGATAGCGGCGAACAGGGCGTCGTCCGTCGATCAACTGACAAGCAGTCAAGCGCGTCGGCTTTTATACAGGCGCTATCGAACTTTCCAGCGATATCGCTGGTGGCGGTGTAATCTCTAGACAAAGCTGGAACGTTCGCGTGCGAGGCGCAATCTTAACAAACCGATCTACTACAATCGCGACGCTTCTAGAACACTACTTCGCCGACAGCGTCGAGCGTTGATAACCGTCCCTGCCGGTCAAACCCGAATACAGCAAAACAAGACAAGAAGTGGGCGTGGCATTGCCCCCCTCTGAAAAAGCATCGTCCCGATGCTTGTGAAAGAACATAGAAGAGAGAAAAAAAAACAAGTGCATACACAAATAAATTACAATAACAAAGGAAAAAAATAGAGTCCCCAGGTTCGCTAACGCGCAAAATACGGCTTAAGGCGCACGACATGGACGACTTCAGGTCGCGCACGGCGCCGCTGAGAGTTCGTAATGCCGTCAGGGACAACCTCATAGTCGAGTGCGCCGAGGCGTCGAAGTACCCTGTACGGTCCGAAGTATCGTCGAAGAAGCTTCTCACTAAGTCCTCGTCGGCGTATTGGCGTCCATACCCATACACGGTCACCGGGTTGGTATTCCATGTGGCGTCTTCGAAGGTTGTAGCGGCGGCTGTCAGTCGTCTGCTGGTTCTTGATCCGTAGGCGGGCGAGCTGTCGTGCTTCTTCGGCGCGCTGTAGGTAGGTGGTCACGTCGATGTTTTCCTCGTCGGTCACGTTTGGTAGCATGGCGTCGAGCGTCGTTGCCGGGCTCCGTCCGTAGACCAACTTGTACGGCGTCATCTGCGTCGTTTCCTGTACGGCCGTGTTGTACGCGAAGGTCACGTACGGAAGGATGGCGTCCCACGCCTTGTGTTCGACGTCGACGTACATGGCCAGCATGTCGGCGATGGTCTTATTTAGACGCTCGGTGAGGCCGTTGGTCTGTGGGTGGTACGCGGTGGTGCGGCGGTGGCTTGTGTGGCTGTATTCCAGGATCGCCTGAGTTAGGTCAGCCGTAAACGCCGTACCTCTGTCGGTGATGAGAACCTCCGGGGCGCCGTGTCGAAGGACGATGCTCTCAACGAAGAACTTTGCTACCTCAGCGGCACTGCCTTTGGGCAGGGCTTTTGTTTCGGCGTAGCGGGTGAGGTAGTCGGTAGCCACGACGATCCATTTATTTCCGCAAGTCGACGTTGGGAACGGCCCCAGGAGGTCCATAACGATCTGCTGGAATGGTCGCCGAGGAGGCTCAATCGGCTGAAGGAAGCGTGCTGGTCTTGTGGGCGGTGTCTTCCGTCGCTGACAGTCTCGGCACGTCCTTACGTAGCGAGTGACGTCGGCTGCAAGGCGCGGCCAGTAGTACTTTTCCTGTACTCGTGCGAGCGTTCGGGAAAGTCCGAGGTGTCCAGCCGTCGGGTCGTCGTGCAGGGCATGCAGAATTTCTGGTCGCAGTCCCGAAGGTACAACGATAAGGTAGCTGGCTCGGGCCGGAGAGAAGTTCTTTACGAGGACGTTGTTTTTCAGGGAAAATGATGCCAATCCTCCCCTGAATACTTTTGGGACAGCGATGGTCCTGCCCTCCAGGTAATCCACTAGACCCTTCAGTTCCGGGTCAGCTCGCTGTCGTTCGGCGAAGTCTTCGGCACTTATGGCTCCCAAGAAGCTGTCATCATCCTGGTCGTCGGGCGGTGGTGGGTCGACGGGGGCACGAGACAAGCAGTCGGCGTCGGAGTGTTTCCTTCCGGACTTGTACACGACAGTAATGTAAATTCTTGAAGTCTTAAGCTCTACCGTGCGAGGCGACCTGAAGGGTCCTTCAAGTTAGCTAGCCAACACAAGGCGTGATGGTCGCTCACAACTTTGAAGGGCCTGCCGTAGAGGTAGGGGCGAAACTTTGACGTAGCCCAGATGATGGCGAGGCACTCCTTTTCTGTTGTGGAATAGTTGACCTCTGCTTTAGACAGCGACCGGCTAGCATAACTGATAACCCTTTCCAGTCCGCCCGTCCGCTGCACAAGGACGGCGCCGAGTCCTATGCTGCTTGCATCGGTGTGAATCTCTGTATCGGCGTATTCGTCGAAATGCGCAAGTATCGGAGGCGTCTGCAGGCGTCGTTTCAGTTCATGAAATGCTTCGACTTGCGCTGTTTGCCACCTGAATTCGACGTCGGTCTTCGTGAGTTGCGTTAGTGGTTCGACGATCCGTGAAAAGTCTTTGACAAAACGTCTGTAATAGGCGCACAAGCCGAGAAATCGGCGCACGGCCTTCTTGTCGGTGGGTAGTGGGAAAGCGGCGATGGCAGCTGTTTTCTGCGGGTCTGGGAGCACTCCAGTCTTGCTGATCACGTGACCCAAAAACAAGAGCTCCTCGTACGCGAAGCGGCACTTTTCTGGCTTCAGGGTGAGCACGGAGTTCTTTATTGCTTGAAGTACGGATTGAAGTCGCTGGAGGTGTTCGTCGAAGTTCGAGGAATACACAACGACGTCGTCCAAGTAAACAAGGCAAGTCTGCCACTTCAAGCCAGCCAGCACGGTGTCCATGACGCGCTGGAACGTCGCAGGTGCCGAGCAAAGACCGAAAGGCATGACCTTGAACTCAAAGAGGCCGTCGGGTGTTATAAAAGCGGCCTTTTCTCGGTCTCTTTCGTCTACTTCGATCTGCCAATAGCCGGTCTTGAGGTCCATCGACGAAAAGTACGTCGCGTTGTGTAGTCGATCCAGGGTGTCGTCTATCCGTGGGAGGGGGTACACGTCCTTCTTCGTGATTTTGTTCAGGCGCCGATAATCAACGCAGAAGCGCAGTGTCCCGTCCTTCTTCTTCACTAACACCACGGGTGACGCCCACGGACTCTTTGAAGGCTGGATGATGTCGTCGCGTAGCATTTCGTCGACTTGTTTCTTTATGGCCTCACGTTCTCGCGTCGAAACTCTGTAGGGGCTCTGTCGGAGTGGTCGAGAATTTTCTTCTGTTATAATGCGGTGCTTAGCAAGGGGCGTTTGTCGGACCCGCGATGACGACGAGAAACAGTCCTTGTATTGCAGGAGCAGGGTTTTCAGCTGGTCTTGTTTGACCTTCGGAAGGCTCCGGTTGACGTCGAAATCTGGTTCGGGACCCCGATTCGTTGAAGCAGGTTCGGCAGCATCGAAGAGGGCGAAAGCATCGCTAGCGGCTACACATTCGTCGATGTAGGCAACCGTCGTACCAAAGTTGACGTGCCTATATTCGTGGCTGAAGTTTGTCAGCACTACCTTTGCTTTACCGTCGCGCAGCTCGGCTATACCTCGTGCGACGCAAATTTGACGGTTCAAGAGTAGTTGTTGATCGCCCTCGATGACGCCTTCAAGGTTCGCAGGTTTTTCGGTGCCGACGGAAATAATGACGCTGGAGCGCGGTGGAACGGTCACCTGCTCTTCTATAACGTTCAGTGCATGGTTCCCTGGCGTCGCGTGGGGCGGGAGCGCTTTGTCTGAGGTTAGCGCTATCGACTCAGATCTCAGGTCGATGACGGCGCCGTGGTCACTTAGGAAGTCCATTCCAAGTATCACATCCCTAGAGCAATTCTGTAGGGTTACAAAGCTCGCAGGATAAGTCCGGTTATTGATGGTGACTCTCGCCGTGCAGACACCAATCGGCGTTATCAGGTGGCCTCCAGCTGTCCGGATTTCGGGTCCACTCCAAGCGGTCTTTACTTTCTTCAGCTTGGTGGCGAACGGTCCACTGAAGACAGAATAGTCGGCTCCGGTGTCGACGAGAGATGTGACGCTGTGGCCGTCGATAAGAACGTCGAGGTCGCTAGTTCGTCGTCTCGCGTTGCAGTTAGGTCGTGGCGTGGGGTCACGGCTGCGTCGGTGTGTTCCGCTGCTTCCATTTTGCGTCGCCGGGTCTTCTTCAGTCCGCGAGATTTCGTCGTCAGGGGTCTGTCTGGTTCGCGTCGTGTTCTGAAGGTTTCGTCGCGGCGTCGTCGTCGGCGGCGGAGGATCTTCGGTAGTTCGTCGTACAGCAACCGCACCTCCATCGGTTGCTGCCCTTAGTTTTCCGGATACGGGCTAGGCGACCGGCCCCGGTTTGGGCCAGTGTACGGTCGGCGGTGCGGTGACATGTAGCGGCCGGGCGACGGCGAGCGGGAAGGTCGTCGTTCTTGCCACTGTGTTCCGGTGAGGTAGTCGTCAATGTCGCGCGGCCGTTCGCCTGGCTGCGGGCGCGGCGCGTTGACGGCGAGTCCGCGTAGCCCCATCTGACGGTACTGGCAGCGGCGGTACGTGTGGCCGGCCTCCCCGCAGTGGTAGCAGAGCGGGCGGTTGTCGGGGGCACGCCAGACATCGGTCTTCCTCGGGGTGTTGCGCTGGCCGACAGGTGGTCGGTAGGGCGTCGGTGGCGGCGGCGGCGTCTGGCGACGGTACTGCGGCGGTGTGGCGTCTTGGCGGGGGCGTGGAGGAGGAGCATGACGGCGGGCTGCAGCAGCATAGCTCATAGCTTGCGGCTGCGGCTTTGCTAGCTGAGGCGCGCCGAGTGAATGCTGGATCTCCTGGCGCACGACGTCGGCGATGGACTCTACTTGAGGTTGCAACGAAGGTAGAATTTTCCGCAACTCTTCTTGCACGATTGCCCGAATCGTCTCACGCAGGTCGGCGGGTCCTAGGGCTTGAACGTCGGCGTAGCTTGTAGCCGAGAAGCTGCGGTTGTATTGCCGCGTTCGCATCTCAAGCGTTTTCTCGATCGTGGAAGCCTCCGATGCAAATTCAGTGACCGTCTTCGGCGGGTTCCTTATCAATCCAGCGAAGAGTTCCTGTTTGACACCCCGCATGAGGAACCTCACTTTCTTCTCTTCGGGCATACTTGGGTCGGCGTGTCGAAACAGGCGATTCATCTCTTCCGTGTAGATGGCAATATCTTCGTTGGGCAGCTGCACACGGGTCTCCAGCATAGCCGCGGCCCGTTCCTTGCGGACCACGCTCGTGAACGTGCTTAGGAACGTCGTCCGAAAGAGATCCCATGTTTGTAGGGCGGATTCTCGGTTCTCGAACCACGTCCTCGCGGCGTCTTCTAGGTAGAAGTATACGTGGCGCAGCTTGTCCTCGCAGTTCCAGTTATTAAATGTTGAGACCCTTTCGAAGGTCTCGAGCCAGGTCTCGGGGTCTTCACATGGCGAACCACGGAACGTCGGCGGCTCCCTGGGTGGCTGCATCACGACCGTTGTAGGTGGCAGGGGGTCTGTCATCGTCTCGGCGGTCGATGTGACGGTCTTCGGCTGCCTGGCGTTTTCGGGAAGGAGTCCGTACTCTGGCTGTAGTCCCTTCTGCCGGCGGCTGGTTCGAGGATCCGGGTTGTCCTTAGAGTCGTCTTCTTCGCGGCTTGGGCTTGGGTCAGCGCTCCGCGGTGGCGTCCGGATCATGAAGCAGCACCTCCACCAGATGTCACGTGGTCGTGACGTCGACGAAGACAGCAGTCGGCGTTTGCAGGATGAAACTGTTTATTTGGCCGAACTTGTGGCCGGAAAATGAGAACTAGAACTACAGCAATACACGCTGTACAAGGATAGCGGCGAACAGGGCGTCGTCCGTCGATCAACTGACAAGCAGTCAAGCGCGTCGGCTTTTATACAGGCGCTATCGAACTTTCCAGCGATATCGCTGGTGGCGGCGTAATCTCTAGACAAAGCTGGAACGTTCGCGTGCGAGGCGCAATCTTAACAAACCGATCTACTACAATCGCGACGCTTCTAGAACACTACTTCGCCGACAGCGTCGAGCGTTGATAACCGTCCCTGCCGGTCAAACCCGAATACAGCAAAACAAGACAAGAAGTGGGCGTGGCAATATTGCCTTACATGCATTTAGCAGGCACCACGGCTCTCCGTAGAATGACGAAAAATGGCATAGTGCCTGCTGCCCTACTTCTCAAAAATTATATTGATTTATAGCGTAGTGAGTTCCTCGCAAGTGCACTTGTGTTGGTTGCCAAGGAAACCCATAAGCGCATGATTCATTTCCTCGGGGTCTCAGTAAAGTTCTTCGCCCGTGCCACCTAGCGCTCCCACGTCAACGTTTGTCATACAGCATGGCGGGAGAGGGAAATAACAACTGGGCGTCACCCAATGCAAATTGCATAACTGGTGGGCCGTTTAAAGACTCCAACACATTACAAAGTGCTGAGCCATAATTCTTCATCGTCATCAGTCGTCGCCTCAACAAAGTGCACATAATGCCTTACAGACACGTAGCTGGTGCCTCGCTTCTCCACAGAATGACAAATAATGCTTAGTAGGTGCTTCCCAACTTCACAAAAATTGTGATTTGTGGCGTAGTGGGTACCTTTCTTGTATTTACGGCGTAGTGGGTACTTGTATTAGTAGCCCCAAGAGAGCTTACAACCGGCTCTAGAGACGCCGCTCTTCCAGCTTTCGCTGTGACTGTGCTGCGGTTTCAGCGCAGCCTGGCGTTTTTGCGTTGTGGCGCAATTGCAGATGTGGTAACTTCTGCTACAAAAGCGGCTGTCTTTAAATCAAGATATGAAAAAAGGTTAACAAAGTGGGGTGTTGGGCTAGTTGGTTTTGCGCGATTAAAATACTGCGCTACAATTACTGGGACAAAAGAATGTAGGGAGGACACGCGTCGTGTCCACTTCGTCACAGGTGTCCTCCCTAAATTATTTTGTCCCAGTAACTGTAGCGCAGTATTTAATTCAAATAAAGTTAAGTCGCTCCATACCAATGGTCCCCTCTTTACTCGAAGCTAGCGAACCCGAGTTCTCGCTAGAGAAACTTAATTTAACTACGTTTAACAACTGCATTTTTACACGTGTTATGGTTAATTCCAACGTGCCTTCAGAATCTGCATTGATCGTTAAGGCGAGCACTGAATCTGAATGACATCGTCGATCACATTAGATATAGTTCCAATACCTTAATATTTTATTTCGATCGAGCGAGAACGCGTGCAACTGGCTAACTGGATAAGCGTAGTTGTAAAACGTATCAACGAGCACTTGTGTTGAAATTTTTGTCAGCATGCCTCATTTTTCGTCTCCTGTCGCCCGGCCTTTTAAATACGAAAGATGAGCAGAATACTTGCCCAAGTATGTTTTTGGCGCAAGTGTTTAAAATTATCACAATAGATCGCTTGAATCAATCATGCAGTCTACATTCTATGTTCTTCTGTCTTTTATATTACTTATTCCTTTTCTTTCATTGCAGAATGGCTATTGTCTCAGTGGATTGTGTGTGGCAGAAGAGAACCATCATCACGCTTTGAAGCGCAAAAAGCGGTCACTAAAACAATTCCTTATTGGACTGTTTCTAGGAAGACAGTGGGGATTGTGGCAAGGTAGACGCCGTAGTTTCTCGGAAAGAAGGTCGACGTTGAATTAGCCGATCACACAAGTGGCTGAAAGCGCGCACGTTGTTAAAGGCTTCTGAATGGCGCAATAAGTACTATGAACCCTCGAATTTCAGCCACAGCTTTCCTGATGGTTCAGCTCACGGATGTGTTCATGTTTGACCTATACTTTCCCATAATCACAATATCCCCCGAAAATAAACTTCCCTATGTACCGATGTGTAACTCTGTTGCGCAAGGTATTATGCTCAATTGTCTCCGTCTTCATATCTGACGTCATGGTAACTTGTGAGTAGTTTCCAAATTAAGGAGGGACAGAGCTTTTAATCCAGAGCTTTAACACCAGAAACACCTAGATACAAAGTTAAAATATATTATTTTGCTCTTGCCAATGGCGATGTGGTGTATGTTTGAACATTAATTTTCAACTTCCCGTATTGGCACTAGAGCAACGAGTTAGGAAAAGAAAAATTGCCAACCACCCGTTTGTAGCACAATGAAACAATGATATAACCATTCCGCTACCTTGCGCTATTCCTCAGAACAGATTTGCAATAGCGGTATGAGTGATGCAATAGCTATGTGCTTGAGAGGGTTATTCAAATCCTGGATTTTCCTAATGAGCAGCTAAACAAAATAACTGGCGTTTCTGCTTTTCTGCAAATACGGCAGAGAACGCTTCTCGCTACGCTGTGCACATCGTTAATCAATGCCATCGTTTAGCATGTACAGTATCCTGCCGCCACACATTAGCCTAACTCACATCGCCTGTTGACCTCAGTGAGTGTTGCCTGACTCGGGGCCTTGCCACCCGTCTTTATGAATTAGTCGCATCGCAGACTTGCCTAGTGTTCTGTTGAGATAATTGCTGCAGTTTTTCCAGGAGACGTAAATTAAAGCAAGATATTATATTAGTGGGTGGCTGACGGCTGCAACCCTTTGTCACTTTAGCATGTGCAGCGAACCAAACAGCAACCCCGTCAGCATAGGTGAGTTGCCAGTCTAGGACGATGATGGTGGCGATTTCTCTGCGTGTTATTCGCTGCAGTAGCAAAACACGCTGATCTTTCAACACAAGCAGCGCCCACGTACGGCCGCTTCGCGGCCAACAGTTGGTCTATACGCTTGGCTTTAACTTCCCTTCTGCCACAGGTCAGTTCAGGCTACATTAGTCGTCAAATTTGGGTGGCATGTAGGTCACCTTACCTTTGGCGGCGACCAATACGACCGCGTTCATTTTCTCTCCTCTTCCTCTCTCACTTTCTCATATTTCTATTCCCCTTCCACAGGTTAGCAAACCGGAAGTATTTCTGGTTAACCTCCTGCCTTCTTTTTTTCTGTTTCCTTCCTGCTTCATTTTTTCTAGGAATGCTCTCCAGCTAATTCCACTTTGTAGGCTTCTGCCGCTTTTCGCTTGGAGAAGCTGTTAGATTTGTGAAGTTCAGCTGCAGTTCATGATAACCTAATTACGTGTTGGTGACGCCGAAAACCGCTTGAGAAGGCCAAAGACCACCTTAGAGGTTTTGTCAAGCGCGCCCATTAGGTGATCAAATTTTTTTAAGAATGCCGCAATATGACTGATTACGGATGGCTCTACTGATGGGTCAGCGCCGCCATATCTTCCTCCCAGATTTATCTTGTGTTCTTTTGGAATCTGGTGACAGACAAGACACCTGGCCCGCAGCTGCGGGTAGGCGTCTTATCGTGTGGTCTACTCTGTGGTTAGGCTGTAACCACATGACCAGTTTTCACAGTATTCACTATAGAATGACTTGTCCGTGAAGCGTGACCTCCGACTTGAGGGATTCGCATATTGTCTGCTGTGTATTAATATTTCGGACTTATGCAACGTGCTGACATGGCTCCCCATGAGAACTACAACGCCGTCAACCAATTTACGGAGCTGGTCATTTATTCTACCAGCGGGCAATCACTAGCCGACAAAATAAAGTCATATCGATCACGGCGTCCCTAATGCCCGAGATCCTGTCAGGCCATTCCGGAAGACGAAACATGACGTCATACAAAAGGTTCCAGGGAGATGACCGTGACTCGACTTGTACTCTTTGTAGGCTCCTTCATGTCGTCCCACCTCAATGCAATCATAGCGAATGTACCTGCTGTGGTAAGGAATGGCTGCACCGAGGCTCGGGCACTCACGCGCGCTCCGTCGGCGAGCGCGAAGACGACGAGAAATTGAACAGCCGGCCCGTAACAAGGGTGCTGTTTCTGGGTCGTTCATTTACTATGGCGCATTCTACAAAACCTCAGCCTTGAAACTGAAGTCACTTGTCCTCGCGGAGCAGAAGCCGCCTGTACTTCTGAGTATTTCGCGTTGCGAGCCCTCAGCCATGGAATCCGGCAGCCTCTTAGAGGTTCGCTCCTTGTTCAATAATTTAGCATAATATTGAAAAGGAAGAAGTACACAAAATTTCACTATACTCAGTGTCAGCTCTTCATGATGTGTATCACACCCTGGCTTTGGCAGGTAAACACTTTGGAGGAACATGGCAAAATCTTGCATGCTTTCTGCGCTCATTTTCTTTGAACTGAATGAAGAAAATAGTAAATGACTCTTCTAAAGCGCCATAATATTTAAGAGCAGCGCAAAAGACAAGACAACGGACAAGAAGTTCACAGTCTGTGAACTTCTTGTTCGTTGTTCCGTCTTTTGCGCTGCTCTAAAATATTATGGAACCTTACCAACTAGCCCAGCTGTCGACCTTGCTCTTCTAAAGCGCTCTCAAGACCGGAAAGCCTAGAAGATGGGCGTAGCAGACCGCCATAATCGCAATATCCAATAAAGTCATTATTGGTATTTGAATGACCCTGCTCTTTTCCCATTGTCAAGAGCCCATTACATGTACTACAGGCAGTTTTTCTGGCAACTTTCCTAGCCACATAGCCTGCAACATAATGTATTAGGCGGATTGAGCTGTGGTGAGTGACACACTTGCTATGATCTTCAGGTGGAAGAAAATCCAAAAAATCTTCAACATCATCGAGCTTCTCATCATCAAAAAGGCAGTCTAAAGCCCCTGAAACTTCGTAAAGTAGCAACGCTTTCCTCCTCCGCTCGCGTTCCTCGTCGTTCTCCTCTCCGTCGCCCTCTCTTTTCGAGCATGGTGCCACCTACTTTGCTCCTGCGTAGCAGGCGACGCTTCGCAAAGAGAGGGCGCGCTTTAAGCATTCGCACTTGCCGTCTATCTCTTGGTATCCTTTTTTTAAAATTGTATGTTGTTTAGGAGATCTTAGGACACGTTTGTAAAGGACATGTGTAATGTTGAACGTTAATTTCCCGCTCCACATGAAGCCCTCTGAAACCTACACATTGTACACGTCGTCCTCGCGAGGCGAATTCGCCGCGCACACCAGTGACGCACTGAGGCTGCCAGTATGCACTAGAGGTAGCCGTTCCGAAGTATCGGTTGGGTAAATATAGTTAACGCCGCTATACGTGCCTGTATTATGTAGCATTGTACACTGCAATAAAAAAGGCGTATTTGAGGCATCTCTCCCACAAAACAATATCCAGCATCTGGCTCACTTGTTTTCTTTTTAACCAAATCTCTGCGTTCGCTATTTCCTGTTAGCTGTTTAGCAACCTCAGAAAAATGGCGCGCTATGGGGCGTATTCCTGTCCCGAAACAATAACCATCAATCTCGCGTGTCATTCCTTGCATTATCGGCGGGCGCGCGGTATTTCCAGGTCACGAATGGCGTGCGTGTTATTAAAAAGCACCCTTGATAGGAAAGTGGCGAGCACAGGGTTTTCAAGAAAGGAAGCGCAAACTATCCAGAGGACGGTTAATGGTGAGGGGCAAGAAGACTCCACAAAGGGTGCGGACAGTTTTTAGAGTGCAAGAAACACATGGACAATGTGTGTTGGTGCTATTATGCTAGTTAAAGAGTGGCAACTATTATTTACAAAATGACTGTCAGTCAAAGCAGCAGCTCGGAGCTTCATTGAAAGAAGAATGCACCAGAAGGCGTACATCATTTCCAGTCGATATATTTAGACAGCGTTGGTTGATTCGTTAAGAGATTAGACGCACCAACCATAGTGCGCAAGTGCGCCTCGTAGACGTACTTGACATACGAACTATACTCGCTGCTCAATGAACGAGCAAGCGAACGAATAAACTAGCCTGCCACCATAAACGTTTCCTTCGCGAGAGCTCCACTCGCGGATAATAATAGCATCTGGTGTTTTACGTCCCAATACCACGATATGATTACGAGAGACGCCGTAGTGGAGGGCTCTGGAAATTTTGGCCATCTGATGCTCTTTAACGAGCATTGACATCGCACGGCACACTGGCCTCAAGCTATTCGCCTCCATCGAAAAGTGACCGCTGCGGTCGGTCGCGACCTTCGGGTCAGCAGCCGAGCTCCATAACATCTGCTCCACCGCGGCGGAAAGCCACTCGCGGATATAAACCTCCACACTAAATGGCACGCAAACCTTCGCGCTAAATAACACGTATACGTGAGGTTCCTAAACGATGAACGCACCCTGCGACTCGGTTGGGCACGCACGCTTTGCCTACCTACCTTCAATCGGAAGTCCACCGGCGGATCTGTCGACGTCAAAGAGCCAAAGAAAGCTAATTTTTGATCACGCACTTGGAATAGTGAGCTTCGAAAATGACAGTCCTTGGCATTGATGTTCAGGAGCTTTATCAATTGCACTCTCTCCGGCAACATCGTTCGACAGTGTTTGACATTCCTTTTCAGGAATATTATCGACTGAACTAACTCGATCAACGACGTTAGACGCAAATTCTGACAACGTGTTGCTCACTCGTCGTCCCTTAGGTTTGGGGAGAACCTGATCGCTAAGGTTGCGCTCCTTCCATTTTTTCTGCAGCGACCTTGCAAAATACATTGGAGCATCCGGGAAAATTGTAGGAATGGCATCCTTTGATAAGAGTGGTCGATCTCGGGGAACCTCAATGATCTTACCGTTGATTGTTGTCTGAAAAGTTCGCTCTGTGAACCTTGTCTCGAAGTGCCGCTCACAAACAATGCTGCTCTCGTCGAGGACTTGATCACTAGAGGCCGAACTTTTAGGCACCAAAAAAAGGTCGTTTTCGGCGCCAAAAATAGGCAGACAAAACAACGTTTTAGGCTTCCAAAATAGTAAATATAGGCAAAATAAATTTTCACACAAATGCAAGTAATTTGAAACGAAGACGTGCGCGAGCCCTATCTACGAAAGGAAAACAAGAATGTTATTGCTTTAGATCGCACAAAGGCGTTAAACAGTTGAACATAGCCGTGCAATGTGCTTTGCCACGCACAGTTCGCAGAACATGGTCTCTATCGTGTTCTGCACGGTGAGTCAAGATTGCACTGTTGCACCAACACACTCCTGGGTGTGTTCTCGGCATGACTGAGAAGGACAGAGCACGAGCAGATAGCCAGATCGCTAAAACACCAGAAGGGAGGGATTCCTCCTAATGTCCGGGTCGAATCGCATAGAGCCAATTTTTCCTCTGCCCGTGAATCACTGGCGTAGCCAAGGGGGAGAGGGGGTTCAACCCCCCCCCCCCCGAGACTTTTTTCGTTTTACATGCGTGTATATGCACGCATGCATACAAGTGCACTCACGAAAATACATAGAGTATGGTTGCAACACCCCCCCCCCTTTCTTCCGAAAAAAATATTTCTGGCTACGCTGATGCAGTGAACCACCTTACAAGTTAACTTACAAAAAAAAAAAGCTGCGTGCACATCATATTTCCTTTCTTCTTTTGCTCTTCACTCTCCTTTCTGCTGACGGCTCTCCACGGTCTCGCATTCGCGAACAGCGCGCGCCATGTCTCTGCGGCGCCGAATGAGCGTCTACCACTTCACGGCTGCTAGCAGTTGTTTCCGGGAGTTGGTTGAACTACAGTACTAGGTTGAACCCCAGAGTTCTGAACAGTCAGTGTTGCGCGGTAGAATGAATAACGGTCTCAAACTGCTCCCGAGAGCGCAACTTCAGGCTAAGTAGTGTTAATACAAGCGCCAATTTTGAAAATAGGCATTTATGGGCATTTGTGAGCATTTCGGCACAAACGCCAAAAATAGGCATTTATAGGCACTATAAAAACATTATAAAAGCCTTTCTTAACGTCTAATTTAAGCTCATATATCAAAGTGGCACGATAGGAGCGCGAAGAACAAAATAGGCATTTGCCTAAAATCCGGTCTCTATTGATCACCTCTCTTGATGCTTCGTGACCATTCTTCCCGGCGATCAGCTTCAAGCGGCACCTGAAACAAAGAGCGCGCCTCCTTACACGAGCGACAGCCGCTGTTACAATTTGGCACAAAACAGAAGCCGTCTCGCTTGTCCCGCCGTCTCCTTGTTATTTTTTTCATTCCCGTAGACAAGCGCAGACACCACCGCCACTTCTTCACTAAAGTACAGCACTATTTGGCGAGAAGTACCGGTGACGAGGCACTGGTCACGCGTAAACAGCAGAAACTGGTAATGCAACACGTCCTAACAAAACGCTCCTCTGGCTCGCAGCACCCCTAGCGCCCCCAAGCTGTACCCAAGCTGCTTCCTCGCAGCGCGGCCCCCTCGCCTCCATTGGAATGCGCCGCGCACGGCACCCTTCCCCTTCTAGTACACTGTAGCGGTACTGTCTCGACAGCTTTGTAATACATCGTGTCGGTAGCACACAGATCGCGATGATCCCTCCAGGAAACGCCGTCCAGGTTTTTCCTTACATAGGCCCCGGTCTCACAACTTTCAGCAACACAGCTACAAATGGATGCCGACCATACCACTTGAATCAACGACATCGCTGCTCCACGGCCGCCGTCACCGGCTCTCCGACCGGCTCAGCCAACGACGCAGAATGGATCATCCGCGCCGCAACGCAAATGTCGTAGCAACTGGAAAGTTTGAAGCCTTCAAACCGCTGGTTCTCGCGCACCGGCGTCAGTACCGGGGCCCCCGTATACTCCGTGGTGGTGCCGCCCCTGGCTCCTCAGGCACCTCGCCCGAGCACATCCGTAGGTCAGGCAGGCTACGTCCTTGCTCGCTAAGAAGCGACCACATTGTCGCGAGAATTTCCGATTCTTCGCAGGTTGCGTTACGATCAGCGGCTGCATGGGGACTACCGGAGTTCCGAGGTTTCCAGGATCACGCCATCCTGTGGTCCAAACCGTCAATCATGTCAGCACTCGTTATGGCTGGCCCGACCATCATAAATGGCTGGTGGTCATAAACCACCTTCTAGATCGCGCCAAGGCATGATGAAACTACAAAGACATGACAGCCATGCTGGGCGAAATGGAGTGCTGTGGAGATTTATGCCTTTGGGCGGCTTCCAAATAATAGCGACCCTCTCTCATCCGTTGACGGGAATTATCAGAGACAACACCTTGACACTGCAGCTGCAGCCTGCAGCCCAGCGACGCAAATCGTCTCAGACTGCCCTACCGGACACGTCCAAGTTCAACTAACACTTCTGAATCTATGGTTTCGTCTTCAGGTTTCGTCTTCAAGGAGCAGTCTTGCATAAGTACCTTGTCATTTACGTTGAAACTAACCTTCGTTGATAGGCACAGCCTACAACGTTATCAGCAACGGTAATGTTTGATTGCGTGCGCACAATTTTGACAGACCAGCTGTTACACGATAGTTTTCAGCGGATTTCTGTGTGCATAGTGTTGTATATTGTAATATACTTTGTTTTGTTGCATGGCGCCAGGGGGCGCCGCCATTTGGTTCAGGAAATTTTGTGGGATATTTGAAAGACGTGGGTATAGGGGACGACTGTATACAGCTTTTGAGGGAAATATACCGAGAAAATACAGTTTGTAGAGAATGGGAAGGAACAAGTAGCAAGGACAGCGTTGAAATTAACAAGGGTCTGAGACAGGGCTGTCCTTTGTCCCGGCTGTTATTCATGCTGTACATGGTGAGGATAAAAAAAGCGCTAGAAGGTAGCAACATTCCATTTAATTTGTCACACAAACAGGTCGGCACGATGGTTGAGCAGAAGCTTCCAGGTCTATTTTATGCTGATGAGATTGTCTTATTTGCGGACAGTCAAGATGATATACAGCGACTGGCAGATATATGCGGAAGGGAATGTGAGGCTCTAGGACTAGGATTTAGTGAACAAAATGTGGATTGATGGTATTCAATGATCACGAAGACCATGCAGGCTTAATAGAGGGTCAAAAAGTACCGAGGGTAAGCGAGTACAAGTACCTCGGAGTATGGTTAAATGAGGGGGATAGACATATGGAGGTACAGGAGAAAGCATCGGTAGCAAAGGGAAAGAGGAATGCTGCAATTATGAAGCACAGAGCTTTATGGGGATACAATAGGTACGAGGTGTAATAATAATAATAATATCTGGGGTTTAACGTCCCAAAACCACGATATGATTATGAGAGACGCCGTAGTGGAGGGCTCCGGAAATTTCGACCACCTGGGGTTCTTTAACGTGCACCTAAATTTAAGTACACGGGCCTCAAACATTTTCGCCTCCATCGAAAATGCAGCCGCCGCGGCCGGGATTCGATCCCGCGACATTCGGATCAGCAGTCGAGCGCCATAACCACTAGACCACCGTGGCGGGGCATAGGTACGAGGTGCTTCGAGGGCTGTGGCAGGGTCTGATGGTCCCGGGGCTTACATTTGGGAACTCAGTGGTATGCATGAAGTCAGAGGTACAATCAGGAATGGATGTAAATAAAAGGACGGTGGGCCGCCTCGCGTTGGGCGCTCACGGGAAGACGACAAATGAGGCTGTAAAGGGTGATATGGGATGGACAGGCTTTGAAGTGAGGGAAGCTCAGAGCAAAATGCGATTCGAAGAGAGGCTGAGGAAAATGAAGAAGAGTAGATGGGCAGAGAAGGTTTTCAGGTATTTGTATAGAAAAAGCGTTGACACGCAGTGGAGAAAAAGAACTAGGAGGCTCACCAGTAAATATACGGCTAGCAGTGCGGGCGATATGGCAACAAGGAGCATTAAGCGGAAGGTCAGAGAGGCGGAGAGGACTTAATGGATGACAGCGATGGAAAAGAAGCCGGCTCTGAGTAATTACCGAAAGGGAAAAAACGAAATAAGGAGGGAAAGGTTTTGTGATAAATCAAGAGGAAGCGCTTTACTGTTTAAAGCAAGGTCGGGCTGCCTTAGAAGGCGTAGTTATAAAGCGAGATTCAGTAACGAAGAAGAACAATGTACATGCTGCGGGGGAACTAAGGAAACGAGGGAATATGTACTGATTGAATGTGGCGATATTCACCCAGGTATACGTGTGGGCACGAGTCTACATGAAGCCTTGGGTTTTAGGGACAACAACGGAAAGCTAAACACGTCCGCGATAGAAATAAGTAATAGACAGTTAGAGTATTGGTGGCAGGAAAGTAGAGATAAAGTACAAAAATAAATAATGGGCAAAAATAAGAACATTCTGCCTTAAGAGGCAGAGAGATGGACCGTCAATTTATATTTTTTTGTATAATAACATTGATTTAATTATATAGACAAGGTATTAGGACAACATGAAACAAGGAAGTTTTTTTTTCTTTTTTTTTTTGAGCTTGGTGGCAGGCATGTCACCGCCCCATTATAAAGGGGACGCTCATAGCATCCATCCATCCATCCTATAAACACCCTCGCTACAGACGAGGGTAAGTTGGGCGTGGTGTGGGTCTGTGTGTGTGTCGTTCCTTTTCGGAGCACCACAGGTGCTCGGTGCCTTTCAATCTGAAACACTACAATGGCGCAGTCGACATGCGTCCTGAAAGCCTTCCACCCTCCGTCGCTCGCCAACGGCAACCAGCAGCCATGAAGCAAATCATCGTAAACACCAGATGTGGCGATACCATTTCGGTCTGCTTGCATAGCAGCGATCGGCAGCCCTCGCTCTTCGGGAGTCCTCGCTATTAGCGCATCGCCGCTTATCGCGTCGCAGATAGCGAGCCACCGCCTCCAGGAAGGTAAGCGAAACGCCAGGTGATAACGTAACGCCACAGCTGCGATATGGCCGACTTGATAGGAAAGCCTCCCGGGTTTTGGAACCATCCGAGAACACCAACAGTACCATGGACGCGGTGGCTTGAATATTTTGAAACTTATTTGCTTGCTGCTGGCGGCGAAAGTTTTTCCGCGGAACGCGTAGCCGCACTACTGAAAACACTGCTTGGAGCCGAAGGTCAGAGGCAGGAACGGGTTGCACTCGCCGCGGCATCGGCAACGCCGGGATCAATCAAAGACGCCTACTCCTCATTGGTGCAAACGCTAAGGGCCAAGTTCAGCCCTCCAGAAGCAGTGGCCACAGCCAGACTCTCGTTTCGGAACCTCGCGCAAGGCGAGTCTTCCCCGCAGGATTTTCTCTTCGAATTGCAAGATACAGCTAACCAGTGCGACTTTGGTGAACTGAGGGACCAGCTGCTGCTCGAAAAATTACTCATTGGATTGACTTCTACGCGACAACGGGAATGTTTGCTTGTCGAGGAGGCCACGCTTACGTTTGAGAAGGCCGTGAAGATCATCAACGATGCTGAACAACAACGATTGAACAATAAAAAATTCGCAGCGTTAGCTAAAAGCCGACTTCTTCTGTCTCTCATTCCCATTAGCAGCCATTCTTTACCTCCAAGGTAGTGCCTGGTGAGATTTCTCCTGTGCGTGATTAAACAATAAAAATTTTGTTCAAAACGCCGTTGATTGATGAAATAAACCAACGAAAGACGCCAGATGTTTTGTAAAAGCAAAACGAAAGAACGCCAGATGTTTCTAAAGCGAAACGAAAAGACGCCAGCTGCTTAACGAAAGACGCCAGATGTTTTCTAAAGCAATGGTTTTCTAAACAATGAAAATTCACAGCGTACATGGAAAATTAAAGTGAGCTGCAAGTCGTCATAACTCATCGAACCTTTAGTATAAACGCGCCCGATTTCACGTCGGTGATGATGTACTGGGCAGAATTCACGGAAGATTCACGGTTTACCGATGAACCTCCGCAGCTTCGCCCACTCATCATCATTCACTCCGTGGATATGCTGTGATTTTTTTTGCTATTGCATTCGGCGTATTTTTTTAAACTCACTTGGGATGTTATTCGGACCATTTGCTTACTTGTCGTCAAGCGCAAGTAGCTGGTTTAATGTTCCGGAGTCGGTTATCGCCAATGATTCAATAGAAGGAAATGATGTAGGTGGCAAATATGGAAGTGCGCCGTTATCTTTAGTGAAACACTGAATGGAAGTTTTGGTTGAATTTATCAGCTAGTGCCAATTTTTCCAACGGTGGGCGATGTGGTTTCGCCGCGGAGCGTACGCGAAAAAAAAGTTCCGAAACCGATTAGGGTTGTTATTGATGAGGTCAGGTAAGGTTTCATTGGAGTATTTATGCTTCGCTAGCTTAGTTTTTAGCTTGGGATCATCGGCGGCACGCAGTAGTTGGGACTTTTTTTTTGTACGCTTCCGCGTTTCGTTTTTATGTTGCGCCTCAAGCGTTTTATTCTGCGCTTGACTTGAATTGTATCCCGTGTGATGCGAGGGTTATTTTTAAGCGATTTTTTACTTTTTGTCGGGATATAATGACACATGCAGTGCGGGATTATACGCTCAAATTGAAACCAGAGCTCATTGATGTGAACAGAAGAATCGTTGGCCATTTAAAAAAAAGTCTTGGTATTCATGCGCAAAGCAGGTAAATACGGCTAAATCACCTACTTCTTGAAAATTAGCACAGAAACTTCAGTAGTTCCGGCGGTAACAGTGCATCCGAGGGGTAGCTGGTATTTTGGAATATACCATCTATGATCTCCAAATTTAGTGCATCAAGAGGGAAGTTGTCACTAATAAGTATTAGTCTAGGACGTTGGCGCTTGGTCCTCGTGCTCGCGTAGGACAGGGTACAACTTGGTGAAGCCCGAAGTTTAGCATCAAGTCAATGAACGAATTTTTCTTCGAAAGTCTGCCTTTAGGCATAATAATTATTGATTCAGAAATACACATGGAAATCTGCGTCATGTATGAATTCCAGTAATGAGCGGTGGTGAGGTCCACTAATCCAGCCGTCAAGGTCGGGCAGTCGGCCAGGCCTGAGACCTATTGCACGTAGGTGGCGACGACGGCTTAATTGTAGACCCTTGCAAGTCCACAATAAGTGTGTGACAGTAACGAATTGGATAATTGTGAAGTGTGGTGCATGATATTCTAGTCAATATCAGGCAGATTGAAGTCTCCCATAAGAATAACACGATTGCTAACATAATTCTGTATACAATCCTGGACAGCAGCCACACTTTCGTGACCAGACACAGGGATTCTGTAGAAGCAACCATTAAGTATTGCAAACTCACCACACATAGTCTTGTAGAACACCGCCTCAGCATCTGGACCCTCGGGCATCAAGACAAAACGTAAGGGCTTCTTAATAAACCGAGCTACGCCACCGCCTCTGGTCGGTCTATCTTTAAGGATAAATGAATAGTTAAGGGGTGCTATTCCGCGGCTGTATACCTCTACTGAAAGCCATGTTTCTGTACTAGCCACAATGTCAGGGCTATGACCGAGCAGCACGTTTTCTAATCATTCAGTTTTATTGAGAATACCTCTCCCCGCGTTTACATTTGGTAGTGTTATTTCTGCGAAAGTTTGTGCCTTTGAGTTACTGGTTGGCTTCTGAAAGGACCTGGTGTGAGAAAGAAAGAAGTGTGAGGAATGAGAAACGAGAGGACTGCAATCCTTTCATTTCTTTCGTCTTCTCAGACAAATGTGCTCTCATTTATACATATGTAGTTCGTAAAAAAATGGCGGCACCTTTTCTCATTTCTAGTCTCGCACTTTCCCAGAGTTTTCTTCTCCTTTCACGCAACCTACGACTAAAATATTCACCTCTCGAGTAGTTAGTGTTCTTCAACTTGTAACGTTTCTTTAGTATCATTGATTTCTTTTGTGAGCCGAGTAGCTTTAGGACGACCGGTCTGTTTTTATCTTTAGTTGGCCTGCCTAGGCGATGTATTCGTTTTATGGTAACTGGCTCCCAACCAAGGGTATACGCTTGATCGACGCTGCGTTCCAGTGTTTCGCAGTTTTTGCCCTCAGCCTCAGGCAATCCGTAAACAATTAGATTTGATGTTCTGCTGTGGTTTTCCAAGTGGTCAACCCTATTTTCAATCTTTTAAAGGCACTTTTCAACTGCAATATGTGATTGTCGCATTAGACCACTTTTCTTCAAGTTTGGAAAGGGCGTGTATCTTTGTTTTTTCAATTCCAGGGAGCTGACATTCTTTGATATTGTCTATATTACTGGCGATATCTTTTAATTGTTTAGCAATCTGGCTGTTATCAGTGCCTCGATTGTCGTCTACGTCACCAGCCACTTTAAGAAGTTTTCATAAATATGGGTGTATGGGGAAAGCCCATCAACTCCAGGAAAGCCAGCACACACAAAGGAACTATCTGTGCTTCTGCGCAAACAGTATGGAACTATGTGCGCATCTGCGCACCCAACAGGAAGCGCACGACATACGCATGGCGGACCAGTACAGTCTACATTCGCAGCTTTACCGTTCAGAACAAGGGGAACTGCAACGCCATGTTACCCAGACGAACTGCACATGTTTGAGCTGCATTATGCGAGACGTTTGCGATCAGCACTGGCTCGTAAATGAGGTGTCGTCACTGTGGCGTATTCACTCGGAGAATCATCGCAGCAAGGCGTTTGACGTTTTTCGTGAATACCATCCGAGTCTCGGCGTTCCAGGTTGAGTTTGAGTAAGCAGTACGTGCTAGGGCCCCTTAGTTTGCGGCAAGCTACCTACCTTCAGCAATGTTCTGTGGTGCTCTGTTGATTTGGCTGATCGCACCCTTCAACTTTAACCCTTACTTGCAAATCAACGTCGATGCAAGGGTGCATAGATAATAATAATAATAATAATTATTGGGCTTTGACGTCCCAAAACCGCGATTTGATATGAGAAACGCGGTAGTGGAGGGCTCCTAAAATTCTGACCATCTGGCGTTCTTTAGCGTGCACCTAAATCTAAGTACACGGGCCTCTTAACATTTTCGCCTGCATCAAAAATGCGGCTGCCGCAGCCCGAATTCGATCCCGCGAATTTCAGGTCAGCAGTCGAGCACAATAACCACTAGACCACCTTGGCGGGTAAGTGTGCATGGATGTTTATTTGAAATGTGTTCGATCCGTGCGATGCGGAAGGCTACTCGGATGTCCCAGAAAACCACACGTGAATTTTCTTCGAAAATTTTGCACAAGTAGCTTTATTTCAATGTGCGTCACTGAATACTAGCAGACCCCCCCCCCCTTGGAAAAAACAAAGCGCAGAAAAACGCGTGCTTCATCGACGGCTTAAATCTCCCCTCTTACGCGCCTACTTATCTCTCCTTAAAAGTTCAGAATTATTGAAGTGACAGCTACTGCCCGGTCATAACCTCATTTAATTACGAACTTTTCTGTGCCGCGTTTTACGGGCGCTAAGAACCAGAGAGCTGTTATCGCGCTCAGCCGCATCAAGATAATGGAGTGCGGCTAATATGTCCCCACATAGGCGCATCATTTTTTATGTGACTTGCGTCGCCCCAGCCTCGATTAAATCTGCACTTGTGACAGAATTTACATATATGTTGTAAGCTATCCAGTTACATATATGTTTCTCGCCATTTTTGCCTCTAAGGACGCGAAAATCGTCTACGCTGTGCTGTATTTTCGGTTAGAAGCTATGCCGAAAGCACTGCCGCTCAACGCCCCAATATGTCCACACAAACAAGCATGTCTTCTGTCGTTTTTGATACTTCCTTTTTTAATGTTTCCTCCCGAAAGACGTGAGAACGCGGCATCGCATGCGCCCTCTCAGCGAGCATTCCTCGGCTCAATGGAAGGCATTGTATTAGGAAGTCTGTCACCTACTAATACTGAAAATGCTCCAGCCGGTCCCACGTTAGCTCTTCCCGCAATTTCTGAAAGTAGTCCGCCCGGTCCCTCGTTCGCTCCACGAAGGCTTCTTACCAGATTACTTCTTCAATGTGCTCGAATAGTCTCCGCCAGGTAACCGAAAGCCTCTCGTAAATGCACCAGCAGGGTCTGTGTCCTCTCATGCAAAGATTCCTGGCAAAGATCCAGACACTCCACCTGACGGACCAGTGACTAGTCTGCCAGCACGACCTCCCCATCCTCCAACTGCTCCAGCACCACTCATGCCGGCTCCACCACCGTTACCACTGGCACTTGCTGCGGAGGACCCAGCACCTCCTTCCTTAAATGATCCGGCAAAACCTTCCGGAAATATTCCAGCAGTGCCTATGTCAGCTCCTCCAAAGCTTCCTGGCGAAGATGCAGATGTTCCTCCTGAGCCACCATGCCCTAGTCCGCCAGCTCCTCCAAAGCTTCCTGGCGAAGGTCCGAACGCTCCTCCTGAGCGGCGATTGCCTAGGCCGCCAGCTCCTCCAAAGCTTCCTGGCGAAGATCCAGATGCTCCTCCTGAGCCGCCATTCCCTAGTCCGCCAGCTCCTCCAAAGCTTCCTGGCGAAGGTCCAAACACTCCACCTGAGCCGCGATTGCCTAGGCCGCCAGCTCCTCCAAAGCTTCCTGGCGAAGATCCAGATGCCCCTCCTGAGCTGCTATTCCCTAGTCCGCCAGCTCCTCCAAAGCTTCCTGGCGAAGGTCTAAACGCTCCTCCTGAGCCGCCATTCCCTAGTCCGCCAGCTCCTACAAAGCTTCCTGGAGAAGATCCAGATGCTCCCCCTGGGCCATCACTGCCTAGTCCGCTAGCACTACCTGCCAATCCTCCAATCACTCCACCACCGCCTATGCCGGCTCCGCCATCGCTTCTACCGCTACTTGCTCCGGAGAACCCCGCCGCTCTAGAGCCTTCAAGAGTCCTTTTTCTCTCTCTCGCTTCCTTCACCTTTCCTATTATCTTCTTCGCTGCTAGAACGAGCAGGCATCCTCTTTTACCGCGTTTTAGTGCGTGGGATGACATCGGCGGCAGGCAGATGC
This sequence comes from Rhipicephalus sanguineus, assembly GCF_013339695.2. Lineage (NCBI taxonomy): Eukaryota > Metazoa > Arthropoda > Arachnida > Ixodida > Ixodidae > Rhipicephalus > Rhipicephalus sanguineus. Next base: position 134,211,036 of record NC_051179.1, on the reverse strand, counting down.
CGCCCATGCATTGAGATACCTGCGGAGGAAGCAAATTAGATTTCAATCAAATTGATCCAAATATGTTATGTTAGCTTCGTTTGAAGCAGTGTGACTTGTGGGTTAATTAGGGCCTCTGTCACGATATAATACCACGGCGAAATAAATCTGCCTTGCATTTATCTCTCATTGAAGAATATATCATTACTTTACCACTAAACATGTGGATGTTACCTCTAAATATTTTTGACCAGTTATCACATCAGTGCACGTAATTGTATTCTTCTTGATAAAATTTTCGTGAAAGTATGATGTGGGTTTATATGCACCTTCGCACATTTCTATCCACAAACGAATTACTTTCGTAAAGCTAGTATTCTTTCTGACATTCAACAGGAGCTACTTTTAATAGGCTATCGTACAATCAGGCGGCAAAGCACAATAATAAATGCACCATGTGTGAATAAGCACGTTCTCACAGGACGTCACCGTGGTAGCAGCAGTAAGAGCTTAAAGCGCCACAGTATAAGCAATATCATTATATTACAGCCGTGAATCTAACATCACCATGTCATAAAGAGTATTTTTTCTGAAGATACGCAATGTAACGTTCTCTAACATTTGATCTGTAGTGACGAAGATGAGTGCTCCTCGGAAAGGCAGGGGGTACCATGGAGGTGGAAAAGAAAAAGACGTTTGGTTGGCTCGGAGCTTAGGCTGGTTCCGCCATTACCACGTACCTTGTAGTGACTGTTCATCTGTTTCATAAACAAGTGCTGCTCCTAAACACCTTGTTTTAGATGTGCATCTCTGTTCATGACAGACGCAAAGGAATTTTAAGAAAATCACCCTAGGACTGCTGTTACCACACGTAACTTATCAATCGTTTTACCAAGTAGGTGGGAACAACCCCAGTGTTTGGCGGCTTTCATGCTCCAATTTTTTCGTAACAAGCCACAAATATGAACAGGGACGCACAGACATAAGGGTTTGCTTGAGTATGGTGTATCGAAAGTTCTAGTTTGTTTCTTTACTGAAACAGTGTTTCGGATAGACTTGTACATTGAGAAAATGCACAAAACACCACGTAGTGCTTCTCTGCTCACTGTGTATTATAGTCAACATTGGAAATTATTTCTTTGAGAAGTGCATTTGTTTTCATATTGTCGATCTTTAAAAACACTTTCGACCAGTGTTCCTCTTCTTTACCAACCAACGCTGGTTTCGCGCTACTATCCAATAGTTTTCATGGTGCGATCACAAGCATAGTAAAGTAGATCAAAGGGGCAGAAAGTGCACAGTTCACCTTTCGCATGGTGGTGCATTGCCACTGCGTGGAAATGTGAGTGTTTTCATGCATTACCGGTGGTACTGCTGGTACCCACTTACAGATGGCGACGATGGTATCGATGCTGTGGTACTGTGCGGTGGCAAAAGAGAGCGTTGCACAATGTTCTGATCGGGCAGCTCCAATGCGATCTCTCATATCGGGCTCCTAACAAGGTCGTCAGGAAGTGGCACTAAAGGTACCAAGGTACCGATTGACCGTCGAGTGCCGGCAGTTTAAGGTACGGGATACGCCAAAGAGCGCTTCTATCTTGCTTACCCAACTTCTAGGTAGTGCAGTAGTCATACTTTCCGTCCGCCTCTATTTCCTCAGTCCTGCATACATATACGTTGCTGCCGTCGAGTCCGTTGCTGCTCTCGCCGTTCCTTATGAATCTGTTGCTGCCGTCTCGCAGTATAGATTGATTAGCCGTGCATGAGCACCGACTTTGGCGTTGGAGGCTTACGTACCTGCTGAGCTAAATCTGAGCTAGAACTAGCATAGTAAATCATCACACGACATATTAGGACATATTTTTAGTGCAAAACATTGGGAGCCTAATAGGATGGATGGATGGATGCTATGAGCGTCCCCTTTATACCGGGGCGGTGGCAGGTGTGCCACCAGGCTCGACAAAAAAAAAATTACTCTTTTTTTTCCTAGCGTTGGCCTAGTGTCTTTACTTCACTTAAAACTATTTTACTCCAGAAGAAAGAAAAACTTAAGTTTTCAGCTCTGTTCTCTGCCCTTTACGGCAGAATGCCCTTATTTTTTTTCCAATATTTATTTTTGTCCTTTCTCTCTAGTTTTCTGCCACCAATACTCTAACTGTCTCTTACTTATTTCAAGCGCGGGTGTGTTCAGCTTTCCATTGTCTCTAAAACCCAAGGCGTCATGTAGGCTCGTGCCCAAACGTACACCTGGGTGGATGTCTCCACATTCAATCAGAACATGCTCCGCCGTTTCCTGATCTTCCCCGTAGCACGTGCATTGTTCTTCTTCTTTACTGAGTCTCGCTTTACTGAGAACTACCCGTTCTAAGGCAACCCGATCTCGCTTCAAACAGTAAAGCGCTTCCCATTGAATTGTCGTAAAATGCCTCCATCCTTATTTCATTTTTGCCATTTCGGTAGTTACTCAAAGCCGGTTTTTTCTCCATAGCTGCCATCCAGTAAGTCCTCTCCGCATCTCTGACTTTTCGCTTAACGCTCTTTGTTGACGTGCTGCTTACACTACCAGCCGTATATTTACTAGTGAGCCTCCTAGTTCTTTTAGGGGCGAAGCTCCTTAAGGCGGCACCCGTTCGTCCCTCGTAGTCGTCGTGGTCGTAGTATAGTAGTGAGTAACAAGTCTTACGCTTTGACCTCCAAGGTGGTGCCGGTGGGAGATTTCTCCTGTGCGTTGTTGAACAATAAAAAATTCGCAGCGTGCGCGTTAACTAAAAGCCGAATTCTTCTGTTTCTCATTCCCCATTAGCAGCCATTGGCATGTTCCAGTAGGAAACGTTAGTAGAAGTAGAAGTGTAAGTGTTAGCTAAAAGCCGACTTCTTCTGTCTCTCATTGCCATTAGCAGCCATTGTTTACCTCCAAGGTAGTGCCTGGTGAGATTTCTCCTGTGCGTGATTAAACAATAAAAATTTTGTTCAAAACGCCGTTGATTGATGAAATAAACCAACGAAAGACGCCAGATGTTTTGTAAAAGCAGAACGAAAGAACGCCAGATGTTTTTCTTAAAGTGTAGTAGTAGTAGTTGCATGTAGCCACCTCGCCCGATCGCCAACGGGCGAGGTGGACCGGCAACGGCGCGAGGACCCTGCCGTACGAGAGTTAAATCACACTAAAAGACATACTTTGCGGGCGATACACTCTAGTGAGCTTTCAACTTTTCGTCTTAATGTACATGATAAAGAAATTATTTCTACGAAAAACGCAAGGCACACCTTGAGCAATATGTTTGGTTTTGGGACGCTAAATGGAACCATGAGGCGATGCGAAGCCGGAGCACTTGCACGATCGCGTTCCGTTGGCTTTCGTTGGGCATGCTACCGACCTCGCGTCGTGGAACGCGCGTCCTGTCTTCCCTCTAGCCTTGCCTTTAATTCGCACAGGGCGAGCGGGGAATGCGGTCGCTCTTGGCGCTCTTTCGCTCGGGAGCGGACTTCTTCCTTGCATTTCACCGATCACAAGTGATAATGAAGGGACCACGTAAACCAACAGTACAATAAAAGTTTGATGTTTAATATATACACGATGTTTCACACTCTTTATATTATGTACTGGGCGCATTTCACGGAAGAGTTTCACGGTTTACAGATGATTCCCTCCGTAGCTTCGCCCCACTCATCATCATTCACCCCGTGGATATGCTGTGATTTTTCTCCACTGTGTATCCACGCTCTTCTTATACAAGTAACGGAACACCTTCTCTGCCCATCTACTCTCCTTTATATTCCTTAGCCTTTCTTCGAACCTTATTTTGCTCTGAGCCTCCCTCGCCTCAAACCCTGCCCATCCCATATCGCCCTTGACAGCCTAATTTGTCGTTTTCCCGTGAGCACCCAACGCGAGGCGTCCCACAGTCCTTTGATTTATATCCATTCCCGATTGCACCTCTGCCCTCATGCACACCACTGAGTTCCCAAAAGTACATATGCTCTGACAGTGCCCTGCGGTACGCGGCGGCGAAGGCATCGGGCCATCCGAATGAGAGACTGCTATTAGTAACCCCGGAATCGAACACCTATGGGCCGTCCAACAGCCCCACGAAGCAGCAGATAGACTTGGTCTTTCTGTTCCGACCTGGAACGGCCCACTGTATGCTAGAGGGCGTTCCGGAGGGCCTTAACAAAATTTTCCAGCCATTCATTCATCCACGGAGAGCTTGGAGCTTAAAACACCCTTAATATCTCGGAAGAGATATTAAGGGTGTATGGTCCGTAGCAGGCAGTCCTCCTGAAAAATGTTATATAACATGATACTGCTTTCCTTATGAGAGTAATGAATGAGGCAAGATAGTCGGTTCATGTATCGCCTGTTTCGCCTCGACTTATGCTAGAATACAACATACGCTATTGATCGTTATTATGCGCATTATGTAAGGAGTCGTGGCGTTGCCGTCAGTAACCTCGCTGAAATATTTTGTCTGATATAAAGATCCACGCTATATAAAAAGCTTCTGCAGATATTTAATACCGGAGTCATGTAAGGACCAAACAGGCTTTTCGGGGCAATTGTATGGTGGCATAAAACACTGCGCCACCTGTACGAAATGTCATTCAATTTATACCAAGTTATTGAAATCAAGTGTTCATTCACAAAAATAGGCATATGTAGCAAACAGCGGAAAATGTATATGGTTGTAAATTATACCAGCCTTTTTCTGCATAACCACAGTACGTATTTGCGCGATACGAACGTAAAAGGGGCAGAATAAAATGTAAAAAAACGCCAGGCCTGCGCGGAAAGCGCAGCACAGTCACAGCGAAAGCTGGAAGAGCGGCTTTTCTAGAGCCCTTTATAAACTCTCTTGTGGCTACTAATACAAGCACATTAGCGTACGTACCCACTACGCCACAAATTAACGTACCCACTACGCCACAAATCATAATTTTTGGGAAGTTGGGAAGCACCCACCGCGACATTATTTGTTATTCTGCGGAGAAGCGAGGTACCATCTGTGAGGCTATATGTTCACTTTGTCATTGCGGTGGTTGATGACGATGAAGAATTATGGCTGAGCCCTTTGTAATGGGTTGGAAGCTTTAAACGACCCACTAGTTACGTAATTCATATTGTGTGACGCCCGGTCGTTATTTAACTGTCCCACCACGCTTTATAACATACGTTAACCGGAGAAACAGAGAGCGAGAGAGAGAAGTAATTAACTTTATTGAGAGCCTGAGCAAATGGATCATGGGAGCCTTATGGGCTTCCTTGGCAACCAATAGAAGTGCACTTGCCAGGAACCCACTACGCTATAAATCATAATTTTTGTGAAGTAGGGAAGCAGCCACTGTGCAATTTTTCGTCATTCTGCGGAGAACCGTGGTACTCGCTAAACACCTGTAAGGCATTATGCGCACTTTGTTGATGCTGTGGCTTGTGACGATGAAGAATTATCGCAGACGCCTTTGTAATGGGTTGGAAGCACTCAATAACCCACTCGTTGCGCAGTTTGCATTGTGTGACGCCCAGTTACAGAAATCGCGTTTGTGGTACGCTGGTTGTTATTTTAGTCTTCTACCCCACTACATTACATATGTTAATGTGGTTCCTTCCCGACATGACGCCTGTATAGGGTATTTTTGCAACGCAGTTTCAAGCACCGGCATGGCCCCGAGGTAGAATACTGGGCTCCCACGCAGAGGGCCCAGGTTCGAACCTCGTTCCATCCTGGAAATTTTTCTTATTTCCTTTTTTTTCTTATTTCGTGCGCTAGTGGTTACGGACACCAGCGGCGGCGGCGGCGGACAACTACGGCGCCAAAAACGGCCGTTGAAATGAGCTCATAACAGCTTTCGCTGTAAGAGGAAATTGATGTAATACATACCTGATGGCCATGGTTGCGACCGCCTGGAATCTGAAACAAATACGGCGCGAGATAAGAAAATTAGCTGATTGAGTGCCATGATATTCAATCCCATATAATGCTGTCTGTTAGTTCTCAGTAATATTGTGTCTAACAAAGAAAAAACGAGCCCTTAAAAGCAATATTTCCTTAATCCCATATAATGTGAGTCCAAGCACGTTAGCGTGACTGACCCCACTATTAAAGAGTTCGAATAGAAAAATAATATTCATAATGGAAACTGTAGCAGCTTCTTGAACTAATGCTTCTAATACACGATGCCACGAAGAAGTAACAATGGTATTTGAAATTTGCTCTCTCTAGAACGAAATGTTGTAGCCAGTAACAGGACTCAGACTTCTAAATGAGGAAAATAATCTATTTCGCGTGTTATAGTGTCCCGGCACATAATCTTCAGATTCTCATCAAAGCTCCTGCGCGATTGTTATGCGACTTGGTGTCAAGAAACTGAAAGTCAACGTATGGAACAATCTCACACGCATTCGCAATTTCTTGCTACTTATGTAGGATTTAGATGTAATGTAAACAATTGGCATTGTGAAACAAGTAGGTAAGCTACAGAGGAGTGAAACGGGTGCATCACATGCATTTGTAGGCGCCACACTGTGAACAGGAGCACATAATCCTGCTAAAGCAAATCGCAAGCCAGATGTAGAGACATTAGACTAGCTGAGTGTCATTGTGACCGAAGTGTGAGAGATGTCGATGCTGAGATGAATATAATGTAGGCCGCTGCACGCTAGCTGGTTCGCAACATTGAATACATAGGCGAGCGGCCCCCAACCCTTGCGTAGCCATTAACGTTATACACAATAAAACGTATATACGTATACTTCCTTTGTCATAATACGACCGAGCAGCGTTAGCTAATTTTACCTAAGCAATGAGGGACGCTGCCAGTATAAATGTGGCGTCTGCCGGTGCTGCTAAACAAGCTACGTGAACTGACATTCAGCGACGCCTATGCCAGAATTCACGTGTTCACGCGACCAAAGTGGTGAGTCATCGCGGCCACTGACAAATGCATAAGAACTCTTTGCCTCATATGTCGTCGTATTACACCTAACTAGCTGCCCTTGAATTTCACATGGCGGAGTCAAAATTGTACGTGTATTTCTTTTAGAGGCGGAGATGTAAACGCCATCCGTTAATTTTGGCTGCAACGCGTACAAATGTACTCGTAAGCAAGGGGCTCCTTCTAATCAGCCCACTCCTCTACAAAATTTCTGACAAAGTTAATCGAGTTTCGATTTAATTAATCGTACTTACAGAGCAGGGCGCTCCATCCATCTCCTGCTGCATATGTATTATAGGCTGTATGTAGCTTGACAGCGGCATACAAGGGTAGTAGCACGGAGTAGCCACAGCTGTCTGAACAGAAAAAAAGGCAAACTATCTATAGGCAAACGTATAGTACATCCGTGTCTCAGCAGTCTTTCGACCTAAGTAAAAGTTTGTGCAAGCTTCTTGTAGCAGTGCTTCTACGAAGAGACCCCTGAAAGGCATCACATTTCGAAGGTTGTTGTGGGCAACGCGACATGCCACATCGCAGTGCTTGAAAGTGTCAACACGTTCCTCTGCTGTTTTCAAAGAAACATTGCAAATAAATTCCTAAGTTTTAGTATTGCACAAAAAGCGCGCCTTTCTATGTAGCCGAAGAGAGTGCACCTGGCTGTTTCGTATATGGTACAGCAAAATAATCTATATCACATTGCGCGCAGTTATTTACCTACAGAACGAAAGAGAAAATCTTCATGAAATGCAGCAAACATGCCGCCTCCACGTTTGTAAAAGCAGTTAATTGCAAAGAAAGTCATAAAGGCACCGTCAGAACATTTCACCATTGCAAACCAATCAGCAAAACGCCTAGATAATGCAGTAGTGTTCATCGCAATGCATGTACCATCTGCCTGGCTAGATGCTCTTGAAATTTGAAATACGATGTCCTCACCAGGGCGTCACATTTCAAGAGATAGCCACAAGTCCTATGCACGAATACAAAAGCAAGTGAATGCGCGCCGTCAATGAGGAAACAGAACGCGCTCCTAGCACCTCGAAAATTCACGGGCGAAAGACCCGGAGAGCACAACATCGGCATGTTACGACGTCAAAATCTATGCACACTGTGAAGGTATGTTGCTTTGAAAACGTAACTTTACGTGATGGCGTTTTCCGGTTATGGGACATATCCAGCTTGCGGTGTTGCAGAAGCGTGTGGTTCGACTATCTGCGGGCTCATACGTTCATAACACCAGAGACCTATTTGTGAAACCTAGAAACAATATGGTCGGTTCTGTGTACTACAAATATACTTGTCTCGCCCGGTCAATTTTGGTTTACTTAATATTAACGCGCTAGGAACGCTAGAAGAACACTAAGCTGACATAATGCAATATAATAAGCACAAAACGAAACAATGATGAGTTCAGAAAATGTCACAAATTGTGGCAAACACTCACACCTGTCCCTTCTACCCACTTACGAAATGCAATTACCAGAGGGCAACACTTTGACATTTCATTAATCTAACTTAAAAAAAAAATACGGACAGATTTTCTGACGAAAGCATCATTACCATAAATTCATTCACGATTTGTGAAATATCTTGCTGTCGCTTATTGTTCATTTCATTATGATGTTATATGAAATACCTTATTCGTATAAGAATGCGACACGTGGCATACGTTACTATGCATTTTGCCCGTACATGTGCAATGTACAATGCATTTCTATTTGTGTTCATTTTTCTTGCTGCAACTACTCTCATGCTTACCTGTGTCATGCTGACCTGTCCCCTTCAAAGTATTCTCCGCGGAGCGCAAAGCAGTAGTCCGAGCTTTTATGCCTTTCCAGGAAAACATGGGGGGGTCTCTTTTTCGCCATCGACTTGAAAAATCCTTTCCACAGCCTCGACCGCATTATGTGCCGTATCTGAATTGCATTTTAGATGCGAAGTAGCTTTTGCTCGGGGCTGTGTCCGTCTTTCCATAGGCGACCGTCCGCTCGGGAACCATATGTGCTGGCATGCGCTAGCGCATTCGGGCCTTTGTAAGGGGCTGGGTAAGACTCTGTGGCCTCTCTCCCTTACACTTTCTGAGCAATCATGTGATGGAGTCGGGGAACGAGATTCTGCAGACGCTCTATAAACGCACGTGCTCCCGTGTGGCGTGATCCAACAAGAGTTCGGGACGAGTAACAGCAACAGCAACTACAGTGAATTCATGGTGTGCTCCACTTGCAAGGACGCGTTAACATCGGGCAAGGTGCCCGTGATGAACGGAACGGATGGTGTAACTTTTTTTTCATTTCCTTTTCGCCGTAGGGTACAAGAAAGAGTGGTAGGGGGCGAGGTGAGGGCTATAGCGTCGGTGAGGAATTGTTGAGCTGTTTTTTTTCGACACAGAAATTAGACGGCAGAGTTCGCAACGTGAGCCCTTGCGTCACGGTGAAGTTTCCAATCTCCCACACGTTTGGCTCTTTTTCGTGAGATGTGTTGTTTCATCAATGTCTGCAAAGTGCTTCTGTCGCGTTCAGCGTTGCCGTTCTGGCCCGTACGAACAAAATGGGTGTCAACCATCCCTGTGTGGTCAAAAATGTGATCGCCATTGCCTTGTCGACCAATCCCAATCTTTGCGGTTTAGCCTTCATTGGTCGTGACTTGGAGACGGCAATATACTAGCACATGTTCTTGTTCTACTGCGAAAATTAAACTCCTGCATCTTGTGGAAACTAATGTTGTCACAACCAACGAATGCGAATTTTGCGAAGAGATAACGTAGCGAGTGCACAAGGAAGAACACCGGAGCCAGTCTCAGCCTTTATTAAACAGCCCTCGTGCATGCGTTGTGCAGTAGATAAGATTCCTCTGAAACACAGAATTCTCACAACTCTAAGCGTTAGGAAAACGAGCGTAACATGTATACTGGCCACGAAAACGGTAAACTCACGAAAACTGCACTGCTTACCATAAGATACATGTGTTCAAAACACGAGTTCTCAGCCAACAGAAAACGCATTGGTTGGTTTTGGGGCGTTAAACCCCAGAATTATTAGTATGAAAACGCATTGGGATGGAGAGCAAGAGTTCGTCCTGCACTAGGAGGCACTTACTAACTAATACTAAGTAGGCGGGTCGAGAAAAATATCCACCGTCTTCGCAGTCGAAAGAATAGTCAACACCTATATATAACACGAGAAAAAGTATATTCACAAAAAAAGGCCAAAATGAAAAAAAAATCGCGCGAGTTCCACACCGTGAAAACGGTACAAACTGCGGGCAGAGCTGAGAATTCGCCTGGCCCTGTTGACGCTTGGTTATCCGAGTCAAAGCTGGGGGTTCTCCCGCCTTTGATGGCGATCGGCTTGCGTGAGCCTTCCGAAAATGAGGGTTACCTCACATTCGCTGGCCTTTCGGCTCCTATTCCCTATTTCGTAGATCTGCGTCTAACTTCTGGCGCTGCCGTTTCGTTGTCGCTTAGCATGCTCGGACAGACGAATTAGCTCTTCGGGGACGCTGGCTTCGGGGGCAAGCGCGCACTGGCGTTCCAAACGTGCAACCTGCGCGGCGTCCATGGATTCAAAGGAAACCTTCTCATTTAATGCAGTGGCGCCCTCTGTTGAGCTATTTTGGTATGGACTTGTAGGGACCTCTTCCCAATAATTTTTTCGCATCGTCGGTATAACACATTCGTAGGCTTCTGTTCAGTTCACCTCAGATAAGCATGAGGGCGCGCCCATCAGTTCTCCGATGTATTACATCAGAGAACTGGATATTTCCAAACGTAGACCAATACAGTGGGAGTGGAAATCAAACATCAATAACCTTGTTCACCAACTCGTTTCCGCTTGCGCTAAAAAATAGGTTATTGAAATTCTTGCTTTCAGAAGCAGTAAAGCATCAAACATTTCTTTTTGAAACCCATAGAGCGAATAATTTTCCACAAATGATGGCGGAATAAGGAACGGTAAAAGAAGTGAAATGCGACGTTGAACCACCTCTCGAACAAAGGGATGTGTCAGATCGGGTGAGTAAATAAAACGTGTGGCTAATTGCCATATAAACAAATGCGCAAGACCAAAGCCCTTTCGATGTATTAATTGGGGTTCAAAAAATGTGCGTGTCTCCGAGAACAGCATCCTCTTTTTTGTACTGACAGATACTCTTCCTCTGAAGACATAGCAAAAGACTCTTTGTTCCCTAGGACGTAAATTGCAGATTGTGCAAAAAGCCGTGGACTATGGATTATTGTTTATTTATTGTTGTGATGCCGTGTTCTTTCGTGATGTTCTGCAGCGAACACTTTAAAAAGGCGTTGAAGTCAACCCTGTAAAAATTAGGTACCTTGATGTGACAAAAGACAGGACAATACCCTATGACCTCATCTTCCTTACTGTTCTGCATAATCGCTGGCGAGCAAGATTGATTGACAGAAATGCAGAACCTCCGCAATCAATAAAAAACATGGTTGATCCCTCCGTCATAGGAATCGGAATAACACGAAAGTGAAACTTTCCCTTATAGAAGTAAGTGAATGTTTAATGTACATTGATATAAGAGAGTTTTCACAATGTATACTGATGTCTGGCAGATATAGCACCGCTTAACTTGGATGCACCCGCTTTGATGCTTGTTGGTACATCTCCATACGTAATCAGAGAATGAGTTGTGATAGCCGGAAGAGCGTCGCATATTGGACGCAGAACTTCGTGGTCATCCCGCTGCATGTTAAAATGTGATTGAACAGTATAGTATACGGCCGAACTAGAGGGAAACGCAAAGCGCGTCGTGCCGCCTCCCGGCCGCGATTTTTCTCGGGGCGAGCGCGTGAGCGGGGAACACGGTGTTACAGCCAGCTGAGGCAGGCGCGCGTCGCAGAGCTATTTTTGGTTTGATTATCGTGATGCTGTGAGCGACGCCGACGCTTTTACGACGCTTGCGCTGAGGTTGCCACCTCGCGGTGTGTTAGGGCATTGACAAAATTGCGCTTCTATTGAAAACGCGTCGAATGGGACGAACGTGTAACGCGTTGCAGGTACTAATCACGGTAGCCAAAGTAATGATGAATTACTTTAGTTTGCCGCTCCGAGAGGGCAACACCACGCCACCGACAGGGAGAGTCGTAGATATAAAAGGCGCGTTTGTAAAGTCTGTAGAGTCTGTGACCGTGGCGCAGTGGATAGCACGCCCGGCATCTGTTGTTGCGGACCGAGCCGTCGTGGGTTCCATGCCCATTGACGGAGCTTTTTTTCTTTGCCATCTGATCGTGTACATTTTTTCGACGTCATTTCCGTGACGGAAATACGTCACTGAAATCTTGGTGGACCCCGGCCTAAAACAATTTCGTGTTAAAAAAACGTTGCCCAGGAAAAAGTAATTCAAATATATGGGATATATGAACGTTCTAGTGACTCTATAGGCTGTTTAGTGACGCTCTGGACGTGTTTTATATGTGTGTAAATATGCCTGCTTATTAATCTTTGAAATGTCAATCTAGGTGCAATGGTTTTCTTCCCTGTAATAAAGAGAAAAAAATGAGTGCGTGGTCTAATGTTGAAGACATTCGCTTTCGGACCGGTGAGATAAGGGTTCAAACCCCAGCGGCGGAAATAAAGCTTATTTGTCTGTATTATTTTTTGTTCACGTCAGATGGTTCCTGTTTTAGTACTGTGAGGGTGACGCCAAGCAAGGACAGGAGACGAGAGCCCAGGCCTCCCAAGCGCTCCGCACTTTAAGGAAGAACTGTCGTGCGGACGGTGCTCGTGATAATGCGGTCATCTCCATTCCGTAAACGGAGTCCTTCTGAGACAATATGATTTCTTGTCGTGTTACTACTACACGAGCAAATGAAATGATCGGCTCGAGATCAAGATATATATGCCTATTTAGTTTTTCTAAATGGACACATGTTGGGCTTTTACACGCGAAAACCACCATATGATTATTAAGCACGCCGCAGAGAGGGCCTCCGGAAATTTCGATCGTCTCGTGTTCTTTAACGTGCACTGACATCACACAGTACATGAGCCTCCAGCATTTCGCGCCCTTTAAAGTGCGACCGCATAGGCCGGGATCCAAAACGCGCATTTAGCTTTTCTTGTCCGTGCGATATTTGCACTAATAAGACATCCAACACTTCACTTCGTTGACTGACTGCGTAACAGCTGCAACAGTGATTACATGGACCGATCTTATAATGAATTAGAAGGTGTACTTACTATTTGTTGTGGAGCAAGACGGTAGCAGAATTCACTCAATGAATAGGCGGGGCAGTACGACAGGGCTGTTAAAAAACAACGCAGGCACTCTGCATTTACTGGAACGATGTCAATATCTTAAAGAACACTTTCTGCGTAATATTTTACTTGATAACTAAATATTAACACTTCCGCTCACAAGACACCCGTTCTTGTGTACAGTGTTAATTCCTTTTATATACGATGTCTATTGGTGCTTCAGCATACGATCAAATATTTCTCTTATGCTATAGCAATATATGGGTCAAAATTTGTCATCTATAATCGATAAGGCCTAATTGCAGTGCTGTTGAAATGTCGGAGAAACAAAAACCCACAAGCAATACCAAGATCGCAACAGTGAAGACACTAGAAGTGAAATATCCATGTTTGGTATTTATTTATTTATTTTATTTATTTCAGTACCTTCAGGGCCCGAAGGCGTTACAGAAGGGAGTGGGTAAGAGTATACATAGTAATAAAAAAAATAAGAGTGAACAAAGAAAAATGCTGCTAAGAGTAAACATCGCATTCAACAGCAGCCTTAAAAGCAGTGACATCGGTCAATTGGGCAACAGAGGAGGGTAGGTGGTTCCATTCGTTCGAGGTAGTGGGAATAAAGGAATCGTGAAAGAACTTGGTATGTGAAAAAGGAATGTGTACTTTGTGGGGATGGTCACATCTATATGACATGTAGTGTGGTTTGGAAGGAAGGTCTTGTTTTAGTTGTGGATTGTGGTAAATTTTATAAAAAAGAACAAGACGAGACACTTTCCTGCGCGAACAAAGAAGTGGAAGGCCCAAAACTGTTTTCATAGATGATACACTAGATGTGCGTGCATAGTCTGAAAGGATGAAACTTGCACTCCGATCTCAGCAAACGCGGAAAATTAACATGCACATTACTCAGAATCATAGGGCGATGAAGAATAATTACCACAAAATGCCGAGTACTGCGAAAGCAACGAAACCTATTAAATCAGGATAGACTTACAGATTGCCCCACGAAATCGAGCTATTACAGCTCCGCAGAGATCCTTGTTAATTGAAGGATTTTTAGAATTGAAGTACACGTTTTGCGCACACTGAGTTATAGCAGTCATCGCTTTTTATTGCTATTGTAATGTCCTCGCTTGAGATTTTTGACTGTCGAAATACGAGATGATTAGCTGAGCACTCGGCCTCCACACGTTCATGAAAGTCAAAACAAAATTATGGTCAGATCAATATCCTTTTTGATGTCTTTTATTGCACGCCAAGGAGAGCAATATTATCTGGAAGATGTCATCCATGAAAATGGATAGTCACCAACGTCGTGCTTTTCGGAGGTCGCGTGAGTAATGTGTGCAATAGAAAATTTCCAGGTGAATATATGAATTTTTAATTTCACTGCTATTCCTATGAGAATTGTTTTGCACAAGATGGCTTTGAAAGTCCGTGTGCTCAGCGACAGAACTTCGTAGAAACACGTGGACAAATCAAGCATTTATTCGAGACGGCTGAAGTATAAGAGCATTAGGGTTGCCGTAATGGGTGACATACATACATACATATATATATATATATATATATATATATATATATATATATATATACAATATCAATGAGAACTAACAGACAATAATGCCAAGGAAAGTATAGGGGGTGTTTTTAGTAATAAATGTAAGGTAATTGTGAAGAAAGAAAAGTGGACGAAAAGATAGCTTGCCGCGGGCAGGGACCGAACCTGCGACCTTCGAATAACGCGTCCGATGCTCTACCAACTGAGCTACCGCGGCGGCCATCCCCCCGTCCACTTTATAAGGTATATGTGTGCATTTAAACGTGGGAGCGTCAGTCAGCGCCGCCAGTAGCCATGACGGCGAGTGTGGAACACTCTTTTTCTGCCTTGTTGGCGTCACGTAGCACGTGAACTTATTACGAGCTGGCAGCTGACCAATAATCCCTCGGATACTACCTGAAAGCATCAAGTCTGCCAGAACGAGACCCTCGCTATGAATGAAGGAAAGAAGTGTTAATTTCAAGGGCTCGTTTTCTTTGTTATACGCAATATTAATGAGAACTAACAGACAATAATGCCAAGGAAAGTATAGGGGGTGTTTTTAGTAATAAATGTAAGGTAATTGTGAAGAAAGAAAAGTGGACGAAAAGATAGCTTGCCGCGGGCAGGGACCGAACCTGCGACCTTCGAATAACGCGTCCGATGCTCTACCAACTGAGCTACCGCGGCGGCCATCCCCCCGTCCACCTTATAGGGTATATGTGTGCATTTAACCCTTTCAGCCCTGGATTTTTATATTGGCCGGATACATTTTTTGTGCGTGTTTTCCTAATAGTCAGGACCTCAGAAGACCAAAAACGAAAACTAGAGACAGTGGTGCAAGTATTTATGGATTAATTAGCATGAAATCAAATTAGGTCATCAGAGCTCAGTGGTTGTGAAATTAGGAAAATGGCTTCTTTATTTCTGCTACTCGCTAGAGTACACAAAATGTGAACCACGTCTCAATTTTCAGTGTGATACTCCTTGAAACAGCTTCTGTACGACGTCCCGAAAACGGCGCTTAGCCGCCTCACCTGACTCGCTTTGGCGTCACCCATGACTTCGGTCAAGCTTCTTCTTCTTTGTGGCTCCCAGCTCCGCAAATATGTCGCAACTTTGGCGTCAATCACAGTGGGGATCATTGAAGAAGTATTTTCCCAAGAATGAGCAGTTTTCGTTTCGTTTCCGAGGTGCTAGGGGAACTTTTGTGCGGTGTCGTCAATTGACGACGCCAGGGCCGAAAGGGTTAAACGTGGGAGCGTCAGTCAGCGGCGCCAGTAGCCATGACGGCGAGTGTGGAACACTCTTTTTCTGCCTTGTTGGCGTCACGTAGCACGTGAACTTATTACGAGCTGGCAGCTGACCAATATTCCCTCGCATACCACCTGAAAGCATCAAGTCTGCCAGAACGAGACCCTCGCTCTGGCAGACCCACGTTCTGGCAGACTTGATGCTTTCAGGTAGTATCCGAGGGATTATTGGTCAGCTGCCAGCTCGTAATAAGTTCACGTGCTACGTGACGCCAACAAGGCAGAAAAAGAGTGTTCCACACTCGCCGTCATGGCTACTGGCGGCGCTGACTGACGCTCCCACGTTTAAATGCACACATATACCCTTTAAGGTGGACGGGGGGATGGCCGCCGCGGTAGCTCAGTTGGTAGAGCATCGGACGCGTTATTCGAAGGTCGCAGGTTCGGTCCCTGCCCGCGGCAAGCTATCTTTTCGTCCACTTTTCTTTCTTCACAATTACCTTACATTTATTACTAAAAACACCCCCTATACTTTCCTTGGTATTATTGTCTGTTAGTTCTCATTAATATTGCGTATAACAAAGAAAACGAGCCCTTGAAATTAACACTTCTTCCCTTTATTTATATATATATATATATATATATATATATATATATATATATATATATATATATATGTCAATTAGCAAAAAAAAATTTTGTTTTACTTGAACGACAGTCCTCCGCTGTAGGCACAGCTAGTTCATCGATTGGGTTTGGTAGACCAGTTTTCAGATTTATGTTTACCATTTCGCCACGCAGTGTTAAGTACTATCAATGCAACATTCGAGACTTATATTTAAATGTGTCATATTGTCCATGCTGCTTAACGAATGAAGGACACCTAAAAAGCTCTGCATATGTGCGTAGCTGTACTTCCAATAAATATTTTTCATTGATAGCATGCTGCGTACCAACACTCTTCAATTCAACAACAGAGCGCAGTCAAGAATATAGCTGTAGATATAAAAATGTAATCGCAGCAAGAGCACACAAAAGCTGTTTGCGATTTTACTAGTTAACAGCACTAAATCTGTTTCTGGCAAACGAAATTTACACCGTCACGTGTCGCGAAAACTTTACCTGACACTGCGGCAACTATTTGCAGGCTTTTTTGAGATGCGTAAAAAGCCTATTTCTATATCGAATATTCATCCTTGAAATAAACTAAATTATACTTTGATGTACCAAAAAGGACACAAATGTGCATATCGATGTTTCTAGCGAGCGACAGCAAGGCTGGCGACTGTAATTCAAACAAGAAATTTTTCTTCCTACGTTCCAAATTTTTTCATAAAATCTAAGCCACGAATATTTCTAGACCTACCATAGAACACAAGAACTGACAGTAGTTTTCGAACGGTTGCCATGTTTGCTAGGCAGTGCTTCGCTGAGTGTGTAGGACACAACGGTGCTCTGCTGGTTTTATGGTTTGGTGTATTCGGGGCGAAGTGACGCAAGATGTCCTGTCTTGTTCTTCGTCCAACAACGGAAAAGTTCACGCTGCGCTATACGTTTTGTTTACTCCCGTCCCATTGCTGGAACACACGTGCATCTCTCGAACAATGGCATTAGTTATTTTAGGTACATTTCTTTCAAGACAGCTGAATAGCGACATTGATGTTTGTTTATTGACGGTATACGGATTGGTAACTTTCATAGCTTGTACCAATGGGCTGGGACACCTGCGTTCCCGCTTACTGCAGGAAACTAAGGCATTCAAAACATGCAGCTAAATGATTCGTTAGGCTCTGGTTATTCCACAGCAAAAGTCGCTAAAATTATCTTTAAATAAAGAAAACCGTCTCATTGGTAACATACCGCAAAAAACTTCTCATCGGTTCTCCAGTCACTGAAATGTGTAAGTTAATTAGGTCTTGCTTTCTGCGCACACTCAGTATTGTATCAGTGACATTCCTTAATGATTGTTCTAACATATAAAACTTGTATGGCGATATGTATGGCACAAACAGTCTGATCGCAACACTATTCATGCAAAAAAAAAAACGTGACATCATTTGACGAACACTTAAACGTTTTTAGACGGTGCCTGAAACAATCAAAATGGTGCTGAAAAGTTTATAATGAAGGGACCTGGAGGCAGCGCTTTCTGCAAATATTAGTTGCAGAAAGGTTTCGGAGGGGGCGTGGGAGGTTCAATATATTGATTTAGAAGAAAAACAAGAAGACGGTGGCTTTCGCCTTCGAGTCGACTGAGGTGTTACATTAAGGAACCTGTGAGTTTTTCTTTTCTGTTTTGCGCGTGGCAGTTTCAATGCGCGCTGCTGTCGCGCACTCAAACGAACAAAACAACTAATGGGCGGCGAGGTTTGCTGAAAAGTCATAGCCAAAAGAATGGATTCCTTACAATGTGCCAGCTCGCTCAGCGTCCGCAACGTGGTTTCATAGACAGCTGCCCAAATGGGTACGTATTCAGAGAAATGAGATGGAGCGGGGGGGAAGCAGGGAAGGCAGCCAGAGTTTTGCCAGCCCAATGCAATTCATGGTATCCTGCATTATTGCGCCACCCCCTTTCTTTCTTATTCTTTGTCATCGAGTACCCCGCAGCGCCCAAATGTGTAATAGTACACTGTTAAAAAAATGCAGCGACCCTCTCTCCTTTAAAGGAGAAACGGCAATGTCCCCAATGTTCGTCTTCAAATGGAGAAACCGTTCCTCCCTTTTCAATGGAGAAACCGTGAAAATCAAGATGGCTGATGCCAAGCCAGTGAAACGAGCAATAGATTTAGGCCTAGCGAGTGCATCGATTCTCGACTGATAAAGACTATGCGGCACTGGCAATCACAAAAAACGGTCCCGCTGAGCTTAATATCGAACGATATGACAATAAAATCAAGGAGACAAACCTGTAGTGATGAAAACCTCGCGAAACGGAACGACGGAACTCGTACGTTTCGCTCGGCCAGCGAGACGGCGTTCACTTTAAAAGAGACGGATACTGCAAAGGGGCTCTCACCCGGAGTAGGTGGTAGCTGGCGCCATCTAGAGGGATTAAACAATACTAAAAAAAAAAGTTGTTTCTGTCAGAGGCGGCGTACGTTGATACTGCACACGGCATTTCGGGGAGGTACGCCCATTCATGGATTACTCAAGGACACCAGAAAGTTGATACAGCTTTTATTAATACGCACACGTTCACTATACACACACATAGTACACACAATGAATTCAATACATACACAATTCATTCCCATGTATAAAACCTATAACATGAACAATTTACTACAGACGCATACGTGCAGACGTTTACACATACCCCTCTCTGAAGCGCTGGCCCTTATATAGTCACTGAATTACAGTGGACCGTGGAGGAAGGAATAAAATAAGGAGACGCATTTACGTCACATTTCTTGAAGCCGGAAGTAGGGAAGGGTAGAGAAGGCTCCTCCTCGCAAGGTTGGGCACGCTAACTCGCTGACGCATGCGTCGTTAGCGCCTGCAGAGCGTCGGGGCGCCGTCAGCTGACAGACAGGCCGAATAACGAAGCATGTGATTGTATCGAAGGAAGAACAAAGGAGCGGCAATGCCTTCTTGCAGTGTGCCCGGGTGCCGCTCGCGCGCGATAAGAAAGGAACCGGGCGTCACCTTCCACGCATAAGCGTATTGCATTTGCTTGACGCATGATCGAAAGTAAACGCATGCGCTAGCTCTCAGAACATAATGCACGATACTGCATGCGTGAGCGTAGTGTTCCTCTGCTTTATTCATGGCTGTAGAACATGCTGTAGAGGAATGGAAAGCTGGGCCAGTTGGTGACTCTCCTTGACTATTAAAACACAGCGCAACGACGACGCAGACGACACGATCATTGCGCTGGTGTTTGTCTTTTCGTCTTCTTTGTCCACGTCGTGGTTGCGCGGTGTTTCAATTTATTCGTGGCTGTTTGTCCATTTAATATTAATGTATGCGAATGCGCGTATGTATTGTTGCATGCTTTCAAACAGCTTTCCCAAAGATCCCCGTCGTCGGAGGCTATGGATCGAAGCCATAAGACCCGGTCAACGCGACTGGGAACCGGCGAAGTCGGCTTGTGTGTGCTCAAAACACTTTGCACTTGAACACTTCAATCGGGCGTCGTCGCTGGTAGTTCGCATCCACGAGGATGCCGTCCCTGCCCCGGTGAGAGACCGCAATAACTGCGCCCTGGAGATTTTCCAATAAATTTCCAACTCTGTGCTTCATGTTTATTCAGCTGAATGCAAGAAAGCAATGGTGGAATTCGGCAGGATGGTCGCCGCGGACAGCTCGATCGCTTTTTTTTTCGAGGAGAAACGGTAAGTTCAGGGCACGCGACATTTTAGAGTCACTGTATATGCTACCTAAAGGTAGCATATACAGTAACTCTACGCGTCGTAATCTCACAGCAACATCTGAATTGGTCTTCTTACGTAGGGGCATGCGGCGCCTCCAGATTATACCCGGCCTGTGTGTGTCTTAACGTTTGCACGAACGTCGTGGCACCCAAGCCTACAGTGGCACGGGTCGGTCGTCTACGACCGCATAGAAGATAACTTTGGCGCACATAAACTTACCGCGCGCAAAAGGTAAAAAATCCGAGCGCTCCAAGCTGCTTTACAAATCACCTGACTGAGTGAAACAATATTGGGTCAGGCACGTCTTTTCTACCCTTGACGCTGGAACCTTCGCTGAGCGCTCCGGGCCAATGCTTTCCAGTCGTTGTCACCGTCGTGCGCGGGAACGGGTCACCGCCGTCTCCCACATTAAGAGGTGTCGTTTCTTTTTCCTCGGAAATGTAGCATTTCACCGCTAAGGGACACAACAGCACGGTGCCAAAGGCTAACAAGGAAGCTGCGGCGCGCAGCCTTTGCGGAGAAGCTGTAGCGGGCTTCGAAAACAACCACTTGCGTCTGCATGCTGAATGAACTGAACACGCAATCGTGAAGACCGACGCTCACTGTAGGCTTCCAAAACCGTGCGTCATCCGCGAAACGAAACGATCGCATAAAAATGCATATTCGCAACTCTGTGGCCTGCTCTGTGGTGGTGGAGCAGAGTACACGAGCCGGCGGCGTGCCCGTGGAATCCCGGAAGCCGTTGCGAAAAAAAGCCACGTGACTTCCGCCACA
Source organism: Rhipicephalus sanguineus (assembly GCF_013339695.2). NCBI lineage: Eukaryota > Metazoa > Arthropoda > Arachnida > Ixodida > Ixodidae > Rhipicephalus > Rhipicephalus sanguineus. The sequence goes on along the minus strand of NC_051179.1, from coordinate 134,189,969 downwards.
CTTTTTGCGCTGCTGCTCGGATAGCGAGGGCCTCTCCTTAGTTCTCCTTCCTCCATGCAGTGGACCATGGTGGCACAAGCGATGCGTCATTTTCTTGAACTCTTTACGATTTCATGGCTGCGTCACAATATACGCCGACATTATTAAATAGTAGCTATGGCTTAATTAGCCAAGCGCACCAGTTAATCTAAAGCCGCATAATAATGAACAATATATTTACAGAGTTCATTAAGTTAGCGCGAAAACGACCATATTGAGAAGCGCTCATACCATTCTGACGACATTTTGAAGTAGCGCCATCTTCCGACAGCGGCCACAGATGAAAGTTCTCTCTCTGATTTCTTTATTTTCAATAGTTACTGTGGGAGGGCGCAACATCGGCAACATGTTCAGATTATGTCGCCTTCGTCACGTCGACTTCGTTGAGTGGTTTGGCGTTGACATTTGTTCACATTCTATTTATGCGTTGACCACAAGTATGACGATGAGCCATGGATTCCTTCAACTGCTAGCCCTTCAATAACAATGCTTCTGATGCGGTACGGCCGTCTCATTTGTGTATACGTACGTTACAACGCGGCTCGTGCGAAGAAACAAGACAAGATGGCTTCGCACCGGACGGTGGTCTTTCGAGAGCGATGTCAGCGGCTCTTGGCGCCGCGGCAGCTCGATTACTTGAGTAGAGAAACTGGCGCTACACCGCGCGAATTATGGAAAAGAACGCTACCCACACTACGTGTTCTGTAATATTTCAGTACGCTGTACCTACATGCTGCTCTGCTACTGTTACGTCACGGTATTCGCCTGGCGTGTGAAATTGCGGTTATTGCGCGACAACTGTGTAGTTGTCGTTGTGGCGGTGGTTAGTCTTGCGTTGGATTTGGAATACTCTTTTCACAAAGGTGAGTGAGAGTGTTAGTGATTACCTACTGTGCACAGCTGTCATTAGAAGCGCATTTTGTGTTGAGTTTCGCACGCAAAAGCAAAATCCTCAGAACGATAGATACATGCTGCACGCGTGCATAAGTCCGTCCTAATTCTCAGTGATTGCATGCGTATTCCAAAACGCATGTGATTGAGAATTTGGCTTAATTGACAGAAGTCATTTACTTATTTTTCAGATATGTGCAATTATGATGCAGATTGACGTTAAAATGCGGCCGCGGCGGCCACAATTCAATGGGGGCGAAAGGCAAAGAACACCCATGTGCTTATGTTCGGGTGCACGTTAAAGAACCCCAGTTGATCGAAATTAAGCCGTAGTCTCACACTACGGCGTGCCTCATAATCATACGGTGGTTTCGACACGTCAAACTCCAGCAATTATACGTTATCGTACTTTCACGCATGCACTGTCCAGTGGTATCACGTTTGCTAAAATGTTGTAAAAATTAACTTTCATGCTTCTTTATATTGCTTGTTGTATTGATAAGTGCTGTGTAAAACTAAAAACGCGTGCTCTTGCCAAGTATGTTAACGCCGAAAAAAAATTGAATTATTGGTGTACAGTCTAAGGTGTTCATTAAAACAAGACTGTTTTGTGAAGCGGGACTTACTGTATTTATGACAAAGCAGATCGTGCGCAATCGTATACAAACAACACGAGACACACGAAAGTATGCGGCGCATCGCGCACACGCCGAGCCTATAAAAAAAGGAAAAAAGAACGCCACACACGTTACTCAACACATAGAACAAAAGCAATGAACGTCACTCGTGTGTTGCTCGCATCAATCCTAGGTACAAGTAATTGCACGCGACTGGCCGAGATCGGAACACATAGCGCATGTGTTGTCTGCGTCTCTTTCTTGTGGCTCCGTGTTATTGCGCTGAACGTCCCTAGTTATGCATCTTTACCAACCCGCCCAACTCGCCGCACTTGTCAGCACTGGATAGTCTAGTCTGAGGCGGCCAAGTGGGCGCGAAAGGGCGGCCGCTCTCCGCAGCACGGAATCACGATGTAACTCGGCGTGCGCATGCGCACGCGCGCAAGTCACGTGGTTGAGGAGAAACGTTTCTCCCTTGGCGCTTGCCGCGAGAGGGCGCGACGAGTAAATCGTCCGCAAAGGAGAAAGTCGCTGCTCCGAAGGAGGAACGGAGTCCGTTGCTCCATTCTCGCTGGTGAGAAATGGACAACGACGCTCGCGTCGGCGACGAAGGTCTAAAACTACTGCAACCCAATCTGGACGGACAACGCGATCTCCTACTCCGACAGATCGCCAGACTTCCCTTAAGAGACAGCTACCACCACTGCCGCCACCACCACCGCCACCACCACCGCCCAATGCATCACAATTGGAGAGCCGGAAAGACGCAGAAGCTTTGAAAGCGGCGGCGGATGTCGCGTGGCCCTCGCTGCCACCACTGCGCACTCATAAAGAGCCGATGCAGAATGCCCCGCAGTGTGCTTCATCGTCCACAGATGACTGCCACGACAAGAACCTACAAGTTCTCGCTGTGTTGAGGTCTCTCATGACCACGATGCGCACTCTCCTCAAGAAAATGACAACTCCGTCAGCTCAATGCGCTCTGCAAGTTCTCGATTCCTTGGAGCCAGTCCTTGCAAGCCTTTTTTAACATCTCGCAGAGGAACCGATGTTAAATATTTCTCCGTTGTGACTGTCTGTGTGTATGCGGTGAACACTGATGTGTGGGCGCGTATTACTTGTTCCCTCTTTCCTCCTCGCTATCTCTATTCTTTTTTCTCCCCTTCCCCCTCCCCCCGCGTAGGGTAGCAAACCGGGTATAACCTGGTTAACCTCCCTGCCTTTCCTTCGCTTTTATCTCTCTCTCTCTTTTTTTTTTAGAGTGTAGGGGTACAACAGTGAGTAAAGTACAACGTCGTTCATGATGTGCATTTGCTCTTCAGTCAGCCTGTTCCACTGTTTAGTTGTTCGTACAAGAAATTAATGAGCAGTCATGTTCGTATTGCCAGGGCGCTCCAGAATTTCACAAGCATGATCAGTAAGCTTTGAAACGTAATTATGTTTTTTTAGGTAAATTTGTGTCCTAATTCCGGTTCCTTTAGTAGAAAAGCGAATACAAAAATACCAATGTCAGCTTATTTCGGGCGGCAGACAGGGATTCCAAGCCGAACTCAGACTTCATTCAGTGCACCTCTCTCCTTCCGTACCGGCCCAAGACGAACCGGGCTGTTCGGTTTTGTATTTGTTTGACTATATTCGGACTGAACACGTCAAACTAACTATTTGGCCCACGCGAGTAATTTGCCACGGCTCTTTTGAGCCCTGGCATTTGACAGAGGACGACTTTTATCGATCTTTGACGAAATACAAAATGCCGCCATGATTCGTGATGTTGAACAGCGCAGTGGACAAGGGATGGTTGAAAAGCTCGATGCAGAAACACTTTGCCGCTGTTATAGTTTCGTAAAAGAGACTAATTGGAAATATATGTTAATTAGATGATTCATTTTGTAAAAAAACAGACATGCCATGAGATGTGACGCCTTACAACTTCCCGTTATATACAACTACCCTCCGAATGAGGGAAACATCAGGGGAAGATGAAGGCTTTGAAGCGATAAGAAATTGTTTAACTGAAAATGTCGTCGGGGCCAACCTTTCGAGAAGTGGACTTGTCTTCGTCAAGGCCTTGTGTGCCCCACGGTAAGTATTATATCTCATATAAACCAATAATCGCAGACGAACAGCGCCTCAGAAAAGCGTTTCCCGAAATAGCAAGTGTCACCTGCGTCGTTGTAGAATCTGCAAAGATATGCTAGTGCATGCAACAATGAACCGTCATTTTACCGCCCACATGACAGATTCTTCTCGTCCTGAATGTAAGATTTCTAAACACTTTCATAATGAGGCTATAGTCAAAGGCACCGGAAGTGATTACGTATGAATGGATAGATACAACTTTATTAAACGTCCGGCAAGCTTTAACGCGACCAGGGCCAAGGTCTCCCACAGGGGAACGTCAAGGCCTTGCCTCAACGCCGCCTCACGGGCTTGCTGGACATTTGGATGCCGAGGTCTGAGCTGCGCCGAACGGCGGCCCGCCTCGACGACAGGGTCTCTGGCGTAACTGCCTTCATTCTGATAACATTATTACACTCCCACAACATGTGTTTGAGTGTTGCTGGCATTTCCTGGCACAATTTGCACGTGTCGTCCTGATATTTTTCTGGGTATATCCGTTTTAGGTGGAATGGGTTAGGAATGGCGTTCGTCTGGAGCTGTTTAGACATGCTTTTGTTATGTAATTATAGCTAGTGAGCCTATCCCGTTCTGCGCGAGGTGTGCTCGCTATTGACCAAGGGGCCTATCCCCGTTCGGCGCGGCGGGTCATTTCTCGCGCTGTCAGGTGTGCCGTCTTGTTTAGATTCGGGAGCGCATCACCTTCCGTGGTGACGTGAGCGGGGAACCGCACGATGGTCAAGCTTGCGCTTTGGGGTCTGTCCGCTTTCGCCAGAATGGCCAGCGCTTCCTTGGAAATTCTACCTTTAGCTTAGTTTTTTTCTGCTGATTGAGAGTCACATAGGACGACTTCGCAATCCTGATCTGTCAGCGCCAGTCCGATAGCTACTTCCTCCGCTATTTCCCAGTCTTTCATGCATACGCTGCATGCGATTCTGGTCTTGGAGTCTGTGTCTATTACTGCGGCAGTGTACTTATGGCCGTCGGGATATTCCGCTGCGTAGACAAAGCGCGCAATTCCTCTCCCTGCACATCACAAAAAATCTATTTCTACCTGCACTTGTTCAATCGTTATTTACATGCTACAATGTTCACTATGTCACGAGCAGTGCATTGACAAATAAGACAACCAATTAATGTTAGAATAAACGGGCATCGCGTTGTCACGGCGAAGAAATTACGGAAGGCAGTGGTAGAGAATTTAATGTCGCATGCCACAACTTCGATGCCCTGAAACTTTACACACTTTAGTCAAATTTCCGGTCACCGAGAACACAGAAAATACAGTCATATTTCAGTCACAAGTTTAATACACTTTCGCTAATGCGTATAAACGCCTCAAAGAGAGCTGTTGAATGTATCTGAAACAGTAGGAGTTGCACAATGACAACCAGTGGCATATAAGACTTCCATATAATTTTTTAATAGTTCTGACCATGAAAAACTTGTGTGCAGTTGCTGTTCACGCCTGATGTATCTCTTGTATGCGTTTGTATTTAAAGCGGTCCTGAACCACAATTTCGAGTAATAAACGAATGACGTCAGTATCGAAATTTATTGCCCCACGAATCGATTGCCGCAAAAATTGTCGTATCTGTGGAGAATAAGCGGAATTAGAGATTTGTCTCATGTTTTAAGCGCTTTCCCTCATCTCTCGTCCTGACGAGCGCGCTGGACGTCGGAGAGCAGTTTACCAAAAGACAACTCCCGACTTGCATAAGCGCTAATAATTAGGACATTACTAGATGAGTAACTGTAATTAGCAATTAGTGATAAAGATAAATCTGACAACATACAAATTCCCATCACATCGGATACGTTTGTTCTGCTAGTGACTGGTATCTGTATCTTAAGTAGTTGTAATATCGGCATCTTTCATCCTACCTCGATATCGTATAAAAGCATCTTCGCCCAGCCATGCTATGCACTACATGTTGTGCCTATTTCTACGCTTTTTTCTTAATTTATTGTTGCTACTGTAATGCTCACTACCTCTGCTTGCTTTTATATGTGCATACATACCGCTATGCCTGCAGAGATTACGACAGACAGGTTTTGCTGTCGTGGCGCACAGTGCAACCTAGTCTTCGGCGGAAATGTACTTGTCGATGTACCAATGCTTTCGCTTGAGCTTTTTGGTCATAGGCTTGTCAAACATTTAGTCCTGGAAAGAAAAACGCAAAGAAGAAACGCTGCAGGACCCCACTATTCGGCGCCCGTGTGATCCTGCGGTATTTACCTATCTTTTGTTTTCATTCGCACATAGATATAAGGATCTGTTTTTCGGTGCAGCAGCGGCCGGACGACTGCTTGACGTGATGCCTCCAGACCAAATGTGGGCAAGATTTCTCTACTTTTATACAGTAGAATAGAAAGGTCACTGTGTGCAGGTGACGGAACATGACCTTATCTGACGTCTGCAACAGTGATGTTTACTGTAGCACAGGTTCAAAACAATGGTGGAAACGGTGGCGAGGCTTGTGCTTTCCATCAAGTGAGGCTCCATGCAACCAGACAACTGCACTGAGTCTGTGTCTCTCTGTTTCTCCTTCGCAAACCTAGGAAAGGTAGCGAAAGCTTCAGGGTTACACATCTTACATTCACTCACATGTCGACAGCAATATACCGGTGTACTGGGCATTGCGCAAGATGATTTAGAGTCATCTGCACTATTCCATTGTTCACATGTCTTTGTCTGAGGACCTTGTGCCACAGTAGAAGATAAAGGACAAAAGAAAAGAAAGAACGCGATTTTTTTTCTTGGATTTTTTGGATGTCCCACCCCTTCTAATTCCTTGTCCTCCGTTCAGCGTTGCAATGTACTGCCGTAAGAATACTCAGCTCAATAAGGGCAACAACATGACCTCGCGGCAAGCAAAACGATGAGAACACAGGGATTGAAAGAGCACAAAGTACACGTGCTAACATAACCAATTTGACTGCAGAAGCGCCGAGATACGAGCTAATTGGTATACGTTAATTTTTACGGCGCAAGAGAGGATGGGACAAAAAGAGAACGTCTTAACACCTCTATTTCCCGTCCTTGTTTTCGCTGCAAAGATAACTGAATGGTTTCATCCGAAAATGGCCATATAATAATCCTTCCCGTTATATTGCACAAACGTGAACCTGATGTAAAAGTTGGAAGTCCTTAGCACAGACATCTCCGGGGAACATCAGACCAGACATTCAAGTCAGTGCATCCGCATATCCCAAAGTTCTCTTTGGTGCCAGACAGCAGGGAATGCTTCAGGAAAAGCTGAAGACAGACAGACAGACAGACAGACAGACAGACAGACAGACAGACAGACAGACAGACAGACAGACAGACAGACAGACAATCAGACAGACAGACAGACTAACTTTATTGGAGTCCTAAGAAGCGCCGCCCTTTGAGCAGGACCGCAGGCCACTCCCACGTGGACCCTGGGAGTGGTAGCCTCGCCGTCGCATCGTGGGCTCTCCAAGAGCCGGGAGTTGTGGGAGAAGCACGGAACTCTTGATGACAAAGCTCCACTCCTCCTCGGTCACTTTATTCGACCCCCGTAACGAACAGCACCACCAGAGCATGTGATCTAGGCTGATAACAAACCCGCAGTCCTTCCAGGTAGACTTGAAGGCGTCCGCAGCTCTCATGCAGAGGAAATCTAAATTGCGTTATGACCTAGTCTTCGACATTCGGAGTGTGATTGCCTGGAGTGTTATAGTTCACCGTGCGGGGGCGGAAAAGCCTGCCTGCCTATTTAATAGTGCTTGGTGAATTCATTAAAGGTGAACAAAAGTCTTTCTGTTCCCCCACCCAATCCTGCCGACCTGCGTACTCCCCGGCATGGGGGGTTAGAGTGCGGCCGAGAGTGAGCAGCATCATTGAAGTTGGTGAGCGAATCTGAGAAGCAAGATGTCCGGAAACCGAGTAATGGTGTGCGGGGAGATAATCTTATTGCCGAGAATTTTAAAGGCTTTGACAGGAATAGAGTCAGAATTAAAGGCCGTAGCCGACGATGTAGAGTCTGTGTAGATCCGCGATCTACTATCGTCCAGGAGAGCGAGAGCTATGACCGCCTGCTCGGCACTAGAGAGAGTGAAGTCTTTGAAAGATGCGGAACTGAGATTCGAAAGCTTGTTATCGATGACGACGCAAGCGAACCTAGGAGAGAGGTCAAACTCGGCGGCATCTACGAAGCAAGCCAAGCGAGGTTTGTCCTTTACGTGTCCGAGAAGCCCGACGGCCCTGGCCCTGCGCCTGCCGACGTTGTGCTTTAGATGAATGTTACGAGGAAAAGGAGCGACCAGCAAGCTTGCCCTTTGGGTGTGACAGAGCTGAAGAAGTTTTGAAAAAATTGGATCGACCGACCAACTTTGGGGCGTCCGGCAAGCCGAGAATGCCGCCCGGGTCCAAGGGCTTCAAGCCGTCACCTGACGCCATCATCAGCGACGGAGAGTGGGACGGGACAGGGGTTACTCCCCTCTTCCCCCTGCCTCGCCCGGACATTTAATAAAGTTTATTCACTCACTCACTCACTCACTCACTCACTCACTCACTCACTCACTCACTCACTCACTCACTCACTCACTCACTCACTCACTCACTTATAAGCACCGTGTCGTACTTTCGAACACACTGAAGACGAAAATTGACACTAAATTTGGCAATGCATTATTGGAGAGAAACACTTAACCGCTTTTGCGCGGCGCGCTGTGAGCCTTTCTCACATCTGTGTACGGTTGAGTGTTGTTTTATGTCAGTATCACTAACCGCCGCAACAGCGACGACGGAGGAGCAGGCACTCCGACCAAGTTTCTGACGCTTTGGCAGAATTCGAACAACGTGATCAGAGACGTAGCACGAATTTTTTTAAGAATGAGGGAACTCGCACGTGTCCAGAAGTTGGATAATATACCGGGTGATTCAAAAAATCTGTCCGAGAACAGTCAAATATCAGGAGAATGTTATATTTCCTCGCTGCCTTCGCAATTGTATTTTTCTGTAGTGGCAGGCATATGTGACGGCTAAATGCATTATTTGAGACGGTATTAAGAAAGCTAAATTAATCACCTGTTCAATTAGTGGAGTTAGGCGGTTAGGTGGGGGGGGGGCGTAGGAGAGGAGAAACATCTGGCGTCTTTCGTTAAGCAGCTGGCGTCTTTTCGTTTTGCTTTAGAAACATCCGGCGTCTTTTCGTTTTGCTTTTGGAAAACATCTGGCGTCTTTCGTTGGATTATTTCATCAATCAACGGCGTTTTGAAGAAAATTTTTATTGTTTAATCACGCACAGGAGAAATCTCACCAGGCACTACCTTGGAGGTAAACAATGGCTGCTAATGGGAATGAGAGACAGAAGAAGTCGGCTTTTAGCTAACACTTACACTTCTACTTCTACTAACGTTTCCTACTGGAACATGCCAATGGCTGCAAATGGGGAATGAGAGAGAGAAGAATTCGGCTTTTAGCTAACGCGTACGCTACGAATTTTTTTATTGTTCAACAACGCACAGGAGAAATCTCCCACCGGCAACACCTTGGAGGTCAAGATCTGGTACTAGCGTTAAGACTGGTTACGCACTACGACGGGGACGAACGAGTGCCGCTTTAAGGAGCTTCGCCCCTAAAATTGCAGTGGTTTAGCTCGGCTATTATGCCAGGATATACGTAGCGTTAGCAAAGGTTCAGCTGATTATTCTGAGCTTTCCAGATTGTCTAGGATTAGCGTGATTGTCATGCTTACTGCTGCTCCAATGACACACATGCGGCCACATCGTTCAGAACCGGTAGACCTGGCGGCATGACCGGGTAACGATGCCCATTGGTAACGCTAAAGAGCGGAATGTTCTGCTTAACGAGAAAGTTCTTGCACGTTGTACAAACCCGCGCCACGGTTTCACCCCACTTAGGCGCCGCCACTAAACTCAACGTTTCACGCATGGCACTACTTAGCGGCGTCAAGTCTTTCATGGGCCATAGTCTTTCACACACGTCGCACACGTATCCACACGGATTGTTTACGAAGTCCGTCTCGAAGGTCCGAGCCGCACTGGCGATTTCGCTAAGTTTCACAGTAATAGGCAGTCGATCGGCGAGCCTTGACGTCATCGACGGCGTCTTGTTGTTGCTGCTGCAGAGGTGGTCGGGTACGTCGCTCAGCATCCTGGCGACGCCGCTTTGCTAGACGTTCCTCCCTTTCCTCCGGTGTCTCCGCAGCACGTTTAGCCTTCCTCTGTTCATTCTTCGTACGCTGAACCGCTAATTGCCAGGCAACTACTTCGGAATCCGATGACATAAGCTTCTCGGCTCTTCTGCGCCGTTGAGCAGCATTTGCGCTCTCCTTCTCCATGGCGTTACCCGCCTGCAAACGCCAGTCAGAGGCGCTATCAAGCGGCACCAGCGCATTGTCAGACGGCGACTGCACAGCGAAGGCGAATAGCTGCGCGCGCCATGGCCATGACGTCACCCCTCTCGAATGAGCAGAGCAGCAGCGGCGAGTCGCGCGCGCCGGCGCCAATCTGTCTGCCCGGATACGACGCCACTCCTCCCGCTCTTCGCCACCAGCCGTGGTAGCCGTGGCGAGCCGCGCGCGGCGATGGCGGAGAGCGCGTGAGATGCCGGCTCCGCACTCATCCTCGCGCATGCGCAGCACGGTTCATGATGACCCACGCGAAACCTGCTCCGGCTAGGCAAGTGTAGCTAACGCTACAAAAGAGGCCTCTAATTATTATTCTGGCGAAATGAAATTCAACCACAATCAACGGCGAAACCGAAACCGAAGCACCTATGTGCGCAACAAGCAGACGACCAGATTGGCGTCACTGTTCGAGACAACGATCACGGAGGTGTAGTTCTTCCGCGTTCGTTAACGAGGGTGCGACATGCGTGCTATAATTTCAAGCGGAGCTCGCACACTAACACAACGACGTCGGCCTATGGTTGGTATAACGACGCTCACTGATTCTGGACGTCTCAGAAGAATATAGCAGTTGCGCTCTCACGTGTTTCGGTTTTGTTACTTTACAATTATTACTAGAGGCCGCTTTTTCGCAGTCTCAAAGCCGCAATGAGTTCTTCGCATGAGCGACTCCAATTCTCCCATACAACATAACCGCCTAACTCCGCTCAATAAAACTTAATAATTTATCTTTCTTCATTAGTGCCCCAAATAATCACTTTAGCAATCTTAAGATGCCTGCGGCTAATGAAAAAGTAATTGTGAAGGCATCGAAGAAATATCGCATTTCCCAGATTTTTGAGGATTTTCGAACACATTCCGTGCAACATCCAGAATAGAGTTGAACAGTCAGCTTGTGCCGTTCAAATAAAAGGAAGCAAAAAGAAATGCGAGAACGCCGTAGACTGGCGCTTCATAAGAACAGGTACAACTTGTTTGAGACACAAAATTCTGAATGAATAAATAAAAAGCTGTTACGTCTAACTGTTGTTACAGGCAGAAACCAGCACCAAACCACTCGCGGCATCGGGAGCCGTGATGCGAGGGCAATCTCACTGGTGTATACACCAGATCACGCCTGTCTCGCACCCAGGCTGCTGGCGAGCCGAGCGGATACTCTCGCACCCAGACGCCGGGTTGACCGGGGCTGCCAAGGCGCGCGCGGGCTGCACCAAGTAAACAGGGCAAGCTGCAGTTCTGAGGCTTTAAAGTGCGAAAAAGAACCCGTTCACGCCGCTTCAGCGTATAAGAGCTCGTCTGGGCACTACTGCGTCGTCTTTGGATGCCAAAACAAGCTGTCCAACAAGAGGATATTAGCGTTGTCTGCGACGATTACGACGCGCCACGGAAATAGTGCCGGTGCGGTGTTTTCAGCTTCGCCGCGAGTGGATAACTGTGATTCAAGCAAAAAACTAGGAGCCGAGTGAAAATGCGCGAGTAAGTACACTAACAGCGTGTATTCTGCAGTGTGATGCCCACCTATTTCATTTTGCGAACCTAATTTGCGTGACACGCAGCTGGGTTGAAGGCAGGCGCGAGCTTTGTGGGGGGGTGCACTTCATACCTTTAAGCGTTTCCTTTGACGAAAATATAGTGCAAGGTAGTGCTTTCAAGCACAAGCAATCAGCATGCTTTGCCACTTTCAACGTAGTATTAAGCTCTAGTGCTTTTGATGGCATCCACGCCTTCGAGATTTCTTCTACAAAAGGTAATAAATGTCACGGTGCTCCTCCACAGCTGGCCAGAATTTCGTGCTTTCATTTCAGTGTTTGATGTCCCCAAATTTATTTGGACACGAGGCATCCAGCTGCACATAATACATATATTGGCACGTAAGTAAACAGTACTCGCGCCAGTGTCCTTTACGTCGCAGGCGTAGCTAACCGGCTTAACTAAGAATAGCACAGTTTCGCTTGTAAAGCACCATCGTTACAAGAATAAAATAGCGCAGGTAGCTTCCAAAAGGGATCGCTGAACGATACTTCAGGTTATACTCTGCGATAGCACGCTTTTGTGAGCAAGACGCATTATTGTAAGAGCGCCCGTGAAACAAAAATTACGTTCCGCGAAACTACCCGTAAAGCGTACTCTAATTATTACGCGATGCATGCTGAAATGATGAGCTTTCACAAAACTTTGTGCACAACTTGTAATATGAGGCAACAAAACATCGTTTCACTCTTTCGCGAGCTGCACTGCAATTACGATTCACGCGTACTGCAGCGAGAACGTTTTTTTTACAAATGTGACGGCTTCCGCAGCCCACTGAGCAGGTACTGTATAAATTGTGGACTTGCATGAGGAAGATGTTCTTGATGTTCCAATAAAATCAGCGAAAATGGCCAGGCTAGAAAAGACGCGAAACACGCTCTCCGACGGGCTGAGTTTCGGAAGTTTCACGTTTGTTCTGTGTAGCGTCTGCTGGCGTGGCAGCCCGCGCGTGTTGTTTCGTCGAGTGTGCAATAGATGGCGCGACGCGCGATGCAAATATGGCGATGCGCATGGAATTCGCTGTGTTCTGGTCTATAGCGACACCGGCTGTTTCAACGAAGCGCTACGCGCTTCGCCTACACAATTGCTCTGCCCATTGAAAGCGTCGTGAAACCTAATTGGGTCTATTCAATCTCGATATAAATATGAAAATTTTAGCGGTGATGAAGCAAATAAGCCACCTTTGCCAAACTCGCGCAATACCGCAAACGGCATTGGCCGTATACGCCGCCACACGTGGGATCGGAAGCCGGGTCATGCAACTTATCCAGGGCGGAAAATTTTAGTCTAATGTACCGATGTGTTAATTGTGGTTTGGGAGATTCATTCCATATACAGTGTATTTCATTGCTGCTGATTTGAAAAGGAGAATTAAAACAAAGTACGCGAAAATACATCAGTACATTTAAATCGGCTTATATCAAACTCACGAGAAAAAAACAAACAAGAAAACAGGTTTAATTCGACATATCGTGTAATTCGACAGAAATCTTTTACAGAATTCAACCTACTTGTGATGAGAATGTCGGTGCGCATGTTGGCTTAACGACACCGCTTCACGATAATGCAAGAAAGGTGTCTCAGCGGCAACACGCGGATTAATTTTTTGTTTTTATTTTTATTTGTATGGCGTTAGCATTCGGTAGCGAGGGTTATACAGAGGGGCGTGTTATGCGCCACTAATTAGAGCATCGATATACACAAAACTTATCTTAAAGGTGCCCTGAAACACTTTTTCAAGTAACCATTAAAAGCCTTCTTTAAATGAGTTTATTGGCTCGCGAACCGACCGCCGCAAGAACTTTTAGAATCTGTCAACTATGAGCGGAGTTAGAGATTTGTCGCACGCCCTAATTGTTTTCAGTCTTGTCTCGCCCCGATGAGCGTGCTGGAAGATGAGCAGCGAGGGATAGCACGGTGAATAGAAGTTATGTCACGAGCACGTAACGACAGTGAGCAAATTTTCGTTCTTTTTTTTGTTCTGCGAACGCGCGGCTTGTAATTGTAATTTCCAGGCCGCGTGCTGTGCTATGTTGTTCGGCTCGCGTGTTCTCAGGAGCCTCTACGACCGATAGGCAGCGTTCTCTGACCATGCTGAGAAACTGTTGCAGGACTCCTTTAAAAGACTGCTCTTCACTTTCAGAACAGATCCACTGCAAGCATATATATTCTGAGGGAAAGCCACTTGGGGCGTTTCAAACTGTCTGATAGTCGGTGTATGAAGTGTTCCGGCTATTTTTGCAGCCGTAGATTCCCCTATGCCTTACGTGAGGGCATTCTGATGATTTAAAATTGTAAGATATAAAGTATAGCTTGATTTAACCGAGTTTGATGTAGTCGGGCTTTACTTTATCGCAATATCGAACTCGAGTAAGTAGAACTATTATTTAACTTAATTACAATATAATTTAAATCGGTGGAAATGTTACATCCATGGTCGTCCTGGTGAAAATATTGTTAATTCTTTCAACCATTAAAGAACCCCAGGTCGTCGAGCGTATCTGAGGCGGTCCATTACGGCGTTTCTCATTGCCTGAGTCGCTTTCGGACGTTAAATTTCCGGACCAACAGAACCGTCTTTATGACACTGCTGCATTTTTGCCTTTCAATTGTCAGGAGCTCACATCACCTCAGGCCACAAGTGCACATTTCTAGGCTGGTGCATTTGCACTTCTTTGACCTCTTTACCACCGTATGCGGTTTTCTCCACCTGGTATATGGTATCACGCCGCGTGTTTTGAAGGTTCACTTCACCTACTAAGTTGACTGTTTCACTTACACAATACAAAATCTGAACTCGTTCAGTGACATCTCCTACGTGTAATAACTTACAATTGACAATTACGCTTTACGTCATTCCATTCAGAAACACCGAGACTTCGCTTATACGACGTGGGGAAATAAGACTAGATGTTTGTTTCGATTCATTTAGAAGCACTTTCCTCGTGTTGTCTCGTAACATGCCCTATAGACATGGACCCCTTTTTTGCAGTTCGGGTCTTTATCACCTTCCTCGTGCACAAGAGTGCAATAGCCTACGAAGCAATCGCCGTTTGTTCCGGAACCCGCGTCGTGGGCGCGAGTGGTAGATACACTGTGGTGTACCATGACGTCCTCGCGGGCCGGCCCTGCGTCTCCTGGTTTCAGCTTTTCCTCACGTGATGATTTTCATGCGGTTAAATGTGGTTGATATTTTATAGCGTAATTTAGTATAATAGGCGATAACATGTGACAAGAACATTTATTTTGAATCAATAGAGCGCTGACCATCGATCGAATAGAGACTTAAATATAGAACACTATACTAAACCTTGAGAAGACGATTTGCGGCAAATTTTTTAATATGTTACACGTCACGCTAATATGCCATTGTTTACAGCGAAATCATGCATCGCAACAGAATATTATTTCATTTAGGCAAAGAATGCGAAGTGGTTAGACTGGAAACATGAAAGAGTGCAGGGTGAACGTACAATCACATCGTCTAAGCATGCAAGAGCTATTGTATTGCGGAGCAGGATGAGAACAATAGAAGAAAAGGCAGGGACGTCAATGAGTGCTAAGCACGGCAGGCCAGCCTGCACTAGGGTAGGGGAAAAGTTCAATAGGAGAGAAAGGACACTGTTTCTGGCGATGTAGCATTCCCGCGATTGGCATCACAGACGGTGGATCAGTCCACTATCCTTGAGAAATCGCAGCGCATTCTTTGCCTTCCGTAACTGTGCAGCGAATTCCCATGGCCCCAAAGTTTTGTCGACGGTGAAAGCGTTTTTGTCCAGGTGATGTTGAGTGCGGATGTGAAGCCCCTCGTTTGTGTAAGACGGGCACAGGAGGTGCTCAATAGTTTCCTCCACAGCGCAGTCGCTGCACTAGCCGCTGTCGGTCATTTAAAACTTAAATGAATATGCGTTGCTGAATGGTACACCCAGTGAAAGACGGCACAACGCTATATCTTCTTTGTCAGGAACGAAAAGATAGCAGCCGCCGTCGCAGCGATTGGTTTAGAGATTACAATCGATATAATGTCAACTCCGGTGTTTGTCGCTTTTGCAGTGTCACGCTACGCGCTACCTTACTTGAGTGTTGAGCTGCGTCAGTCCTCAATAAAGGCGTGGAAACAAGGTTTGTTTCTGTGTTTGCTTTTCTGGTAGCTTCATCGATGATGCCGTTGCCGGAGATGCCGTAATGACAAGGCAGCCACTGAAACACGACGTCGTGTCCATTTTGAAACACACGGTGGTGTGTTTCTCGTATTGCCGACACAATTTGTTCAAAAGATCCTCGACGAAGCACTGACAAAACACATTGTAAGGCCGCCTTTGAGTTGCAGATTACTACCCATTTGATTAGCTGGATGTTGGTTGATACAGTCGACGGCGTCTCGCAGGGCAACAACCCTCGATCCAGTCGCTATCACGTGGCAAATCTTGTAAGTGAGGTCAACAAGTTGTGATTTTAGGAAGGTTGCGCTAGTACAGCTGGTCTGGGTGGTACAGCCATGCGTGTAGACGTGAATTTTTTCGTCATAGACAGCGCGTAAACAATCGAGAGGTGCTTGCTTCAAGGCTAGGACAGAATGGTCTTTCCTCTTTCTTGTTCCTGGGACGTGAATTGCGCACTTCGGGCTTATGTAAGCACCACAAGACTTGTGTGGAAAGTGAAGAGAATGTGAAACCGATAGTAGGAAGACACGATCAGAACTGACTACATTAGAGAACGGCGCTTGTGGTCTTTGTTCTGGCAGGTACGGCGATTGCTTGACACCATTCGTGAGATGCGGCGAATGTGGGCCTTCAGGACGTCGTTTGTGACGTAGGTCACGACCAGGTGGTCCGGAGCCAATCTAACAGTTCTGGCTTTTGAGGCACTCGGCGGTCGGCCGAGGCAAACGGGTAGTGCCTATGGTTGCAGGTTCTCAAGTGTTCGGAGATTTGACGTGCAAGTTTTAGTAAGCACGGGACAGCTATAGCGCAGTAATCCAATAAAACGTTCTTGGTACAGCTGTAGCATGCACCCATTGACGGTCCCCATATTTTTACTGTGATGAATTTGAATACGTGAGCAATAGGTGCGAGTTTCGTTTCAAATGAAAGGCGTCAGGGCTCCAGGAGTGGTATCCGTTCACAATGACAGCTAAAAAACTACGACTTCGCTTGTATAAAACAGGCGGACCATTGATGCATATTGGGTAACTGGTCATCGCCTTCCGCCAAAAGGCCACCAGGGCGCATTTTTCTGTCTAGAGTGTTAGGCCCTGCGTACGAAGGTAGCCACATGTTAGTGTCACTACCTCCTGTAGCCTCGCACGAACCTGCAAGAGTGTCCCTGCTGACGCCCAGACACAAATGACAGCGTAGATCGAAACACTGAATGTGGAAACGGTCGCGCACTGCGCAAGCACGAAGGAAGGAAGAAGAAAAATACAGGAAAGAGCGTTGTTTGTTTTCGCCAGCGAAAATATTTTCGGTAGCGTTTCGGCTAGGCAAAGAAGGCTAGGGTTGAAAAGAGCAGAGCTTAAAACACTGCCTTGTGAGAAGCCACGGCACGTGTAGTGGTGGGAGGCCGAACCATATTCAGTGCCTACAAACAATGACGTTCTTGTCAGGTAATTTCAGATGGATCGAAATATTCGCTATCCATGTTCAATTATAAAGGAGTGCCTGATATAGCTTGATAAGAAACGCTTTAATAGGTACCTTGTACATCAAGGAAAAGCGGAAATTTTAGTCTTTTTGTACACATATGCTGCTCTACTGATGACACTTTATAAAATGAACGGCCTCGTCGAAATCCCGTCATGGGGTCGAGATAAATTTTGTACACTTCAAGGAATCACTCGGGGCGTGTGAGAATCATTCGCTCCATGAGCTTCGCAACACAGGTGGCGAGAGCTATACTCCAGTATGATGTCACTAGCAGTGGTGACATTCCTGTAGCAGACAGCTGCGTTTCCATGCTTCAGGAACCACGCCATCTTCCCATGACCAATAAAAAGGTTTAACACCTGTCGCCGTGCTGCTTGACCTAGGTGGCACAGGTGCACACGCAATTCCGTCGCGTCCTGGTGAAGTCGAGCGCCTACATTTTGCCATGGCAGCGTCTACCTCTTCCAAAGAAGAGGAGGTGTCTATATTTATATCTCGTGTATCGGGACATCGCACAGAATCATGTCAGTTAATGAAACCGTCGCGCCGGTGATGTTGAGTTTTGAAGAAAATTACACCATCTCCCGCTAAAGGGGACCATGAGGCGATGCGAAGCCGGAGCACTTGCACGATCGCGTTCCGTTGGCGTTCGTTGGGCATGCTACCGACCTCGCGTCGTGGAACACGAAGAGGGACGCTACGCGCGTCGTATCTTCCATCTAGCCTGGCCGTTAATTCTCACAGGGCGAGCGGGGAACGCGGTCGACAGGCGGGCGAGAGGGGGGCAGCGTAGGAGAGGAGAGAGAAGGGGAGGGGACGCGCATGCGCTCGAGCTCATCGCGGCGTTGCGCAGGAGAGAATTTCGGAATGTCTAGCCCGCGTTTCAGAGGAAGAGTGGAAAGGGGGAGGGGAGAGGGGTATGGAAGAGGGGGAGGGGTGAGGGAAGGTGGAGAGGGGAAGTGCAGAGGGAAAGGGGAGATGGGAGGGGGAGAGGGAAAGTGGAGAGGGGAATGGGAGATGGAAAGTGGAGAGGGTGAGTGGAGATGAGGTGTGTGGAGAGGGTATGAGCATGCGCAGTAAGGGTGGTCACGCCGCACACCACCGGGTTGCGCTCGGCCTTAAGATACTTCGCATCTAATAGCGAGGTACTCCTCAGTAACACACTAAAGTAACTTTTTTTTTCTGTGACTACAATGGAGTTGCTGTTTGTAAGGCAAGCTCGCTCAATATTACTGGCACATTTTTTCTGTACATTTATGACAATCTATGACACGCTAACTTTGGCCAAACAGAACACCGCACGCTCGTTTACTTCCAATATTGTGTCACTACATCGAAGTAAAACACATGTACATTTCGTTATTCCAATGTGTCTTGTGTTTGAGTGTACTAGATGAAATTTCCCGTGTAATTTTCATACCCGTACGAAACATACACGATAGAAAAATAAAGGGTGCAAGTGCGCAATGATTGTGGGAATAGTACCGAAGTTGTACAGGGCCATGGACAGTTCCAATGGTTGTCAAAATCGCATGAGAACATGGTGCTGCTCTGTTGCGAAAACTGTGTTTATGTGAACGCAGAAAAATAGTATTATTTAATCACGAGCATATCTCGTCATCCTACTGATATAGCGACCACGAACTAAGAGTGTATTCTTGAAGGGAACCAGTTTCGTGCTGCGGCCATTCAAGCTGTCGTCGGCAGAAAGGTTGGATGAAACGAACGTGCTGAACAGACTGATTAAAAGAAACGAAATGTTTAGAACGGTTTCACGGGAAGACGTTATAGGCATATCCAGAAATGATTGCAGCACTTAGGTGCCCTTTTAGAATTCATAAGTATGTGTGGGCGGGTTAGGAGATCTGTAGCTTCTCTCACCAAACACACATTGAAATGTGACTGACGGTCAGTTCAATACAGCAAAAAAAAAACCGCTCGCAATTTATGCAGCGGATATATCAGGTGCGAAATTGGGGCTAACTCTACTTGGCGCGTCCCCACTTTGTGACATTTATTTATAATCTGCATCGTGCGAGTCATGATTAAACGTCTTTGTATTACATGATCCTCACAGGCAATTCTTGTAATCACTTTAGCTTATTTGGCTGGTAGTCGCCGCTGTCGCCTCCAAAACTGCCGTAACTATTTCCACCAGAACTTGTGTATGCTGAACCAAAGCGTCTGCCGTTCGACGGGCCAAAATTTTCTGACGTGAAACCAGGTTCTCCACTACTTCCCATGCCTCCGTCGCCAGCATTCGTCCGCCCGGAACCTGTAGGTCCGCCACTATTAGGGCCTCCTTCCCCACCATTCGGGGACAAATAAGAGGGCGCGCCGCTAGTGCGTCTGTAGACTCCTCCAAACCTCCCTGGAAACATTCCAGCAGCACCTACGTTGGCTCCTCCAAATCCACCCTGAATAGATCCACCAGGGCCACTGCCGACTCCTATGCTTCGTGGGCTAGATCCCCGTCCTCCAGCGAAGGCTCCACTGACGCCTCCGTTGGCTCCGCCATCGCTTGCCGTCTCGTCTTCACTGCTTGAACCTCCATAGGAAGCAGCTTCCCTAGCCATTTCCATATCCCTTCGTCTTTTTTTGGCTTCCTTGATCTTCTTAATTATTTTCAAGGCTGCTACTCCAAGAAGTAGGCATGCCCTTTTCGAGCGTTTTAGCCCGTGGGTTGCCTTTCGCTGCAGGCATACCCCGTCCATGCAGTGCGAAACCTGTGCAAAGACAAAGCAATATAAAATAAAAAGAGGCACAGAAGTAATAGCAACTTTTTGCGACGCAATGCCGCTTGTTGCCAATATATCGGGTGTTCAAAATTTATTTTTATGACATTCTTAAAATTTAGCACTAGTAATTAGGTTTTATTGACAGCGCTAAGCAGGCGTGTTTGCATAGAAAAGTTGGAAGCAGTCGTGTCTATAGGCAGCTTTACTTGGAAGAATCCTTCTAGCATGTCTGTGCTACGACATATCCAGCTGCAAAGTTTAACTCCAGTTTTCATTAATACGCATGTAAGGCATTGCACGATTGGCGCAGTGTTCCTCCCTGATGGGACGAGCAGTCATTGCTTGGTATCGCCAGCCGGTAGCAAAATGGTAACAGTTATCATCTTTGCCTATGCCTCGGACCTGTTGTCACATTAAACGCTGCGCACAACTGCCGCGGCACAACAGGGAGGAGCTTTGCGCTGCCGTCCTCACTGTCTTTTATGCGTAAGCATCCGAATTGCAACGAAACTTCGCGGCGGGATATCTCAGAGCACAGACATGCTAGAAAAAGTATTTCAAGTGGAATGTTGTAGGTACGCGACTGCCTCCAACATTTCTTTACAAACATGGCCGCTTACTGCATTCACTAAAAAGTTCATTGTTCAATAGTCATTCATTGGGCTGCCGAGAGCGATAATGACCGCGATTTATAATAATGACTGAAAAATATAAAAAGAAAGGCTACCTGTGAGGGAAGCCCATTTCTATCAGCTTCGAAAGATAGAATACCGCACATGCACATCCAATTGGACAAATATAACATCGTTAAGCAACAGGTGGACAAGCACAGCTATTCTATGACCATCTGCTATGACCATCTCACCATATTCCATGACCATCGCTCGTCAATATGCGCATAGTATACTGAGCCGGCGTAAAGTGGCGGTGGGGGTATTCCTGCTCTTCCTAATTAATAATAATATCTGGGGTTTTACGTGCCAAAACAACGGTATGATTATGAGCACGCCGTAAATTGTCACCTCCGGAAATTTTGACCGTCTGGTGTTCTTTAACCTGCATTCACATTGCACAGTACGCGGACCCCTAGCATTTCGCCTCTATCGAAATGCAACCGCCGCGGCCGGGATCGAAACCGCGGCCTTCGTGTGAGCAACCGAGCACCGTAACCTCTACACCACCGCGGCGGACAAACATAAATAAACATTAAGTATTCACAGAATACGCGTAGGTTATGTTGAGCTAGTACATAGTTCTTAAACGGACATATATGGTATTCTAAAACTGCCTAATATTCACCGCTTGTTTTATTTAGCGAGTTCCAATTATGAGCTGGCACTCCTGTCGTATGGGCCACAGATGTTTTGATAATCCACAACACCCTTGGCTGTAAGGGTGTTTTAGGTAAAACATTAACGCTAACCCCAATGGGAAGGCTATTTGCGGAAGTAAGACAACATTACAACCTAATTTTTCCAACTTCTCGTTAGTCAAGCTGGTATTTCACTTGCTAGATATCGCTTTAAGGGTACAAAGTGGTTTACAGCGTGCTATTGTCGCGAATGAAGCTGACGAAGTTTGAAGACAAACCGCGCAGATCCAACGCTTGTCTTCGCAATATACATTCAAGTCATTCGAGGAAAAAGTTTCCACACTCGCAGATTTTCAGTCTTCGCATAACCAGTGTACAGATCGGCACCACAAGATTAGTAAGAATGTAGAATATACTAGCCTCATGTTGTCCCGCGTGGTGGCTGCCCGGAATCTGAAACATAAAACGGGGCAAGTTGAGGGCAACTTGTTGATTTAGGCGTCTGAAATTGTACTCAAATTATGAAAGCATAACGATTACGCAGAATGTGCATCAAAACAGGGTCCGTCAAAAGGTTCCTCAAAAATATAAATCGGGGAGGATATTTAGAAGAGATAGTGATCATAATTTACTGTCCCTACATAGAAACATATTGAGGTTCAATACTGCGGTGTGCTAGATGCTTCAGAATGCAAGCTATCACTGTTACCAGTGCGTCTCTGCGCTTGATCTCGACAATCATATGTCACCATTTCGCGGGATAGAACGTTGTAAATTGTTTGGCGGTATAGTGCCGTACGAATTCAGTACAACCACAAGAAGAAGTGGCTTTCTCATGAGGTCGAGCTTACAGAATACAGGGATGATGGAGGAAATACCACAATTTTCCTTCTGTTCTACAGTATATTTCAATGATGGTGATAATTCCATTATCGTAAGTTTTCTTCACTGTCTTGATGCGCGATTCTGGGAACAATAATGATCTACGAAGAAGAAGAATGTAGGTAAAGAACACACCCTAATGCGCGAACTCAAGACTGATTGTTTGTTAAGAAAACATAAAAGTAAACACTTAAACGTGTGTTCTTTTCTAGCGTCTTTCTTCCTCATCGCGCCATTTCTACACGAATGAATCAGTCCAACACGTCTAGAGGTCCGTCATTTTGTCTTTTGCTTTAACTGGAGCCGCTCGTCTTTAACACTTTAAGTGCGATTCTGTGTCAAGCTGAAGATCCGTAACTACCCAAAAATGACATGAGCATTTTTTTCGGCACAGATTTCAGTTACTGTGACAACAGAATTCTGAAAGACTGAAGATAAAATGACTGATATGAGTGGCTCGTTATGCTGGGAGCTTTCTTGCAAGCCTCAAAGCAGGTCGGCGTCTCCGATAACTCGCGCTCTTCCCTGTGGCAACATTCGAGAAACAACTACTTCCATAATGTTACCTCACTTTTCTATCGTTGCAAGTCTCAGACGCTGTGCAAAGGTTCCGTTTTTTTTTTCCTACGTCAACAAGTGGTGATGCTCGAATTCACGTGTGCAGTACATGTGCATTCTGTCAAGAGTTGCTGCTGTGGTTAAAGTGGCCTGCCTTGAAGCCTGTGTTTTCATATTAAAGTCTGGATTCGATATTACAGACGTTGCAGGCCACATTATTTTCCACAGCAGACAAAGTGCCTGTTATGTCTATTGCCATCTGCCAGACCATCGGGTGGCGAGTTTCGACAACTTTTAAACAATTAGGCTCTGGCTAAGCAAGTCGGTCGGCACTGATATACCAAGCTTTGCGTGTGTGTCCTTATCATAGCTGAGTGTAACAGCGCCTAGTATTAAGCAGTACACAAATCGCATATTGTGCTCCCTGATATTCATGTTGCAAAAGCGCGCATGGAGCTCGTGTGTAGCGTTCTTCCGGTTATGTTGATGTTAGAAAGGTACGCAGTACTTTACAAGTAGCCTTGTTATTTCTGTGCCAATATTACCGCATTTACTGTGATACGTAAGAATAAGAATCAGAGTGTATTTATATTCCAAGCGAATGTTGTGTTTATTTTCGTATGTACTTATTTTTCGGCATGATGAGAATGAATTTATTTTACACATAGCAAAAAGCTGTGACATGCGACTTGAATGCGCCTGAAGGCCCTCAGATAGCAGCATGCCTGCTGTCGAAAATAAAACATATAACAACATGTAAAATAGTCATTTTGAAACTCATATAATTTCAGTGTAGCAGAACAAGTGTACACACATAAAGAACGCTTATCTTTTAAGAAGAATCATATAGCATTTATCAGAAAATTTTATGACACTTAGTAAGAAGCAATTGGCCATTTGCGTTGTACATCCCACAAACACACAATGACCATCTCTGGCGCTTCCTCAAAACAATCATGTTATTGTATTGCTAGTTTTCACAGTTGATGCTATATTTGATGCTATTTGATGCTATTTGTCGTGTAACGACAAATAATTGCTTGCTTAGATTTCTAATAAAGACGTCGGGCTGCTTAGGTCGATGTGCGGGTTCCATTTCTTCCCAGCCAGGGCGGTCGCGTTTCTATGGGGATGTTATGCAAGAAACAACAGTGTGCTTAGATTTCGGTGCACGCTAAAGAACCCCACATGGTCGAACTTAAACCGCAATACCCCACCACGGCGTGTCTCATAATTATATCGTGTTTTTCGCCCGTGCAACCCGTGTACTTACTACTATTATTCAAACATTTCAGTTTTCTGAAATGTTTGAATTTAAGGACCTTATCGTCATCACTGTCATGTGTGCCCCCTTCGTGCTGCCGACGCTATTTTCCCGTGTCATGTTCAGGAGGATGAATAAGCAAGTACACGGAAAAGCATTGATATATTGTAAAATGCAATGCTCTGAGGCTACAGTATTTCTTATGCTGGCCTGCGAAATGCACGCAAACAAGCAGCCCTCTCCTGTCGGGGGCTGCTCTAAATGAAACTGTTAGCACCAAAATGCAGTAAGAGCGATGACACGATTGCTGAGTGGGCGCTTCAGCCTGTTCGTCTTCGAAACGAACATTATTCAACAGCCAATGTTGCCCCATGCGTAGGCGGTCGTTATGGAGAGCCCTTCTTGTTACCCAAGGTTTGGAAATTGTGAAGTGGGAGAGGATCAAGTGTCATGATGATATAAAATCTTGCACTTTGTGTCATCGATATCGACAGTGGTCATCGGCGGTCTAGCATAATGGGCGCACGGGCGGATGCACGGTTAACTTTATTTCCAACGCCTCAACGTTGTCGTAATAGAAATACACTGAAAAAAAAAGGAAGGTCAAAATTGGCGCTATGCCTTTTCTGCCATTATATCCCGGCGTTTGGATATTCGGCCAAACATATTAAAAACTTTCATTTAGCAGGCCAATGCATTGCCTTAAAGATCGATGTCAAAAGGTGGCACTACTTCAATATTTTGTAAACATATCTCCATGAGACAATTGCTGTGAACAAACCGCGGGAATTGCGCACGGAACAGTGACATTTTCTTCAAGTAGCTCGTTGTGGTGTAAGCCTACATTTTTTCAATAATTTCACCATAAATTTCCAAGTGATTTTGGACTATTTGGCGTTACTCGATAAAATGAAGGGTTTATGTTGTTTTTATAGAACTTTTGTTGCACTGTGAGCACGCAAAGTTTTAGGGGCGAAGCACCTTAGGGTCTCGGCTTGTCAGCGTGTCATGTCGTCGTCATGGTCCATCATGAACGGGTATGCGCCACAAAAATTGGGTAAATCCCACTGCTCATACTTTGCGTATTAGAAGTCAAAGGTTCGTCGTTACTGCGCAAAAAATGTTTGGCTAATTAATACTTGCAGGCAAGACGATCAGGAGAGTAGCGCAGCTTCAAATTCTGGGTATGCACGTCCAGGAAACGGGGAGCACCACGCACACCCTTGCGAATCTCAAGCGCACGGTCAGGGATATAATCAGCCTCTTGGGTCGCATCGCTCGCAGTAGAAAAGGAATGCGTGAAGCTGACACCTTACGGCTAGTGCACGCCTTCGTAGTCAGCCGTATTACCTATGCACTGCCTTATCAAGCAACTCGTAGGACAGACATCGAGCAAGCGGACCGACTCCTTCGAATCGCCTGCAAGGCAGCCCTAGGGCTGCCTCAAAACGCCAGCACCGCAGCTCTTTCTCAGCTCGGGATGCTCAACACATTGAAGAATATGCAACTGCTACGCTCCTTGCACAGCGGGAACGGCTAAACACCAAGCCACAAGGACGGGCTATACTGACCAAGCTTGGCTTTCCTCTTGCCCCGCAGTACAGTGGAGATAGCACAGAATTAATCCCCCCGACTATACGTTCACAGATACACGTGGCACCAATACCGCGTCACATGCACCCGTACTTCCACAGCACGCGACGCCAAGCTCGTGCACGAAAGCTTCGCAACTACGGCACTGGTCCTGATGTGTACTATACGGACGCCTGCCCCTCCGGCCCCACTCCAAGTGGGTCCCGCACGTACACGGCAGTGGCAAGTAATAGAGGACAACTGGTGGCAGCAGCGACGATACGCACATCTTCCGTGGCAACACCGGAGGCCGCTGCAATCGCCCCGGCCATCACAGATGCAGACAAGCGAGGTACAAACTCAAGCGTCCTCACGGATTCACAAAGAGCATGTCGACTTTACATGCATGGCACACTACCACGAACTGTTCTCAGAATCCTAGGCTCGCACATCGCATCTGACCACGGCATCATTTGGTGTCCGGCACATATGGGTGTTCCCGGGAATGAACGGGCCGACCGACTCGCTCGCGCAAGTACATACCAAGCGGCGG
The DNA here is from genome assembly GCF_013339695.2 of Rhipicephalus sanguineus. NCBI lineage: Eukaryota > Metazoa > Arthropoda > Arachnida > Ixodida > Ixodidae > Rhipicephalus > Rhipicephalus sanguineus. Next base: position 134,163,849 of record NC_051179.1, on the reverse strand, counting down.
ACGCCCCTGTCGACGAAACCATAGTCGCTGACGACGAGGAGCGACCAAGCGGTCGAGCCGACATCCTCGAAGCTCAACGGCTCGAGCGACGCACTATGGCACCACCTCACCCGAAACTGAACAGAGAGCAATTGAGAGACTGGCGCCGACTGCAGACGAACACGTAACCCAACCTACACACACTTTCTAAGATACACCCCTCCGAATATCGAGATGAGTGCCCCTGGTGCGGAGGGATACCAACACTGACACACATTACATACAGCTGTACCTCGCGTCCTGTTGCGGCAAGCTCCGCGCTCATAAAAACACACACATTACCACACTGGTCGTGGGAGGCGCGACTCTCGGATCAGGCCTTGGGAAGCCAACTGGCAAGCCTGGACCAGGCCCGGCGAGCTGCAATAGCCAGTAGAGCACTAGACGAAGGGCCCCACCCACTTTAGTTGCTAATAGGAACACTTAATAAACGTTTATTCTCTCTCTTAGCAACGCTGTCATAATTCCCGATGAAATTTACCGGCGCTCAAGTTTCTTATGTAAAACCAGTTACACAAACGCGCATCTCTACGGTAAAGTCATCTATTTGAAACACCAGTTGTTGAGAGATATCTGCAGAGTGATGGTGCGTTAGTGGAACGGTGGCGAGTAAAGCAGTAAATAGTAAAGATTTTGCTGTGGGAAACACCGGCGCACACTGCATGCTTCGTTCCTTCCCAGGTTTCACGTTGGTGGGGCTGAAGCACCCTTGCCTACATGCCCCTTCGCCAACATTTTTACGTTGCTTGTTGCTGTAGCGTCCCTTTTGTGGATGCCAGACATACCAAGTTCTTGTGAGGAGTTGAAAGAACACTGCCGTGTGGCTCTGTAGAATGCGCTATCTGTAATAGTACTAAATACGCCTTTTAGAAGTATGTGTTTAGAATTTATTTGCTTTATTCGAGAATTGAGGATAAACGCTTTGATGATGGTGATAATTAAAAATAATGAATAACGTGCTGAAGCAGAGCCGTTAGCAAGGAGAAGCCCAATGAATATTAATGATGCTGAAGATGAACGCGTTGAACTGGCGATGAAGACATTGACTGTGATAATCGGTGATGATTACAGTGGTTAACGCGTTGAAACAAGTCGTCGGCCAGCAAAGTTCCCAAGTGGAGTGAAGAAGAATGATGCACCTGGTGTTCCCATGGTCCACACATGCGCAAACTGGTACCTGGTGTACCAGTTTGCGCATGTATGGACCTGGCGCATGTGTGGACCTTGTGAAATGATACCTGGTGTTCCCATGGTCCACACATGCGCAAACTGGTTTTCTACTATAACTAAAGCTAAATTTTACTAGTTTTCAGGTTATTCCCTCTCTCATCTTTAATCTTATTGCATATATGCAAAGGAAAAATTGCTTCCATAGCTTTATTGGCCATGGGACACAAATTCCAACGTAGTTCGTGAGCCCAATAACAGTGCACAAAATCACAGGGCACACAGGAAGGGAAAGCACGCAGCGCTGTGTGTCCTTCCTGTGTATCCTGTGGTTTTTTGCCCTGTTATTCGGATCATGTGCAACCAACAAACCCAGCTTTCCGCACTTTTGTAGTTGGTGAGACATTTCTGTAGTGACCTACTTAATCCATCCGTGGGGACATATGCTACGCAAATTCTACGGCAGCTGTCTGTTGCAGTTCACTAAGATATTGGTGCTGAATTGTTTATGCCCCTCAATGACGTGTTTATCATTTTAATATACTGGAGTTATGTACATTCAACACGCCACGGGAAATTCTATGCAATACCAAACGGAAATTTGTATTAGTTTGAAGGCCAACCACAATTAGATCACATGCTATTAAAGCACACTGATAGAGTAAATCGTTGAAAAATGGTGCAAGTAAGTTTACATACTCCTGGAAATTTCAACGTAAAGCCAAGAGCAGCAATGCTGCGCTGGCTGTAAAACACTTTGATAGCATTGGCATCGTTCATGCCAAGATCAATGTAGTTTTCTCACCACGGAAGGTAGCTGATTCACCAGCACAATAACGTGGCAGCATAGAGCTTGATGTTTAAGTTTTGAAAAATAAGTGGATAGCGCAAGCTACAGATGCAAGCACATGGTGTGGACAACTAGAATAAGTAACGGTCGAGTAAAGTGGACTGATGGTTACTCTTTAAGCAGTGCGTATTAATGGTCTTATGCATGCGCAACAATGTTCGCCAATGTGTAAACTCCCAGAGAGCTGTGATAAAGGGTAGCATATTTAAAAGCGGCCAAAAGAAAGCCATGAACCTAGAAAGTGCATCTCAAGGGTGTATGTGGAATCTTTACTGTAATTGCATCTCACGTTAGCAAGGAAGCGGTTGAGGGAAACATTTGCAATAGATTTGCGTGTTTTGTTACACAATGACAACGTTTACATACAATGACGATACCTAATATTTATGATGTTGCAGCCCTGTCGCGCTTTGCCTATTCTGTGCGTGCGCATTTTCTACTTATTTTGTTGCATCAAAATGACCCATGTTTGTTTATCACGAAGAAAGGTAAAACGTGCAGAAGCGAACACAGGAGAACAGCACCAGACGACGCACGCCAGGACTATGAAATCAAAACAGAGCAATGCGGAGAAAGAGAGAGTAGACGTCAAGCTCACTCGAACGCCTTACCTTCATTTATATTCAATCACTGTTCAACTTAAATTGAGGACGACGCAGCGAGCGATGGAAAGGAAAATGATAGGTGTAACCTTAAGAGACAGGAAGAGAGCAGAGTGGGTCAGGGAACAAACGGGGGTTAAGGATATCATAGTTGAAATTAAGAAGAAGAAATGGATATGGGCCGGCCACGTAGTACGTCGGCAGGATAACCGGTGGTCATTAAGGGTAACTGACTGGATTCCAAGAGATGGCAAACGCGTGAGGGGGAGACAAAAAATTAGGTGGGTAGATGAGATTAAGAAGTTTGCAGGTATAACGTGGCAGCAGAAAGCACAGGACCGAGTTGATTGGCGGAACATGGGAGAGGCCTTTGCCCTGCAGTGGGCGTAGACAGGCTGATGATGATGATGACTGTCGTATAGGTCAATTTTATGTAAGGCTAATCTGTGGTGCATTCACGCGTAGAAAACTCCATAAGGTGGTGACGATGCGTTGTTCACGGTTAAAGATGTACAAGCGTTCGCACTCACAATGCATGGCGCCCCGTCCATTTCGTATTGAACGTGTAGTGCAGGCTGCACGTTGCTTGAGAGCAGCAAGCATGGATACCTGCACGGTGTCTGTACGGCCGTCTGAAAAGAAAAAAAAATATATGAAAAGAACGTTGATGAGTTTCGTGAATGAATTGTTGTATGAACTGACTTCAGGGGAAATACTTGCGCCTGAATTCACATGAAGGTTTTACGCTATAATTGTTCTTACGAGAAAAGTTGAGTCAATATCGCTGCTGTACCATTCATTCGTGGTTGATAGAAGCAGATGTCCAAGAGCACATAGGAAGTAAAATCATTTTGGATTCTACGCCTAAGTTTGTTGTATCGCAGCGATTCAGTAATTAACTCGTTGGATTTTACGTCTCTAAACATAAATATGACCGTGGCGTACACTTTAATGAAGGAGATTAGATTATTTTTTTACCACGTGTAGTTCTTTAATGCACTGGCAATGCCCGGTGCACAGTCTTTTTAAGTTTGGCGCGAATCCATATGCGGTAGCCGTGACTGGGATTTCATCCCACTACCTTCCAGTGAGCCATGCAACGCCATAGCCGTGGAGCTACCACGCTCCCGTAGTTTGAAGTTTGAAGTTTATTTGTTTTGACAATACATGAGACATAAATTGCCACGGTGCCCGAGAAAAATGCATGTCTATGCACGCCTGACTAGGTTCCTGACACCACCAGTACAGCACACAATAACGGACAATTGCAGAAAAATAAACGCATAGGAAAATATATAGAAGTTTTACCCAAATATCTTTGACCGTGCTCTGGTTTGCAAAGTAGTGCGATGTGGAAGACAGTGCCGCATCGCAGGGTCTGATAGTGTTAGCGTTTTATCAATGAGCTGGTTTTAAGTGCAAAGCAGCATGGATTTCTCTGTATTTTCTTCACCAGAATATGACCATTTTTGTGGAGCCCAATGTACGAATTTTCTTGTCATCATATTTTATACTTTTGCATAAAATGTTTTTCGAATGTATCATATATAGAGCTGTTTTTGAATGGTCCTCGTTCAAAAATAGCGGCGTCTGAATATTTCAAACTTCGAATATTCGAGTCGAATAATTTCGTCTAAGCTGCGAACCGAAAGACGCTTTTACTATTCAAAATGTGAAAACACCCCAATATTTCAAAACATATTCAAGCCCTGTTTTGATGCCGGCGCAGTGACACTAAAATGACTTATCAACCTAAGTTGCGACTAATTTAGCGGAAATAATGGGAAAAACTTCGTTTTCTTTTCTTCAAAATCATCCGTACTGCTTAGAGCATTCTTGATGCCTGTTTGCAGTGTGGTACCTAATTGTAAATGGGTCGGTTCAGTCTTTCAAGAGCGCATCTGCAGAGTGATACGCATTCACGTATACCGTGTCCAAAGGGAACTTTTTTTCAGTACTGAAGGCATGATGGAAATGGAGTGTTTCTCTCAAGCTCAATTGAAAGTGTTTGGCTTCGTTCCGGTCAAAGTTATTCGATGGAGGCTTTCAAATAGCCTGTTCCTATACCAGGTGGATAACCACGGCGTGCTCGTTGCTGATGACAGCTAAGGCTACATGACAAAGCCCGTTTGTAAGAGAGGTGCGTCTTTAAGTGCGGGTGCATCTGTGGCAGCTGCACAAAGCTTGTTTCGGAGCAGGCCGACCTTCCGTTCCTTATTATTTGACACTGAATACGGTGAACTTGAGCTAGTGCCCACAGACGGGCAGATAGCGGGCGCTTCTCCGTGGGCTCCTGCAAGAGTCGCTAACATATTCGGTGATTGTTGTCGCACTTTTATTCCGATTATTGCTCAAAAAGACGTTCAAGTATTTTGCCCTTGTGCTCCATTAACACCCTTTTATTAGTTCGTTTTCGCTAGAGTGGACGGTCTGCATATGGGCTCGTTGGTAATCTTGCATGTTGACTGGTTGTACCAATTTTAGACAGACGAACGATAGGTAAATATATGATGACACTGCCGCCTAGCAACTGATTATTTGAACACTCGGTATAATAAACAGCAGAAACGTTCCACAGTAAAACACTATGTGGTTAAATAATTAGGAGACTAAAAACAATTTTGAAAAAGAATTTAAGATTTCCACAATTTTCTGCTGAAAAATAATTCACCGACGATCACGATACTGCCTAATGCGTATTAGGAGCGCAGTTGTTTAGGTGTTTTGATATTTCGATAAGTTGAGGCGCAACTGCCTCGCTTACAGAGAGACCGCAGAAGGCCAGCGCGTGTGGGCGCGTTGTACAACAGCTGCCGGAGACAGGCATCCGTTCATGCGGCGCTTTATTTCCACATACGGTATCAGTGGACGCCCTCGCCGTATATCTTCTGTCTTCTTATATCATCATGCTGTCGCCGTCATCGGCGACAGCATGATGACGCGCACATCTGTAGCGCCGCGGGAGGTTGCCGCGGAACTTGTCGTTTCACCATTGTCCTTCCCTCCTCCTCGCGCTCTCATCGCTATCGCCATCTTTCATCTTCCACTGCGCTCCGCCTTCGCTCTCTTTCGCCCTCGTTCGCTCTGCCGCATTCGACGACGACGACACCGCTCAATGCCGGAACAAGTGCCTAAGACCTGCGCTCTAAAGCTTGTTACTTAAGGGCGAACTTGTGCCCGGAAAATTGATGCAAAATCTAAGAGTCCGCTAGAGCGTTCCACACCCAAAGGGTCCCTTCAACGAACGCACGTCTTCTCCGCAGCCTCGCAGGTCAACCCACTTTCTCGGGCCCGTGTGCGAGAGGCATGCGTTGCTCTGTCACAAGAAATAAAGCTTGCTAGGGGTAAGGCTTGGGTAAGTTGTGTTGTCTTCCTTCGTGTTCGTCCAAAATTCAGCGCTGTTTTCCCTTCTTCGCTGTCACAAGAGGCGCGCGCGGGCACGAGGCATTGCAGACACTAACGCAGCGGCTCACTGCGCTCCGCGTGCGCTCTCTTTCGCCCTCGTTCGTTCTAAGGGCTACGCCGATGACGGCGACGCCGCTTAATGCCTAGTTCAGACTGGAGAATCCGCCGCCTACGGCTAGCGGAATGCTCCTGTCGCCGAAACACAGCGTCGTTCGCACTGCACGCGCACCGTGCTGCCGGATAGCCATGTTGCGCCACCTGTCGAGTAAACCATCAACCACGGGTGAGCGCGGGATGGATTCGCAGTTGCCCGGATCTTGTGGCGGCTCGCAACTGCGTCACGTTTCAATTTTGCGGGCCTTCAACGCTGCTCTAAACGACCATGCCCGTTTCAACGCTCTTTGCGACTAGGGCGTGCAAGGCGGCTACATCGCAATGCTCAAACAGGTGCTCGCTATATCAGAAATAAAGCAATACAGACAGCAGAACTCGTACTTACCAGTCAGTGCTGGGCAGTATCGAACATACATGTATCTTAGATACTATCTTAGATACTCTTTGGGTATCTTGTATTTGTATCGCGATACGTCCCGCAAAACGAGTATCTGTATCTGTATTTCCGATACATTCAATAATGTATCGTGTATCTTAAGATACAAGATACTTCTATAGAAACACCCCCGAGCGAAACGATAAACGTGGCTGAACTCCGCTTCTCAAGCTGATACTGCTACTACTAAGCTACCAGAATGAAACTAGGCGACAGTGACATTCTTTTATTTTTTCCGCCAGAGTGCTTCAGCGAGCACACGCTATTAGGTCTACGCGTCCCCATTGGTGGAGCAGTGTCACGTGATGGCACTCGGGCCATCTCGACAAAAACTAGCGCGCGAAAGTCTACGCGCATCCGGCCTTTTGTTTTCTCGATGTTTACTTTCTTTGTAGTTGTGTCAGTGTTATGACATTTGTTCGTAGCCACGGCACTGTGTTGCGTACTCCATTGCGTGCGGCGCCTTCCGCTCAAATTATGATGTGTCATTATTGTTATCGATAGTGTCGTTATCGAAGTTTTTCTCACGTTGTGCTTCGTTTGCAGTCTCAGGAATGCAAGAATGGGGTTGCTTTGCGTCTCGCTGGTTTCACACATCAGCGATTAGTGATATATCGTGGATGTAAGCTTCACTTACGTACGACAAGATTCATTTATATAAAAATCAGGTAATAACAACCGTCGCACCTTTGTTGTCGATGCTGGATGCAGTAGAACGAGACGAGCATTTACGAAACAGAAGATATTTTGGCGCACTCTTTCTTTGTACTTCCTGCTGAATTATCCAAGAAATTCTTTTGATGATAATTTGACCGTTAGCACAGTGCTCTCTTTGCTGTCCTCCGTTTGCATTACCTGGGCTTCTGTATAGTTTTTGCTCGCTTGTTTACTGTAATATATCTTTTGTAACCTGTTCCTAAATTCGTTCTCAGCTTTATTTTTATTTTTTAACTACCTGCGTCATTGCTACTATTCCCATATATAAATTCCATGTGAGTTTACTGTTATGTAAAGGCGATGATGAAGACAAAACTAGAATAATTTGAGCGTGCTTAGATGACACCGTAACAAAAATTCTGCTTACGATATAGTAAAATAGCGAAATTGAGTTTGTATTATAATAAATGAAATTATAAAACAAATCAAGAACGTTAGGAAAGAGATTTAAGAAACAAAGTAATAAGTACTCCGTTTTTCTCATGAGCGTCCCCACGAGCCGTTTCATGCTATTTTCTATAGGCAATGAGTCTCCTCTTGTCTCACCTTAAGATTTAAGTTGACGATTCATCATGCTCTATTGTCATAATTTTTAGGGGTGCCGCCTTTATCGTATTTATACAGGGTTCTTCACGTAACTGGAACCAAATATTTACAAAGAAGTGGTTAACCTCAACTGAATAAAACCAACGACATGGTTTATCGTGATGTCGTAAACCATGTCGTATTTTTATATATCGCTTAATTTGTTAATTCACTAAGATGAATTATGCAACATGTATAATATTCACTTTAGGGCCAAGTACGTTTCGTTACTTTGTAGAGGGCATTCCAAAACGACCTATCAAAGTTTTTGTGGAAACGTACAGGGGGGATGTAAAGAAACGAGAACAGTGCGGCATCTACATTCTCCACTGTTTCGCATATCTTTTCAAGCTGTTGTACCCTGAATGATAATAAAAGCCAATAGAGTCTTCCATTATACAATCAAGCACCATTCTAGCATCTTTTTATTGTCACCGCAGCGTCGCAGCGTGAGGCCGCAGCGTGAGGAAGGTCGCAGCGTTAAGGTCGCAGCGTGAGGAAAACAGCGCGCAGCACTCTTCAAATTTCTTTCCATCCCCACTGTACATGCTACGTAGTGACTTTTTCCGACGTTTATAGAAAGCCGGAGAAATACTACCACGTACTGCCTTCGTGCGCTATCGTACTGCAGCGCCCTCAAACGTGCATCGAGCGCAACGACCGGCGAGTGGACCGCGGGAAAATGAGCGGCCGCTGCTCTAAGTATCGGCTCCATAGTGCGTCCGGATTTCTGACTGCCGCACACGGCAAGTAGACGCCATCGTCCCTGAGAAGCGATAGGCTGACGGTTCGCGCGCCGGTTGTTTCGGTGGAAGCACGTTTCAGAGCGCTGCCGTACGGCGCAGTGACGTGGTTTGATTTCATTCACCACGCAGAATGTACGTCGCCAAAAAAGTTCTATCGGTCGTTTTCAAATGCGCTCTATTACGTGACGAAGCACACTTGGCCTAAAGGGATAATTGAAAATGTTGCATAATTGCCCTTAGTTAATTAACCAATTCAACGCTATACAAAAACACTACAACGAGCGCCACATGACGGTAGACCATATGCCGTCGGCTTCATTCAGTCGCGGTTAACCACTTCTTTTTTAAATATTTGGTTCTGCTTACGTGAAACGTGTATACTTATTCAATTTGATTGTTTAATACCGAACCGCCCTGCTTTTTCGCTTATATTCATTTTGCTTGTTTAGGTCACCGTATTTTTTGCTTTTCACTTTTAGAAATCAGCAGGTAGCAGAGCTAGAAGTGACAATAGTGTGAATAGCAGCGATATCCTGCGACGCTTTCTGCCGGTATACTATATGTCTGAGACGTCTCTGGTTGGTACAACTCCTCTCGGAGAAGAATTGGTGCAAGATTGCACGTTAGTGAATATGTTGCTAACGAACGCTTTACGCCAGCTGATAAGTAGAATATGAAAACCCATTGCAGTTTTATGTCCTGAATGAATTTTGAGCACTGACTCTGTAGTTATCGTCTTCAAACGATGCAAGAAATATCGCTACCAGCGTTGCTGCTCTACAACTGTCGGGTGATGCGGTATTGCGAAAACGGTAATACGCTTACGGACAAGGTAAGACTGCACAGCAGCCATCGCGACATCGTGCGGAGGCTTCGTAATGGTGCTCTTGCAAATAGATGGCGACCCGCTAGCTGATCGCGAAGTAGAGCAGCGACACCCATCAATTACACAAGTGTGAAGCAAAGACCACTGACAGCGCAGTGTATACACTAGAGCACGCCTGTCTCGCACCCAGGCTGCTGGCGAGCCGAGCGGATACTCACGCACCCAGGCGCCGGGCTGACCGGGCTGCCAAGGCGCGCGCGGGCTGCACCAAGTAAACAGGGCAAGCGGCAGTTCTGAGACTTTAAAGTGCGAGAAAGTACCCGTTCACGCCGCTTCAGCGTATCAGAGCTCGTCTGGGCACTACTGCGTCGTCTTTCGATGACAAAACAAGCAGCGCAACAAGAGAATATTAGCGTTGTCTGCGACGATTACGACGCGCCACGGAAATAGTGCCGGTGCGGTGTTTTCAGCTTCGCCGCGAGTGGATAACTGTGATTCAAGCAAAAAAACTAGGAGCCGAGTGAAAATGCGCGAGTAAGTACACTAACTGCGTGTATTCCGCATTGTGATGCCCACCTATTTCATTTTGCTAACCTAATTTGCGTGACACGCAGCTGGGTTAATTGAAGGCAGGCGCGAGCTTTGTGTGGGGGTGCACTTCATACCTTTGAGCGTTTCCTTTGACGACAATCTAGTGCAAGGTAGTGCTTTCAAGCACAAGCAATCAGCATGCTTTGCCACTTTCAACGTAGTAGTAAGCTTTAGTGCTTTTGATGGCATCCACGCCTTCGAGATTTCGTCTTCAAAAGGTAATAAATGTCACGGTGCTCCTCCACAGCTGGCCAGAATTTCGTGCTTTCATTTCAGTGTTTGATGTCCCCAAATTTATTTGGACACGAGGCATCCAGCTGCACATAATACATATATTGGCACGTAAGTAAACAGTACTCGCGCCAGTGTTCTTTACGTCGCAGGCGTAGCTAACCAGCTTGACTAAGAGTAGCACAGTTTCGCTTGTAAAGCACCGTCGTTACAAGAATAAAATCGCGCAGGTAGCTTCCAAAAGGGATCGCTGAACGCTACTGCAGGTTATACTCTCTGATAGCACGCTTTCGTGAGCAAGACGCATTATTGTAAGAGCGCTCGTGAAACAAAAATTACGTTCCGCGAAACTACCCGTAAAGCGTACACTAATTATTACGCGATGCATGCTGAAATGATGAGCTTTCACAAAACTTTGTGCACAACTTGTAATATGGGGCAACAAAACATCGTTTCACTCTTTCGTGAGCTGCAATGCAATTAGGATTCACGCGTACTACAGCGAGAACGTTTTTTTTTACAAATGTAACAGCGTACGTATCTGACGAGGTTGCTTCCGCAGCCCACTCAGCACGTACTGTATACATTGTGGACTTGCATGAGCAAGATGTTCTTGATGTTCCAATAAAATTAGCGAAAATGTCCAGGCTAGAAAAGACGCGAAACACGCTCTCCGACGGGCTGAGTTTCGGGAGTTTCACGTTTGCTCTGCTTAGCGTCTGCTGGCGTGGCAGCCCGCGCATGTTGTTTCGTCGCGTGTGCGATGGGTGGCGCGACGCGCGATGCAAATATGGCGATGCGCATGGAGCTGTCATGTTAAACAGCCAAAGAAATCTGAATAATTTGTTTCAGAATGAAACGAGTATACTTTCAGCAAGAAGGATGGAACTTTCGAGTTACAAACAGGCATTTTAATAAAATTATACTGAGTTGGTCGCATTAAGAAGTTTTCCAGTAAACACTTTTGTAAATAGGTCTTTGCTGCTTCACTATATCGATCTATAATAGTAGATTTGCAAATGTATCGAAGTATCTTAAGATACAATTGGGAAGTATCGTATCGGATACAATTATTGCGCTAGTATCTTGTATCTGTATCTCAAATACGTCTTGTCCGAGTATCTTGTATCGTATTGCGATACAATTTCAAAGTATCTTTGCCCAGCCCTGTTACCAGTCAATCCAAGCTCGTTGCCAATTTCATTCCAGAAATTATCCCAACTGTTCTAGTGCTTCGGGTGGCGTTTGTCATAAAGGACGGGGTAGTTCGACACCATTTCGATTAGCATTTCCGCTATGTGGATGTTTTTGGACTGCGACGTGACGAGCGTGTCGGACTTGGCCGCCATTTCATCAAATTCATAGACTAGCGTTTCTATTGGTCCGCGGCAAGCGGGTCCAGCGGCGGTTGCCGCAAAAGTCGATGCGGGAGCGATCGGCGCGGAGAGGGCCGATTTGGCGAATCTCGCCACCGCCGAACCGAATTCTGCGGTTCTGCGGTCGCCGGAATGCTCAGTGTGAACGATCCATAACGCAGGAACGGGCGCCTAAGAGCGGCGCTCTAAAACCGGGTTGTCAGTGGCATTAATCCTGCCGAGTTCCATCGTAGCTTTCTTGCATTCAACTGATTAAGCACGAAGCATTGCATCACGTTTATTCTTGATCGGCGCAGAAGTTTCGCTTTTCAGGCTCTTTCGCTTTGTGAGGTGGTGGCGGCCCGGCGCAACCGAGGTGGCTTGCACGGCGCTCGCCTTGCTATCCGCGGCGCCAGGAAGCTGAAGCATGACCAACCTGCCGAGACGTTTACCAGGTGGCTCATAGCTTTGTAGGTGCTGTGCTTTCATCGCAAAGCTTGAGTTGAAGCCACAGACAGCGCGATGGTCGCATCGCTTGCTGCAGCGGCCACGATTTCTTCTGCAGCGTTTTATTGGGTTACGCTCGGCCGCGTGATAAAGATTGAGCTGCTAGTCTACTTCTTAAAGCATTCCAATTTGCTGTTGTCGCATTCGTTGCACCACCCTTGCGGCGAAACTGTGACTTTCTTTTTTTCTTCGACGAGACCCGCTGCATTACTGAAGCAAGCGCATGGGACCATACAGCAACAAATGCTCATGAGACTGTAACTGTGTTTTATGGCTTGGTACTATTTTGGATTTCCTATTCCAGTCTTTATTCACATGCTACGTGCATGGCAGATGATTTCAGATACCAGGTAGTCGAGCCTCTACGTAATATACTCGGCAGTTGAGAACATAGAGGAACGTCGTCTCCTTTCATGCATTCTGAAAGGAAGCAAACGGGCGGGGAAGTTGCCGCTTATGTTGCAATGCTAGATCCGCCTACATCTAACATCCTCCTGCTTCTCCGAAACGTTTTGAACAGCCAAAGTTGGCCTATGTTTAAACAAGATCGGTTTCATCATGAAGAGCGGCGTGATTGAAAACGGTAAGGTGGCAGTTTTACAAAAACAAGCCCGCGCTCTTCGTTATGTAGTATAAGTATGCGTTTATTCCTCTGCAACAAGCAGGTCCATTCCTCTAAGACGGTGCAATGTAATTGCACTGGTGCTCGTGCATTCTGCGCTCATGTAGATGTAATCGCACCCGACTTGTAGAGCTTATCACCACAAAAATACTTGTGGAGTAACAGCGCAAACACACAACCACTCCTGAGAGGGCACACAAAATGTTGTGTGTCTGTGTGTGTGTGTGTGTGTGTGTCGTGTCTTCAGTGCTGTTACTTGGGTTTTAATAATGGACCAACTCGCCCAGAAAGAAGTATTTTCAGTGAAAAAGAGGTCGTCCCTGACATAGATGTGTCATGTGCTACATTAACAAGAAACATGCTTATAAAGAGCGTGAAGACAATACGAACGCTTTCCCGCAACTAAAATAATGGTTATACTGGAATACCTGCATACAGGCGAGTAATTGTGCTATGTCAACGCGCACAATTCACATATTGAACAATCGTAAAAATTCATGCGTTTCTATTGGAAATAATGTGCGGTGGCAGAGTCGACCTGGGATACGTATCCTTGTAAGTTTTCACAAATGTCAGTGTTCTTCCCTGCATAACAGTGACAGCAATAATTCAATGGGTTGAGCGCACGGTTGGGTAAGTTGTGCACTTACTATTTCATGGGGAACAAGTCGGTAGCAGAATGGGTTACTTGATGTGTAGGCGTGAACGTCCGGCAAAGCTGAAAAATATAATGCGTAGAGATAGGTGAACTTCTTCAGGAGTCTCGGCAAACTTTCTGGCACGTTAGAAGAACAGTTATGTGGTCGTTACAGCGCAGAAAGCTAAAACATAGACGAGTGGTAAGTAGACACCCACTTTTTTAATTCGAACGTTTGGCCGAGAGCATACGCAATACAATAGAATGCCGGTTTCCGCGACATACATCAACAGTGCTCTGTGGTTTTCTTCATAGAGCCACAAATCAGTCCGGTGGCCTCGTTGGATGAAGGCCCACTGTTTTCAAACACCCGTTTCACATATGGCATAAGTTTTAATGGAGTTCAAAGGGTAGCATTGTGTATATACTCTCTTCAGTATGTTCCTGTACACGCCTCCATAGTTGACCACCTCTTGACTCGACTTGATTTCGGCCTGGCAACACAGAGATATGCGCACAGCTACACAATTTACACAGTCGTTGATTCACATCATAAGGCTTGCCCAAAGCGAAAAATCTGGCGAAAAGTACTGGCGCCCGCCAGTATCTCCACCCGCCCGACCAGCAGTACAGTACGCACGAGCTGAAGATCCTTGGCGCACAGAAGACAACCGTCCTATCTGTTTTCATTGTGGTCTTCCTGGACATGTGGCACGTTACTGTCGCTTTCGTGTACCGAACGTCTCCAACAATATGCGTCCACCATGGGTCACGTATGCGCCACGTCAGCCCCGCCGTAGTTATTCGGACGACCGCGAATTTGCTCCTGTCGCTGAGGCACGACTCTCCTCCCGCCGTTCGCCTTCTCCTCACCGCCGTTCCCTTTCACCCATGCAACGACGGCGGAGCCCTTTGCGCCAGGAAAACTAAGTAGCGCAGTTCAGGAGGCAAGAACTGCGGTGCCAGCGAAATGTCTAAGGCCTCAAATTTCCCCGAAGAACGTTATTGATGTCGCCATAGAAGGAATACGGACGCTAGCGCTCGTCGACACTGGCGCTGCTCTTTCAGCAATTGATGCCCGCATTTGCCGCCGAATCGGAAAAGTGACGACACCACTTTCTGGACTATCTCTTCGTACCGCCAACGCACAGCACGTCGAGCCGTCAGGCGCCTGCACAGCCCGTGTCGTAATTCAGAATGTCGTCTATGTCATCGAATTCATCGTGTTGCCATCATGTTCTCACGACGTGATATTAGGCTGGGATTTTCTCTCTATGCACCATGCGATCATCAATTGCGCCCGCGCCGAAATCGAGTTGTTTCCATTTTCACCAGATATTATCAATTACCACACAGACTCTTGTAAAATCGCAGTTTCTGAAGACACCGTTATACCGGCCTGGTCTACTGCTCTTGTCAGCATCTCTTGTATTTCTATCACCGACGGCACCTTGCTTTTCGCACCCTCTGACCTTGTACTTCGCCGCCGATCACTACCACTGCCGTTTGCCGTCCTTCAGTTCAACTCTGGCACCTCTGTGATGTACGTGTCAAACCCAACGGCCGCACCAGTCACCCTGCGCCACCGTGAAAGCCTAGGAAGAGCCGAACCACTGCCATCTTCTTCAATTTTCGACATCATGGAAGACTCCGCTGACCTGGCCGCCCTTGAGACCTCGCCTCCTCAGTCACTGCCGCGGTCTTTCACACCAACTATTGCAAGCGACCTTACGACGACGCAGCGCGACCAGCTTCTTCGCTTGCTCGAAGGTTTCTCATGATCGTTTGACTCCCACGCAACGTCGCTTGGCCGCACGACGGCTGTGTCGCACACCATCGATACTGGAAGCCATGCGCCCATTCGATAGCGTCCTTACCGAGTATCGGTGAGCGAAAGGCACGTTATCGATGAGCAGGTGAAAGACATGCTCCAACGTGGTGTCATTCAACCTTCCAACAGTCCCTGGGCCTCGCCAGTCGTCCTGGTTCGGAAAAAAGACGGTACCATACGATTTTGCGTCGATTATCGACGGCTTAACAAGATTACCCGAAAGGATGTGTATCCGTTACCCCGCACCTCCACCACTTGTTACGGGGGGTTTATTGAGGATTCTACGAGAGCGACGATCGTAGCAGCAGCGCGCAGGGCGTAGCCAGAGAGCGAATCGTTGGTGTGTGCCAGCCGATGGGCCTTCATGCTTGCCGATCTTCTTCCTCACACATGAAATTGATTCCCACAATGCGTGGGATGGCGAAAGTCGATCCATACAATCGACTGCTAAGAAAAG
Source organism: Rhipicephalus sanguineus (assembly GCF_013339695.2). Taxonomy (NCBI): domain Eukaryota; kingdom Metazoa; phylum Arthropoda; class Arachnida; order Ixodida; family Ixodidae; genus Rhipicephalus; species Rhipicephalus sanguineus. The sequence goes on along the minus strand of NC_051179.1, from coordinate 134,148,131 downwards.
TAAGATGTTTTCTCCTTCGAGTCGTCTGAGGCAAATGCATAAGGGACTCTGGGACTGTTTGCTTGCAGACTGTTGTCATGCGAGGAGGACTCGTTGATTTCAATTTGCATCTGCTGACAAAGTGCTCTTGTTATTACTTGTTGGGTAAACTTGGTTTGTAAGCTTATCCCGAAAATATGGTCGTACACACATAGTACACTCATCGTATAGGCATACACACCAACTGAATTTATCATAAAAATATAGGCATACAGACATCCGCGGGCGACATGAGAAGCACGTGATTGTTCAGTGCGTTATTGCCGCTGCTTGTTCTCAGCAGTTGTCCACGTGCAAGAGCACCTTGCTGTGCAGGAGGCTACCTACCTTCAGCACCGCGAATGGTAACGAGTGCCCCCTGATGTCCGAAGGTCTACCCAAAGTAAACGCTGTGGGGGAGCCTATCTATCTATCTATCTATCTATCTATCTATCTATCTATCTATCTATCTATCTATCTATCTATCTATCTATCTATCTATCTATCTATCTATCTATCTATCTATCTATCCATCTATCCATCTATCCATCTATCTATCTATCTATCTATCTATCTATCTATCTATCTATCAGCCGCCTACGACTTTGTGCTGTTGTGGTCGTTTCGTTAATAGAATAAATACCAAAATTTGTATGGCATGACCTGACTGTATCACGAATATAAATGACAGGTGATAACATGAAAATGATGACATCCATGTCATGAACGGCATAATTTACATGCCACGCTAATGGTGCGCTCGAGGCCTTTCGCTAGCTTGATATATATCAAAAGTGGTATTGCGTGGCGTGACGAACGTAAATGACAGGTTGTAACATAATAAAAATCATGACACGCATGTCATGTACGGCATGACTTACATGGCACGCTCATGGTGCGCTCGAGGGCGTTTCGTAGCCTGATTTATACCAAAGTTGGTATTGCGTGATATGACTGTATGACGAACGTAAACGACAAGTTGTAACATGAAAATCATGACATGCATGTCATGTACGGCATCATTTATACGTCACGCTCGTGGTGTGCTCGAAGCCGTTTCGCTAGCTTAATATATATTCAAATTGGTATCGCGTGACATCACTGTATGACGAACACAAATGACACGTCGTAACATAAGAATCCTAATATGCATTTCATGCACGTTATGATTTACATGTCACACGTACATCATGAGTGACATGTCTTGAAGCGGTCGCGGCCTATTTAATTCCCTGGATATATACCAAAATCTTTATGATATGACATAAGTACGTGACGAATATAAATGACAGGTCATGCAATGTATATACCAGAATATGCGTTTCATTGCCATGGTATATATCAGATCATACACACATGCGATAGTGAACAACGTGTCATGACATGAATGCCTTCTTTTGCCTCAAAGACGAACAATGCGATGTATGCAGCTCCTTGCTGACTGCTTTGTCTAGAAATAAACTCTGAAGTTATTTGAAATTTACCGTGAATTAAAGTGAAACATTACACAGATATGTAAAATCATATGTAGGCCGAATTATAGGAAAGTATTTTATACATACGCGTGCGGTTACGTATAAATGCGAATTTATTTATTAAAATCCTTGGGGTACATTATTTGCCACGAAAAAAAAGCACTTCCGGTGTGTTTCGATTTCACTAAGCTGACGTGAACACAGAATAGAGAATTATTATGCCAACCCACTATGCGATGGTGTACCGACATCGCTTTCTTTAATCAAGAAAACTACTTAAAAAGTCCGACGTTTTACATGCGACAGCCACTGTGCAATTATGATGCAGGGAGTTGCGGGGCATATATTAAGTTTTCTTGCCGCTTGTTTTTTACCGTTTCGGCCTACTTAAATGTGACTACGCGGGTGTTCCTTGCGTTTCGCACGCATCCAAACGTGGTCACCGTGGCCGAGAGTCGAACCCTCGTGGACGTGCTCAGCTGCCTGATACTTTAAGCTACTAGGCTTCCATGGGTGTATACTAAAAAAAACTGACGTAAAAAAAAAAGAAACAGGATAGCTTTTTCTTATGTGAGCTAAATGGTTACGGGAGGCCGCTGGTCTCTGAACGTACATGGACAGAGTGACAAAAGCAATTTCCAGAAGTTTAAAAATATTTACCCTCCACATTCGTAGCATACCAGTCGGTAACAAGAACCGAGTTTGAAAGCACTGCACGCTCTTCTGCTGTATTCAATGCTCAGATGATAAAAAGTTCATGTTTTAACTAATGAATACACACATTTTCCTGCGTTCTTGATCGAAAAGAAAGGAAATAAATGCGGAAAATCTCCATTTTCACCTATGCATCTACAGAAAGCAAGCTACGTCCTTCTGAACACTAGGCAGACACTCGTTTTTCTGATGCATGTTGGGGTTTTCTTTTTACGTTCTTATGTAGAAGTACCTGGCCCGCAAGTTCTGTATGCTTACCATGTACAGCGAAGAGCAGCGACAGAAGGATCCAAATGGTCGTCATCTTCGCAACTAGTGCTTCGTACAATGTGAGGCACTAAGTATTGGCGTGTTGGTTTTAAGACACGTATGGCGTGCCTTCGTAGGATTAGGCAAGAGTCCTCTTTCTCTTGCTGGTCTCCCATATAGGAAAGAAAAAGAAAATGCTGACTGCTAAGCTGCTTGTTGCGTTCGCTCTTTTCTCATTTTGCACGCACGCGTGCTGGTATAGAACAAAGGGATGAGATATTTTGGGCACTTTGCCTGGGTACTTGTCAACTTTTGCGGTAGTATTTCTTGCACGTGTATATTTGTATTTCTATTTGTCCCACTCATAACGCAATGTTTTTTGGCCTTGAGCATGGGCATTGTAGTTTACTACAGAAAAGTGAAGCAATCGAGATGACAAGTCTGATGTATTTATTATGATAAGCACAGGAGAGTTCGCAACACAACGAAATGTGTACAGTATTGCTGTTTTACATGCATGTGCACTTGATCTATGAGATATTTTATTATCACGATAACACAGAAAAATATACCTTTTTGGTGTCGAAATAGATGGTACATCATTGCAAGAAATGCAGTTATGCAAATGCCCTTTTCAACGCGGTTTGTCCTCCTGTGCTCCACTACGTAGGCTGCTGTCGTCGACGACACGGATGCCTTCACTGGAAGGGACAAGCAAGAGGTTCCGAGGGAGCTTCGGTCTTCGAAACTGCTCAAAGCCGTGCTGTCTCGGTGCACCTTTTTGGTCTGTCAACTTTCACTTTTTTCACACCTTATGATGATTATGTCGCGCTATATGTCTACGAATTCATGTCATTGCAGTAACAATGATGTCTTATCCGTTACAGGTGCTGCACCGGTCATCAACGTGCGCGCTCGAATATGGAAAACGAATCCTCAGTAATAATAATAAAACTTCTAATAGTTCTTTATAACTTTTCCTGGGCACTATTGCGTGTGTGCTAAAAAAATATCCGATGGAGTGGGCTATACAGAGTTTGTTATGGCGAAGGGGCATTATTTTGCATATTCGGTGCTCTCATCATTTTGCTTTCCACACTAATTCGAGTGTCGTGTGTGACGGTGGCGGTCGTCTACACATGTACTAGTTAAAAAAGAAAATCACAGTTAGATGTTACAAAGAAAGCCAGTTTCAATGGCATGAAATTTGAAATACAGTAAAACCCTGGTGATGCGAATCTCGTGGGGTTACCCAACATATTCGTATCATCCGAAATTCGTATCACCAGAAAACATGGAAAATTAGTATGCGACGAACGAAAGTTGGCATAAGTTTTGCTTTAGTGTTTCCCAGGGCCGCACCGACGTCATGAACAGCTTTAAATGATTGCCAGTAAAGTTTTTAGACGTCAACCATCATACTTGTACTCGTAAATATGCGGCACGTGCGCGCGTGTATAATCAATGAACCAGATGTGTTGTGACCCGTGACCGCTAGTAGCCCCTTCTTAATCTTACTACGATTTTCTGCATGACACCAGACTATTGCGGCGAAAGTTACTTTAGGAAGCGCTTTGCACGCGATATATAAAGGCCAGAAAATTTTAGAATCGCCGTCCTTTATTGCTGTTACCTTGTTAGCGTGGTAGTGTTAGGGGTGCTTTTCGGGAGATTTACAGCTGTGCCCGCACAAATGGGTGGTTTGCTCAAAATGTGGGAGTCTCCCGTGCAAATCGGAGAGTTGGCATGTGTGCGCGTACATTGCGAGGCCTAGCTCCTCCGCAAGACCGCCCGCTTCGTATCTTGGGGTCTTCGTCCACCTTTCACGGGACTTCATGATGGACCCGCAGCCCAAGTTTCAGTTTTGTTTCGTAGAACGTCTGATTGCGAGAACATGGCTTGCAACGACGTGGCAGGCATGTGTTAACACAGTATAAAGACGCTGCTGCCTGGAGCACGGCAGCACGCGTCAACGCGTCGGAAAAAAAAGAAAGAAACGCGACGTCAACGCCATCTGTAATCTAAACGCGAAGGCACATAAAGGCCTCCAAGATTCGCGCGCACAATCTCGGAGGCAACGACGCGCCGTTGATGGTCGCGCAGTGCCCATGCCCGCGACCGCGTGTGATTGCCGCATCTTCCGCGACAGCGCGGGCAGCACCTGATGGTACCTGTGCGCTAGCGTACGTTTGTATCAAACGTAGCGGGGTGAACATGGGTTCGCAATAACCGTACTCGAATACATTGCAGGCGAATGGGCCCTGGCCGGGACCAAACAAAAATTCGTATCACCCCGAAATTCGTACGATCCGTGATCGTATCACCGATGTTTTACTGTAATCGTAATGCTTGGTGCTCCGGAAACATTGCGCGCCTCCGCCATTTCTTGCTGGGCGCAGGCGCGGAATGGTATGCTAGCGTCTCCGTAAGGAGAGGCCACGGAGAGGCGGAGCAGCGTTGGCGGAGCTTTCGGACCAAGAAAATGCAGCCGTTTCTTTCAGCGTCCAGTGCCGACTGGACAGTGGACCTCACTCTACTGCCACGAAATGACGAGAACACAATATCGGAGTTCTGCGCGCTTAAAAACTCATGCAGACAGCAGCTTCAAGAGGCGCACCACGTCGCAAAGCAGATCTGCCTCTAGTATAGGCGTTCATCTAAAGCGCTCGTTGCCGAGGAGGTGTGACTTTCAAACTTCTAAGGTACCAGTACACTGCAATACATCTCCATTGTATTTCGCACTGCGATTGTGAAGACTCTTCATAAACACGCGTCAGATATCAAAACCACGCTGTTTCTGAGCAACCAGTTCAACGCCGTGCTGTTTTCCTGGGCACATTTTTTTTGGCCACAGGTATCTCTACACTCTTAGCAAAAGCGTGTTTGATAGTTTTCATTGCGATAGGAATTATATGGACAGTCTCGACGGGTTTTTGCTGTCGCCATCGCCGTCATGTCCTGTACGAAGTCCAAATTGGTAAGATCCCTCTGCGCATCGTATGTTCTACCGCGGGTAAAAGCGCGCGAGTGGGGCGACGAACACGGCCGAAGCAGAGATCAAACGAGCCGGCCCATTTCCGGCGCTCGGAGGGTGCATGCGATAACATCACCCCGCTCGGGAGGCCAGCTGTTGAAGCAGACAGGAAACGTCCCGCCCATCTTTACCGAGCATAAAAAGACGCGAGGGGGGGGGGGGTCGCGCGAGCGCCAACTTTAAAGTTTGAATCGAAGGGCATGGTCGCGATCGCTGGCGCACGCGCTATCTCGACAGCCATCACAGCGGGCGGCTCGTATACTCTTCTACGGGCTGCTCTCTCAACACGAAGTGACTATGCGGAGAGCATCTCTCCCTCTCTCTCTGGATCGGCCGTATTCTCTTACGCCAGCGCTTTGTAGTTACGCGAGATCGCATACAAAACAGTTAGCTGCGAGCCTCACTTCGTGTAACACAACAATTTGATGCTATCGCATTCATTGCTTCGCCCTTGCGGTGAAACTGACTCTTTTCGAACTTAACAAGGCGTGGACATGTGCGTTAGCGGTGCGCCGCGAACGAAACAAAAATACTGATCGCATCGTTCAACTGTATACAAGGAGAGCGGCCCCAGTAACGCTCTTTTACTGCATACTGCTTGTTTATAATACGTTGGGGACGTAATTTATCGCGCGGATTTTGTGTTGTCATTTTGGTTTTCATGCACGATATGCTTGCGCGTTCCTTCACGTATCTTTTTGAAATATTGCGTTCTTTTCTCCCACATCCAAGGGCGGCTTTGCATTACCGTGCGCTGTTGCGAACAGCATATTACGGTCCACAATCACGGGAAACTTTAGTGCGATTATCTGCCGAAAAAAAGGTGGTTGATCCCTCCGTCATAGGAATCGGAATAACGCGCAAGTAAAGCGTGCCCTTACAGAAGTAACTAAATGTTTACTGTATGTTGATATAAGAGAGTTTGCACAATCTATATTGATGTCTGGCAGCTAAGCACCGTTAACGTGCATACACCCACTTTGATGACTGGTGGTACATCTCCATCCCGACCACTAACGTTCATGTTAAATGATTACACAAAACCTTGTGGTAGCTGTAGTAGCTAACGGTGAAAGTGTAATCAGAGAACGAGGTGTGATAGCCAGAAGAGCGCCGCATATTGGATGCGGAACTTGGTCGCCATCCCGCGTCATGTTAAGACGTGATTGAACACAGCGGACGGACTAGAGGGAAACGCAAAGTGCGTCGTGCCGCCTCCCGGCCGCGTGAGTGGGAAACGCGGTATAACAGCCAGGTGAGGCAGGCGCGCGTCGCAGAGCTATTTTAGGGGCGAAGCTCCTTAAGGCGGCACCCGTTCGTCCCTCGTAGTCGTCGTCGTCGTAGTAGTAGCAGTAGTAGTAGTCGTAGTCCGTAACAAGTCTTACGCTTTGACCTCCAAGGTGGTGCCGGTGGGAGATTTTTCCTGTGCGTTGTTGAACAATAAAAAATTCGCAGCGTGCGCGTTAACTAAAAGCCGAATTCTTCTGTCTCTCATTTCCCATTAGCAGCCATTGTCATGTTCCACTAGGAAACGTTAGTAGAAGTAGAAGCGTAAGTGTTAGCTAAAAGCCGACTTCTTCTGTCTCTCATTCCCATTAGCAGCCATTGTTTACCTCCAAGGTAGTGCCTGGTGAGATTTCTCCTGTGCGTGATTAAACAATAAAAATTGTGTTCAAAATGCCGTTGATTGATGAAATAAACCAACGAAAGACGCCAGATGTTTTGTAAAAGCAAAACGAAAGAACGCCAGATGTTTCTAAAGCAAAACGAAAAGACGCCAGCTGCTTAACGAAAGACGCCAGATTTTTCGAAAGCAATGGTTTTCTAAACAATGAAAATTCACAGCGTACATGTAAAATTAAAGTGAGCTGCAAGTCGTCATAACTCATCTAATCTTTAGTATAAACGCGCCCGATCTCACGTCGGTGATGATGTACTGGGCAGAATTCACGGAAGATTCACGGTTTACCGATGAACCTCCGCAGCTTCGCCCACCCATCATCATTCACTCCGTGGATATGCTGTGATTTTTGGTTTGGATTAGCGTGATGGTATGAGCGAGGCCGACTCTCTTACGACGCTTGGGCTAAGATTGCCACCTCGCGGTATGTTAAGGCATCGACAAAATAAACTTCCATTGAAAACTTGCCGAATGGGATTGACGTGTAACGCGCTGCAGGTGTTAATCGCGGAGGCCACAGTAATGACGAATTACTTTACTTTACCGCTCCCAGAGGGCAACACCACCTCGATGACCGGGAGAGTGTTAGATGTAAAAGGCGCGCTTGCTCCGCCTCTAGAGTCTGTAACCAAAAAAAAGAAAGAAGAATGCAAGTGGCGCCTTCCACGAAGTCCTTCTTTTTTAAAAGCTTCACGCAGGCACATTGCATGTCAAGGTATTTCTTGAGGAGCGTGGTTTTTTCTTACCTTGTGGCTCAGACTGTCTTATCTGAAATAAGCCAGAAACTACTGACCATGTTTTCTTACATTGCTGGGAGGGCTTGTACTTTTAGGATTTACTAGAGGACAATCAAGAAGGAATTCCGCTTAGATCCATATGGTATCAGGTTTCTCCCGATAGAGAATGGGGATGGATTGCCGTTAGACTTAATAATGTTAACCGGCCTTCACTGTCTATGGCAGGCCCGTATGGCGGGATTTCACCGCGATCCAGATGCAAGGCCCGCAAGAATGTACTTTCGAGAGTGCATGTCGAAATTTGTGGAATTGCAGAAAACGCGGGATTTCGTACCTGAGTGGTTAACGAGGGTGGAACCCTTGACAGTGCTCAAGGAATTTTAAAATTGATGTCTGTCTCGTAGGACGCACACCATTTGTTGTTATTTGTTCTATGTTTTGTGATGTAATTCGTGTCGGGAAACAGGCGATAAAGCAAAAAAAAAAAAAACCGTGGCGAAGTGGGTAGCGTGCCCAGCATCTGTTGTTGCGGGTCCTGCGTTCGATGCGCGTTGACGGAACTTTTTTCTTTGCTATCTGATCGTGGAACTTTTTTCGATGTCATTTCCGTGGCGGAAATACGTCACTGAAGTGTTGATGGACCCCGTCATAAAACACTTCCGTGTTATAAACAGTTCCATCCACTGCTTGGGCTCTGTAACACATAACTCCATCGTATTCGCAGTGCACGCTTACTGAAGGAAGCGAAAGAAAAATAAAAGGGGAGTTATAAGGGGTGTAAAGCTAAAGGCAGACGCGGCATACGGACTGTGCACTTCGGTGCACACTGCCTTGCGAAGAGATGCTTGTAAGGGCCTTTGCGCCGATCTACTGTCGTGTGGCGGCACTGATTTTCCGCGGACGCGCCCAGGAGCGTCTAAGGCGCTGATTTTTAGCACATGTGCTACTCAACTTAAACCATTGACGTAGCCTTTCACATGTTTATATACGTAAATCATCGCTTTCGCCGACCTGCAACACCGACAAGCAAGTGCTGATCAATCAGCGCGAGTGCGACGTCGGCCGTCTGTTTAAAAATTCGTACACCGTACAAAACACCCTAAATTTGTTCCGCAAGTCTAGCTTATATTGCAGGCGAGCGATGAAATTGCAGGTGTAGATAAAGACTGAATAAGAACAATTGCTGGCGAGAATTGTACCTCTACTCATAGGTAGGCAAACCCACTCATGAGGCGACTGAATCAGACTCATTCAGGCTCAGATTGAGCCGTGAGTCTTAGTCTGAGTCCGGGTGAGTAATACTTTAACGAGATTGAGTGAGTCAGAGTGAGTCCCGTTGTGAAAAATTTTAGTGAGTGCGAGTTCGGTTTGAGGAAAATTTTGCGAGTCTGAGTCCGAGTGAGACCAAAGCGGAAAATGGAATTCTTGCCTGATTCCGAGTGAGCTCCACTTTTGTGCCGAACTATGGTCACATCTGCTCAAGTTCAACATTACAATCATACTGATGTTCGTTCACATGTATACTCACGTCTACTCACACATACATCAATGCACTAGTGTTCATACGCAACGTCAATTTTCATCAGAGGCTTGAGTTACAGAAGGTGGTGGTTGGGGCGTACCTTGACTCCCCCTCCCGCCCCCGAGAATCATTTCACGGGGAATTCTTGATAAAACTATCTCGTGTGAGTCGTGTCTTTCAGTAATAATGTCCTTACGGGATGGCAAACACTGATAACTAGTATTTGAAAGAACGATATCAAAAGACACCACGTATAGCACCGATTATGTGAGATATTGGCGTTAAAGGGCACTGACAATATGGTCGAGAAAGCTAATTATACACTAACTTAGTCATGAGTCGACTAAGTCGGACTCATTAAGACTAAAATCAAGCCGTGAGTTGAGTACGAATATGAGTGAGTCTGGGTCAGCAATATTTTGGTAAGTCTGAGTCCTAGCGAGGCCTAAGCGCAAAATAAATTTTTTGAGTGAGGCCGAGTGAGCTCCAGTTTGTTTACTTAATTCTTTTTCCGATATATGCTTTTCCCAAAGAAGATCAGAAATATCATGGTACCGAAAACCACCGCAAAGACAAGCTAAGTTTCACCTCGATCGATCAGAAAGACAAAACCACTTGCGGATCGTCTTTTGAAGGTCCGGTAATTTGGCTGTAAGTGCAGGAGAAGGCTTCCACAGCCGGTGTAACCAGTGGGGGAGAGTTGAGGCGTTCGAGCTGCGTTAAAATGTTAATTTTTTTGAGGTACTAGATACACGCGCGAAGATGCACAAAGAAAAGTCGGTGCCCCCCCCCCCCCCCCACTGTGCCCTTGTGTGCCAGTCGCCTCGTTTCCTTGCTTGTTTGCTCCCTAACGCGTTCCACCGTGAATTCCCGAACCAGCATTATCTTTCAAGCGTGACTCGGCTAGTTGAGATGAGAATTTGGAAAGTTTCCCGTCCTGAGTTTTTAAAGCAGCGCTGTTATTTTCGAGGTTTTAGGTATGTCGTAGATAGAGGATTATCATGATAAACCGGCACGCGTTCTTTTCGTGCTCTTCACGAATGGCGCCGACTGTACTGCAAACTTTTTATGCTCGACGCGTGTACTTGAGTTCCTTCCAGATAGCACGAGGCCATCAGTAATAACACCAGAATGTAGTATAGTGGCGCATGCATAAAAGCTGACGCACCTCGCTGCTGATCAGTTTATTACAGTGGACTAACTATTGTGCTCGAGGCTAGCGTTACACTGAATGTGCCCCTTATCTTCTTTCTGGGAACACGTTCGCCCAATGAAGTGTTTCAACCTTACCTGCTGGACTTCTGCTTGCCTCACCGTCACAACAACGAGCGTGGCATCTGGTGGAGGTGCTGTTTGTTCATGCTCCTGATGCCCCCGCCAAGCCGTGCACCGAGCCTGAGTCACAAAGGGTAAAGTGAAACCATCAGAGACAGTCCAACGTGAGGCTGACTACAATAGCTACGACCAGAGTACGGACCCCTTCCGAATAAGATGAGAACCCCGACGACCAAGCCAGTAGCCATGACGACGTTCGTTAAGTCACGCCCAACACTCGTCCAGCGAGCCGACGACTTTATGACGAAGCACTTCTGTGGATCGGGAAAGCTGGCTCGAAACGTATGCGGATTCCTACCTACAACAACTGGGTCCTCAACGAGACGAAATGCGTACGCGGCAATACAATCATCCCTTGATTCCAGACAGCGCAGGGTTTCAAGCCGTTGGCGCCAACCACCTGCGCGAAGCCATTTGAACAGTCGTACGTGAAGAGCTGCAGAAGCTGTTTTCTCAATAGCAGCCTGAAGAACAGTCAATTGCAGAAATTGGACCGTGAGAAAGTTAGGCAAACTCCCGGCGTTACAGAACCACCGCAATCACAGCCGGAAGCCATGAGCTACGCTGCTGCAGTGCGTCGTAACGCTCCAACGCCTCGCCCACGTCAAGGCGCTGCAGTTTCACCGCCAGACACCGCCGGCACCACCACCATCGTCATACCTTCTGGCAGCCAGCCAGGGCTACGCCCCTACGACGATCGAGTTGCTCCTATTGCGGAGAAGCCGGCCACAGCTACCACGGCTACCAGTACAGATAGATGGAACTTCCTGGTTTCGCCATCAACGCGCCGCGCTCACGATGCGGCGAATGACCACGCGACATCCCAGGCTACCTCGGCGGAGCGCAGTGGACAACCCGACAACCTTCCCGTTTGCTGTCGCCAGGGCGCCACCTCTCACCGCAACGCCCACAGTACAGTGACCCTAGCTGGGCCGTAACGCGAGCCCATATACGGAAAACTAAAAGCCGCAATCCTGCTTGTCTCAATGCCGGTGAGCCTCCGCTGCCGACAATAACGCGGCGACGAAACATAAGAACCCGCCGCAAGCCAAACGGAGGCCAGATGACGAAATTTCCTGACGACGCCACGTAGAAGCAGCGGAATAAGCCGAGGTGGTCGTTATCCGACGCCGCGACTTAACCACCACGCCAGAGGACGAACTAGCAACCTCGGCGTTCTTATCGACGGTAAAAACGCGTCAGCTATCGTGCACACCGGAGCCGACTATTCCGTCGTAAGTGGACCATTCGCCGAGAAGTTGATGAAAGTTAAGACTGTTTGGGAAGGCCCCGAAATCCGGACCACTGGAGACCACTCTATAATGGCGACTTGAGTCTGCACGGCGAGAATCACGAATGACGGCAAAAATTATTGAGCGAGCTTTTTGGCCGAACAGCAGTGTTTGAGACCCGTCATTGTTGGCAGGAATTTCTTAAGTCAACACGGCGCAGCCATTAACGTAAGATCTGAATAGATCATTGCAGTCGCTTTCCACAGACAACGCCACACGTCCGTATGGAAAAAACGGTCACCATGCCTTGAATGACATAGAAAAGCAGGTCACCGTTCTGCTGCTTTCCAGCGTCGTCATTTCTGTCTTCAACGAAGAACCCACAGACTTAGAAGGAGTCATCGAGGGCGACCAGCACTTACTCCTGTACCGCCAGATTGCGTCGACAGAGACATAGCCGAGCTGCGCCGTGGAAAAGTTAAGATATTGTTCATAAACTTGAGCCACTAATACAGGCACATCAGCATTGGTGCCATGGTGGCTTACCTGGGTGAATTCATGGACGCCGGCAATACATTCGCCCTCTTCGATGCTGCCGAACCTGCCTCGATGAACCCTGGTCGACAACCAGCATTTGATGTCACTCCGAGCCCTCCGATGTATGCAGTCTTTACTGCATCTCGTTCACGAGTAGAAACTCGGTACGGGTTCTGGCAGATTGGTGCGGCAATCTCTTTTGTTATAATGAGATCTTTTGCGACTGGGGTCTTCAGAATTTTCGACAACGACAAGGAGCAGTCCTTGTATTGCAGGACACGGAAACAAGTCGACGAAATGCTACGCGATGAAAGGATCCTGCCGTCCGAGAGCCGTCTCCCGTGGCAGCCTCCCTCGGCGATAGTGAAGAAGAAAGATGGAACCCTGCGTTTCTGCGTCGGTTCTTGTCGCCTCAACAAAATCAAGAGGATGGACGTGTATACTTACCACTTAAAGATGACGCCCTGGATATACTCCACAACGCAAAGTACTTTTCGTCGATGGACCTCAAGACCGGCTACCAGCAAATAAAGTCGACGAAGGTGACCAAGAGAAGACGGTCTTTGTAACAGCAGGCGGCCTGTTGAAGTTCAGGGTCATGCCGCGTGGTCTTTTCTCTGCCCCTGCGACTTTTCAAGGCGTTATGGTTACAGTACTGTCAGACTTGAAGTGGCAGACTTGCCTAGTGCACACGGATTACATGCTTGCTTGAAACTTCGAGGAACATCTCCAACGCCTTGAATCTGCACTTCATGAAATCACGACATCAGGACTCACCTTGAATCAAGAAAAAGGCCGCTTCGCGTATTGTGAGCTCCTGTTTATGGGCCGTGTCATTAGCAAGTATGGTGTTGGCCCAGACAACGCTCAGTAAGCTGGTATACCCAGCTTACTGAGCGTAATGGAGACGCATTAATGGAGACGCCAGTAATAGAGACGCATTGGTGAAGAAGTTGCTGTTAGCAATGATGCGAATGGTTTGGTTTTGTAAGTGCCGAATATATGATAAATGGCAGTGATACGTATCAGCCCAGGAGACAATGCCGTAGATGATGTGACTGTGAATGAAGGCAAAATATAATGATAATAACTCATCTTTAGAGAAATATGATTTTGATCTAAGTAGTGCTCTTATACCAAATGTACATTTATGTTTAATGAAAGCAATGCGATCAGAAAACTTAAGGTTAAAATCTAGTTTAATGCCCAGGAAAGACACAGAGTTAGAGTTCGGTATTATATGATCATCTAAATTTAAATCAGGTCTGTTTGGCAGTATTTTGTGCACATTTCTGAAGATCATACTAGTTGTTTTGTTAGGACTGATGATTAATTGGTTTGAAACATACCACTCAACAATTCGTTCAAGTTCACTGTTTAGTTTGGAGACTAAGGCGGGTAGATATTTATTGTATAATGAGATGGTAGTGTCATCAGCATACAGCACACACTGTGCCGAGGTAAAACGTGATGGTAAATGATTAATATAAATGGAAAAAAAAGTAAGGGACCCGGTATAGATCCCTGCGGTACACCTTGATTAATAATTTTGTTATTAGAATAAAAACCACCAGCAATACTGTTTGCTCTCTGTTAAACAAGTAACATTTCATAAGGTTTAATACGGGACCAGCAATGCCAAGTGACTCCAACTTTACAAATATGATGTTTTGATTAATCGTATCAATATTAAGTCCAAAAAACTGATGCAACAAAATTGCATTGTCAAGTGAGTGACGAATGTAGTCTGTAAAAGGATAATAAAGCTAAGTTAGTCGAACTGCCCGTAGGAAAACCAAATTGACAGGGATTTAATAAATTGAACTTTTTTATATAAGCATTTAACCGTTTACAAAATACTTTTTCGACAATTTTGCTAATTGATGATGGAATAGAAATAGGACGGTAATTAGACACTTCAGATTTATCACCTTTCTGAAATATCGGAATAATTTCGGCCTTTTTTAGTGTACTAGGAAAAACGCCGCTTTTGAAATTACGATTAATTTTAACGTTGTCTCAGAAAGGAAAGGTGCAACAATATTCAGATGGAAAAAAGAAATGTTACCTAAACCAGCACTGGTGCTCTTAAGAGCTAATACAACAGAAAATACTTCATCGGCAGTTACAGGAAACATGAAGAAAGAGCGATTACGTCGTGTCCATTGGCTAAGCAGAAGCTTTTTGACGGCTGTTGTATACGTCACAGAAATAGTAACAGAAAGAGCTTGCTATGGCAGAAGCATCACTTATAGCTTTGCCCTTGTAATTTATACTATTACAGGTAACATCGTTATGTTACAGGTAACATATTACAGGTGACATTTATACTATTACAGGTAACATGTTCACCTGTGATGAAATGTTACGGGTAACATTTCATTACAGATGAAAAGAAAACATTCGCATATATAGCTGCGCCAGCAATCAGGAACACTATGCACAGCACATGATTAACCAATAAAAAAAATTAAGGTAGCTTCGCACTAATGTTGCGCACTAGTGCGCCTGAAGGAAGTGCGGAGCTGGGCTGCGTTCTAGGTTTCTCTTTATTATTATCCTCCTTTTTCTCTTCTTTCGTTCCTTTCTCTTTTTTTCTTGAATCCTCTTTCATTACATCTATTTCTCTCTATATATTTCTTGCTCTCTTTCTTTCTCTCTATTTCTCTTTCTTCCTATCTTTTTCTCTCTGTCTTTCTTTCTATCTCACTGTACTCGTTTTCTCTGCCAACAGAATTCTTGCATCGGACGCCGGAAAAATTTACGCACCTGTTATGGGAGCGAAGCGGAAGAGGAAGTTGAGGACGAAGAGAGCCCGTGCCAGTAAATGATGATGGCAATTTTTGTTCACGACTAACGGAGTTTTTCCGAGCTTAATTTCTCTCATTCGTTCCCGTTTTTTCTCTCCACTTCTCTCCCTCTGTGGTCGTCCTCTCGCCCACTAGAGTTATTCCATGCCACGCCAGGCAAGTCGGCGCTCGTGTTCTGGCAGCGAAGCACGAGATGAAGAAGAGCACGGAGAGAGCGCGTGATGGTTCATGATCATAGTGATTTTTTTTTTCGCGATGAACGGGTATGATCCGAACTTAAACAGTACCGCTGCTAAAAAAAAACGAAAATCACACAATTTCTGGGAGTACACGGAAGAAATTTCGCGGCGTAACGTCACGCGTAGCCGTAGCAGACGACATGAAAAAAAAAAAAATGTTCTCCATGCTGTTAACTTTTGCGCCGTAACCGGCATTTGGTTCATCAACCTTTCGCCGCTAGCTTTCTAGTCCACTACACAAAGCGAAAATGAGCGCCCATACCTTAATTCTCAAACGCAACAAGCCGGCCTGTGCATACATGCCACGGCGGATACGCCTGTTTTGGCCCAGGTGGTCTTGAGCCGAAGCAGCCGTGGCTTCAGCCCAGGAGGGTCCTTGAAAATAGTATACATATAAGTCATGCTTAGGTAGTCAACGAAGAAAGGTAATTGTAATTTGAGGTGGTAGCATAAAATTCAATAAAGGACACACCCTGAACTCACGCTTAAATATGGCAATTGAATTATGCGTTACATAATAAGGTGTGCGAAAATGAACTACAGACGCAAAGGTAGTCGCAACCGCTAATAACTTGTTTTCTTACCTTCATTGATCAGGGACACCAATTCCACTGCAATTATGGGAGCAGCCGTCAACAACAGCCGTGTTCTGGCATAGTCGGCGTAAGCACATTCGGTGAAGTGGTCCGAGCAGAGGCGGTAGCCGATGTACATAAATTTGCTTTGATGGAAGCCCCGCGAGGTCTCCCCTTTTGGGGTAATTCCGCCATACGCCACGCATAGAAAATGGAAGAAATACCACCATGGATTCAATAAAGAACACATAAAGCGAAACAAATATTGTGACTGCGAAAAAAAGACAAAAAGAAAAATGTGTCTTAGCGCAGGTTGAAAAGTGAAGCGCAGCTCGGCCGTCGCGCAGGTAACTCGAACTTCTCCTAAGGAAGGCAAGTGGTCACTGCTACGTAGATGATTTTGGTGGCTTCTGTCGTGTTAGTAAACATTCAAAGGTGGTAACGTCACTACAAGAAAGTGGTCGCTGGAATGTGCTGAAGTCAAACCCGTTCCTCGAGGAAGCGTTTAAGCACATCTCGGCAGATCTAATTTGCAAGCTTTATTCTAGTGAAAAAAAGAGAGAAAAACCACTAACCGACCCGATACCGTAGCGAACTTTTTGTCTGCGCCTCAGCTGGCATAAATTGGCTCATGAGAAGCTGTCGACAAGTAGCTTCACATGCTTAACAATACTAAAAGATCAGCTGTACAAAAAAAAGCAATGTAAAGCAACAGGGGCAAATTTTTTGGTTCGTCCTGTAGCTCTATTGATAAGGATAGCGCTTGCTTCAGCGCAACGCCGAATAAAAAGTCTGCTTACCTGTCGTCCGCTGGGAAACGGGAAAACTTAGCTGTGTTGTTTCTCCTAGAGTTGTCGCACCACAAAGCAACGCAACACGCCTTGTGTCCTTATGTTAGTTCATCTGATATTCTGAGCACATTCGCGCTCACAGACAACAAAATTTTCAACTTCAGGCCATATTAGAAGCATTGTACACGTGCACACAGTGAAAGCGGCAGGAGCAGACGAACACAATGGCAGCAGAACAGATAAGAACGAAAGCACCGCTTGTCGGCGCAACGAATGAAGCGACGAAATAAATTGATAGGGTGTCAACAAAAGGAAATATTGAAGAAAGCCAAAACGATTCTAATACCTAAACCGGGAAAACCAATCAACAGTACAAACCTCAGACCCATCTCGCTCACGTCGTGCGTGGGGAAGCTAATGGAGCACGCCTTTCTCAGTAGAGTAAACAACTACCTAGAGGACGGTGGTCACTACCCAGATACAATGCTAGGCTTCCGGCAGCATTTGTCTACGCAGGACGCCATGCTGCAGCTTAAACACCAAATCCTCGACAATAAATCCAGATCCACCCGCGCCATCCTCGGGCTGGATCTCAAAAAGGCGTTCGATAACGCAGCACATGGCGCGATTCTAGGTCGAATCTCGAGTCTCAACATGGGAGAGAAAGCATACAACTATGTCAGAAACTTCCTGTCAAA
The DNA here is from genome assembly GCF_013339695.2 of Rhipicephalus sanguineus. NCBI lineage: Eukaryota > Metazoa > Arthropoda > Arachnida > Ixodida > Ixodidae > Rhipicephalus > Rhipicephalus sanguineus. The sequence continues at coordinate 134,130,484 of NC_051179.1, read as the reverse complement.
CAGGAAAATGAGGATCTCCATAGGGGATGTTAAATCAGATCTCTACGAGTTGGGCAGCAACGGAACGCCACAGGGCTCCGTGATCTCGCCTATGCTTTTCAATTTGATAATGGTAGGTCTTCCGGAGGAACTCGACAAAATTCCTGGAGTTCATCACTCCATCTATGCAGATGATATCACCATCTGGATAGGCGACGGTAGCGATGGCTACATAGAGCAGAGGCTGCAAGAAGCCGTCGCCACAGTGGAGAGATACCTAGATGGTACGGGTCTTCGATGTTCGCCAGAAAAATCGGAACTTCTTCTGTATAGACCGACGCTAAAAGGCAGGCCACCCAAATCATACGTAGGCAGCCGCCAGTACGAAGACATCAGAGTCTATACAGCCGATGGCAACATTATACCCACAGTCCAGCATATACGGGTCCTAGGACTAATCATCGAATCCAAGGGAACCAACGGGAAAACCGTCCACAAGCTAGAAACTAAAGTCGCTAACGCAATGAGGCTAGTGCGCAGAGTTACAAATAGACACCGAGGCATGGGGGAAGCCAGCGTCATGCGCCTAATACAGGCGTTTGTAATTAGCCACATTGCATACGTAGCGGCCTTCCACAATTGGTACAAAGCGGAAAGCAACAAAATCAACGCCCTGATCAGGAAAGTGTACAAACAGGCCTTAGGTGTTCCAGGATATGCGAACACGGAACTCTTTCTGAAACTAGGCGTTCACAACACGCTAGAGGAGATTGCCGAAGCCCAGCGCGTCTCGCAGTTAGAAAGGCTGTCCGCGACGAAAACGGGCAGAAACATATTGACAAAATTGGGTATAACATACCACGTTCAACACGGCAAGAAACGAGACATTCCCAACCCAATCCGCAACAAAATCGTGATAAATCCACTCCCTAGAAACATGAACCCCACCACCAACGCAGAACGCAGACGCCACAGAGCAAAAGCGTTGCTCAAGATACACGGCACAAGTGAAAAATCCCTGTTTGTAGACGCGAGCCCATATGCTAAGCAGAGAGCACATGCTGCAGCGGTTGTTGACGCTACCGGAAAATGCATTAACGCATGTACTGTATTAACTACAAGAATAGAGGAAGCTGAAGAGGTGGCCATTGCCCTCACCTCCACTAAGCACAGCTTCATTCTGAGCGATTCACAAGTCGCGATCAGGAATTTTGCGCACGGACGTATTTCGCAACATGCCCTGAGAATTCTAACCCAGAGCGAGGAATTTATGTGTTCGGAAGAACGTAGATATCTAATTTGGTTCCCGGCACACATAAACACAGCCACCTACAACCCGAACGAAACGGTCCACGCGCTGTCGCGAGAACTAACCCGCCGCGCAGCCCAAAGGGTACCCTCGTCGGGGGATGCTGTTGCCGAAAACGAACTATTAATGAAAGACAGAATAACCAGCTATGGAGAATACACAAAGTACTATCGAGAGTTGAGGAGGATTTTCCCTCCGCCTCACCCAAAATTAGATAGAAAACAGGCGACAGAGTGGCGCACATTGCAAACCAATTCTTATCCCAACCCTGTTCAGTTACACAGGATGTTCCCAGAAATCTACCCAGATTCAATATGTAAAGCATGTAGAATAGAAGAGGCCTCCCTAAGCCATATGCTATGGGGGTGCTCCAATCAGCAAACAGACTCCCCAGAACCTCTCCGGGAGCGATGGCGGAAAACGCTGCTCAGCTCCGATCTACAGGACCAAACCTGGGCTATCCAGCAGGCCAGGGAGGCTAGTGGAAGACAAGGTCTTCCGTCCTCCATCTGAGCGGTCTGGCCCGGACCAGCAACTAGCCGGATCTTGCAATAAAGTTGTTTCATTCATTCAAGAGCACATTTTATTTCTACACATAATTGCACCATATTATTGCTGCGTACGTTGGAAATATAAAACTATCCGGCCCCTGGCCCAGACGCGCGGAAAAAAGCTGCAATCGCTGCCTTGGCAAGAATGCAGAGCAGTGGCAAGAATGCTGTACGCATATTTCTCGGCTTGTTGTCTATTACAGGTGGTTCGTCAAGGAATTTTCACGGATCGTCGACCAACTAACGCACTTCACTAGGACCGACGTGGAATTCGAGTGGGAAATGGCGCAAGTTGAATTAGTTCAAGAACTGAAACAACGCCTGCAAACGCCTCCGATACTTGCAAATTTTGACGAATACGACGATAAGAAAGTCCACACCGATGCACTTGGACTCGGCACCGTCCTTGCGCAGGGAACTGACGGACAAGGAAGGGTTATCAGTTATGCTATCCGGTCGCTATCCAAGGCCGAAGCCAACTACTCCAGTCCAGAACAGAAAAGGAGTGCCGTGCCATCATCTGGGTTACAACAATGTTTCGCCCTTACTTCTGCGGCAGGCCCTCCCTTGAACCTTTAGGTCGCCTCGCACGGTGGAGTCTGAGACTTGAAGAATTCGACATTACCGTTGTTTACAAGTCCGGACGAAATCACTGTGACGCCGACTGCCTGGCTCGCGCACCCGTCAGCAGGCCGCCGCAGGTTGACGAGGACGATGACTGCTTGTGGGTGCCGCCAAATTCGCTTAACGACAGCGAGCTGACTCGGAACTCAGGGAACATGTGGAATACGTCGAGGGCAAGACAGCTGTTGTTCCGGAGGTATTCAGGCGATGACTTGCGTCGTTTTTCTTGCTAAAGGACGTTCACGTAAGGAAGAACTGGCTAATGCAAACCATCTACCTCGTCGGCATAGCTTCAGCATTATGGCGAGAGGTTCTGTGAGATTTGCATTACGACTAACACGCTATCGAGGATACAAGAAAACTACTAGTGGCTTCGCCTCACTGCTGACACCCGAGACTACGCTTGAGGCTATCGCTGCACTAAGTGCGCTGCGATTGTGCTCCAGGCTATCGCTGCACTGAGTGTGTCACTTCTTTAAAGTGTCCCACGTTGCCCACCATTGTTACCAGCATGTACGCACAACCTTTTAACAGTGCGGGATATGTCAGCGTCTATGATTCTCGAAAAGTAACGAGATCTGCTGATGATGCGCGATCGCAAAAAGCACACTGAACTGCGAGCACTGTCTGCTACATCGATGCCCAACAAGGGCGACGTCTCTGGGCCTGTCTCGGCCTCCTCGACGCTCACGCTTTCCAGGTGGATGTGTATGACATTCATAAAAAAAGTCACAGTTTCGCCGCAACGGCGAAGCAATGAATGTGATAGCAACAAATTGGAATGTAACGCGAAGCACGAAAAGCAGCTCGAAATTTCTAGCGCGTCGCTCAAGCGCAAAGGACGCACGAAAAGAAGCCACACAGGATGAGCGCCAACTAACTTATGTCACAGTTGGACAATTAAAGCGCGCTACTCAAACACGTAGACAGACGCACGAAACGAACGCACAGGTATACACAAGACGAGCGCGAACTAACAACTGTCACAGTTGTTATTTCTTTCGGTTTAAACAGCGCGCTCCTTTCCCACACGTGGCCGCTGCAGCGAGCGAAGTGACCTTCGTACGCTCTGTAACTTCAGCACACACATCGCGGTGAAGCATTACATATACCAACCACCCCCCTGACTAGGTAAGCGCGCGCGCAGGCGACCATGGCCTGTGGGGTAATGTGCACCTTGCGAGCCATGAGGCGCGCGCTCATCGCAGCGCGTAGGGCGCCGACCTTTAAAGCGCGCCCCTCGCGTCCTTCGCGCCATCTCGCTGGTGCCCAAGAAAGCAGGCTGAAGTAACGGGCGTATATAAATAGGTCGCCGTTAGCATGCAGAAAGACGTACGTCTCGTGTCGTATCCGTCTGACGCTGCGCACTGCGCAGCGATAGGTCGCCCGTTCAATTCCGCGCTTAGGAGAAACTTTTGCTGAAATATTTTTCTTTGGTGGACCAGACTTTGTCAAAGTAACAAGTACATCGTGGTGGGTTTTCTTATAAACACGCTTAAGTTAGATAGTTTCAAGGAACTTATCGATTGCAAGAATGACATCATAGGATAGCGGTCACAGGCAGTCGACATAGATTCAAGCGCGCACATTTGGGACTCGTGGCATGACAGTCAGGTTACACAGAGTAATTCAGTAATTGAATACTGAAAAGTCGGGAGAAAATAAAAAAGAAGAACATGTCAACAAAAAAGCACATAAGTACAGAATATGCAAAGGTCTCCGGTCGGTCCGCTCCCACAGATACTTGTTCAATACTCCATTTTAACATACAGCACGAATTACAACGGTCAGGCTTCTGCAGTGCTCGTGAACGGGAACAAAGAGTCCTATTTCATCCACAAAGTTGAAACAGTGACACACGGCATAAATGAAAACATGGGGAACCTCTCGTTTCTTCGTTCATGCAAGAGTTAGTAGACGGGAAATGAATCATGACCGTTGTAATTCGTGCTGTATGTTAAAATGGAGTATCGCACAAGTATCTGGGTGAGCGGACCGACCGGAGACCTTTGCATATTCTGTACTTATGTGCTTTTTTGTTGACATGTTCTTGTTTTTTTATTTTCTCCCGACTTTTCAGTATTCAATGTATGCCTTTCCCACACCTTTTCCTTTGCCTTTTTATTATTATATTTTGCAACGTTTTATTCGTTTTATTCTAATTTTCTTCCTTTCTTTCTTAACTTATTAATTCATTTTTTAAATCGGATAGGCTGACACGCACTACATCTTTTCAACCACAGGCGCCTCGGGGAGCCGCGCTAACAGGGCAGGATTCTTGTACTCACGCCGCCACTTCGACACAGACACGAGGGTTAACGTGGAGTTCGCAAACGGCCTCGTGCGCATGCACAATCTGTGCCCCCGCACACACGCAACGGGTAAGCGACAAAAGAACACCGACCCCCCCCCCCCCCCTTTTTTCCCCTCTGGAAGTGACCGCAAAAGGTCACTTCCAGAGGCATCCGTGGCAGAGCAAGCCCCGTCATCGGGGCTTGCTCTGCCACGGATGCACCCGTCGCGGCAAGTAATTGCTGCCACTCGAGCAAAGCAACAATGCCCCCCGCGACCTTCAAAGGCGCGCCGCGGAAGCCGCGCTCTGCGTTTTGCTGCCCTTCTGCCATTTGTATTATTTATTTTTTTCCCCGCCCGCATCTACGGCACCTGCTCTACTCTGCCGAAACGGCGCTTATTTCCCCATTCTCTTCTTTGCTTGCTTCAGCGAATGAGCCGAGAGGAACTATTTGACACACTATACGTCACCGCTGTCAACTTGACTGATTTATTATTTCCTCCCTTTCCTTCCTTCAACTAAGAGTGACCAGGACGATTTTGAATGTTCGCAGAGCGCTGTATTTGCTCATAAGCCCTGACGAAGACCTGTCCTCCGGTCGAAACCGTTGGTAAATAAAATTAAGATAACCGCTTAGTTGTGTATTTTCTCTTCTATATATATATATATATATATATATATATATATATATATATATATATATATATATATATATATATATATATATATATATATATATATATATATATATATATATATATGTATATATATATATATATATGTGCGACGGCAAGAACCAGCCGAGGGCACTTACACTAGCTGCGCGTTGCGCGCCTGCGCATACCATTTCTCCGTTGTGCTGCGTTCTACGGCGTCATTTGCCTAAGATGACTTAAAGATGTGTTGGAGTAAACGGCGTAGCAGACGGCGCTAGCAGTTCAGTGAGCTTCTTGTGCCTGTGCATCGTCGGGAGATCTTGTTACCTTTCCAGAAGATTAGACGCTGCCATATTTCGCGCTCAGCGCTCCCGCAGTACTGTTAAAAAAAGTCACAGTTTCGCCGCAAGGGCGAAGCAATGAATGCGATAGCAAGGAACTAATGCTATACGAAGTGAGGCTCGCCAATGGATACTCTCAGTTTGAACAGCGCTTCTGTTGCAAAGGCGGCCGAAGCAGCGAAGGAAACTAGCGCGCTTCAAGTGTCGAGCTGTGACACTTGATAGTTCGCGCTCATCTTCTGTTTGTTCGTTTAGCGGCGTCCCTGAGCTCGAGTGACATTCGTACGCGCCGTAACATGAGCGCGGACATCACGGTGACAGCGTGAAACATTCCTCTACCCCGCGCCACGAGAAAACCGCGCGAGCAGACAGCGGAAGGGCAAGGTTCTCCCATGCGCAAATATAAGAAGAAGCGAGCGAGCTCGCCGACGACTTTTAAATGCGCCCGTCGGGCTCCTAGCGCCACCTCGCTGGTAATGAAGAAACGCTTATTATCGCCTTCTGGTCTCTGAGTCCGTCCAGCGCTAAATGGTGTGTATATAACGCTCGCCGTTAGCTATGTGGAGGATCTGCGTTTCGTGGCGTAGTGGATAGCGCCGCTCGCTGCGGAGCAAGAAGTCCCTGGTTCGATTCCGCGCTTCGGAAGCATTTTTCTGAGTTATTTTTCTTTGGGGCCTTTATATATATATACATACTTATACATATACGGTGCATGACGGCGGCGACGTGACGGCGACGGCAAAATCCAGCCGAGACTGTCCATATAATTGCTATCGCAATAAAATTGCGAGGATGTACAGAGGCGACCTCCACCTTAAACACCGCACTCTGCGGCTAGCGCTCCGCGGAGCGCCTCTCGCGGGCGCTTGGGGAACTAGCGCGCAAGCGCAGTGACAGCTGTAGATGGGGCCTTCGCCGAGTCCTTTGCTAACGCGTGGTGGCTCCGCCGAATCGCGCTTGCTTTACGGTGAAGCTAACTTTGTTCTTGCCTTGGTTAGAGTGACCTAGAATAGGGGGAGTGTCCAAAGCGCCGCGCGAATACATGGGAGGAGCGAGGGCCTTTTGCGGTGAACTTCCGCGCCGCGGCGCTGCCGTGCCGGACCCGTGGGCTTTTTCCGCGGCGGACGCCGCGTCAAAGCGGTGAGCGTCTGCTACGCGCGTGATATTTTGGCCGCTATTAGCTAAAATTGCGGAAATTTGGGCAATATTTAATACTGCGTCACTGCAACATAATACTGCAGCGACTCATCACATAGAGAACACGTTTGTGTGTTGTGAAACGGGGTTTTTGTATATATCCTTGCAGCTGGTTTGTCACCGCATTGGTCCACACTTCCGCGGCTGTTTGAGGAACGCATCCTGCGCGCACTTCATCGTGAGAAAAGGCGCTTAGCTTACTTTCGTGTGGAATGACGAACGTAAACTTGCTGCAGGAGAGAATAAACTGGAGATAACCAGGAGAACGTAGCACATATGCACGTAGTAACTAGCTCATGCATGCTATAACGCGTACGTTTGCACCCTTCATATCCTATCTTTTATTTCGTGCATTCGATTTGTTTTACAAGGCTGCCTCCGGCGCTCTGTTGTTTCAAGCCATTTCATGCGAAGCCGAATGTGTCAGTCGGCGTGGCCGCGGTACCAAAAGTAAAAAATTACTCGCGTAACTCGCGTCTCGTTCACTTGGTATACACAAAAATTGGCGCGGAGGGGCACGAATGTACGTATGCCCAACACGACCGATAGGTCATGGTATCACTAACTTGACATGCTTGCCATTTGCGTAACAACTAACAATAATAGTATGGGCAAACCCGCTTTCTGTAGCCAGAAATAATTCTGACGATGTGTGGTCTGACGATTTGTTTCCGTCAGGTTCTAAAAAACGTTGTGGTCACCAATATCGATGTCAACATGTTAGACTTACCCATACATTTCGAAGAACTGACCGCATAGGTAAAATGTATGCGAAAAAATTACACAAAAAAAAACATGGTCCCTTTTGCATTCGCCGGAGATGACTCGAAAACGAAAGCCATCTTTTTCGTCAGTCGATGCATTGATCCTCCCTCGCCCCTCTCCGAAAGCTTTCTGCACATAACGTGGTTTCGGACTGCCGACAGGATCGAAGGCATTGCAAGCTTTCTGCACCTCACCTGCTTTTACATTGCCTCCGTGATTGGCCCCCGATCACGGAGGCAATAGAAAGCGATCATGTCATATGATGGCGTCATCATTAGACGTCACGTTGAATGACGTCATAGTGACGTCACAAGTCCTGTCGACGTCATCGCGTGATTTTGTGCATCACTCGTGTTGGCTACGCGGGACGCCGACGGTCAATTTTCGTATTTGATGAGGCATCTAAGGCTTTAGCGTTAAAAAAAAGACAAACCAAAAAGAATGAAACGATAACAGTGCAACACTGTGTATGCCTCACTTCATGCTACAAGCGATCGCCCGAAAACAAACTTGATTCTCAGTTCAGAGCAGCTGATTGCACGCGTGTGCGGGACAAAAGAGGCTTGCTTTACCCGTCTGGTCATCTCTTTATATTTATTCAAGAGATGAGCAGACTCGCTATTTAAGTACTCCGGAGCTTCAGCACGAAATTATGGTGGACGCTATATTGAGGTCATCAGGAAAAAGCGGGAAATTGCGGTCGGGTGCCCTGTTGGCGCGCACACTGCCGCAGAAACAATTGTATTTTATGTAACTAGTCGTCCACATCTTTTTGTAAAGTCTCTGAACCGGGCGAACGCTAACCTCCGAGAACCGTGAAAACATAAGTTAATTGAGAATGAGCTTTTTGACACTGTTTTCATTTCGTGTGGTGAAGGCTTGAAGCAATGCACGCATCTCGCGCGAACGTTTCATACTGACGTTCAGCGATCCAATGCAACATATATATATATATATATATATATATATATATATATATATATATATATATATATATATATATATATATATATATATATATATATATATATAATCGCATGTTGCATTTTTTCAGGCTAGCTAGGTACATAAGCGATCTCTGCATTTTAAGAATTTTCTGAAGTGATTGATATATTACACTTATTCTATTTGTCAATTTCTTACCATATTTTCGTTCAGGCAGCCTGTACAGCAAGAATGGGGGCATTTGTAACTTTGTTTCATGATATCTGGATATTTGTATAGCATTTTCTATATTACGCCTTTTATGCAAAAACTTGTCGAATAAGGTTAGTTTACCTGGCATTGCTTTTCTTTCAAATGTTTGCGCACGGTGAGCCTTGTACGCTACCTCAGAGGCAAAAATAAGCGAACAGCATTGCGGTCGTATAGCCGTCTCTACTTTTTTTTTCTTTTTTTTTGTTTCCCTTGCGTCTTCCCGGTGTGCTCCGTACATAATAAAGAGCTTGTGGAAGCTAATGAATTGTCAAATAAAGCGGTGTGCATATGGCTAGCAAACCAGTGGCGACTATGAGTAAAAAGCTCGTGAAGCGGTCACTGCGCGCAAGTATTTCAGCTGACTGCGAGTGCAACTTACTTTTTTTATTACTCTTAATTCGTGCATGCGTGATGCTATTGCCCGATTACTCGTGCGAACAGGGTTTTTGTTTTTCGTTATTTGCTTGTGCGTGTCCGTTTTACCCGTTTTTACACGCGCACCAACGTTCTCGAACTCTGTGACCGGAACTAGGCCACGCTGATGCCGCTTGACACGTGATTTTTTTGCATTCTGTTGTTGCCCCAGCACTAACACAACGCTTAAAGATGGGTAAGCTCCATTCCGTACCGAATTATAAAAGTTAAGTAGACTTCAAGTGCCCTGTATGGAAACGCGGCGCAAGAAACTACAGCGCGTAGCAGACGCCCCTCGCTTTCCGCGCGCTTCTTGAGCGCGGAAAGCCCACGGGTCCGGCGCAGCAGCGGCGCGGCGCGGGAGTTCACGGCAAAAGGCCCACGCGGGAGCCGGCGCTTTGGACACTCCCCCTATTCTAGGTCACTCTACCTTGGTCGTGTAATTCGAGAGTCCGCCATGGTTCTCGAGAAGCACAGCGATTGCGCCTCGTTCCGTGCTGCTCTTGCTCCTAGTGTTTATTTTCTTTTCTGCATGTGATCTCACGCGCAGTAAACCTTCGCCCGTGCATGAGTAAGATCGCGAAGCCGCGCTGGCACTTTAAGAACTAAGCTACTCAGCTGCTTTGTGCCGAACAGTTAGAATATTCCCGCGACTCACACAATTGTTTCATCACAATTGTTTGGCGACACAAAGTCGACAATAAACAAAGGCAAGTTTGAGTGCGCTGCGAATTGAAGGCTCACAGAAAGGTCTCCGCGTCGTGCTCACCTAGCGATAAAAAGGGAAGCTTCATTCAGCGCATGTATACCGAACTAAGAATTTGTCAGCAGCGCTTCTTTGGTGCACTGATTACCTGGTATAAGTTCAGCTGCTGTAAGTGTAGGCTACCCAAACGCCCGCGAGCGGCGCTCTGTTGAGCGCTGGCCGCACGGTGCGGTGTTTAAGGTGGAAGTGGACCACTCTGTACACCGTATTTCGTAACGTAATCATAAGCATTTCCAGAATTCCCATAATAAGTTTTATGATAGGCGGTGCTGGGATTTCCAGTAGGCTGTACTGTGACACATGTAAACAAGCTGACACATTGAGCAGTAAGCAAGCTTTTTGATAACCGATGAACGACTATTTGCTCGAGGTTATTGTTGCACTGGCTGTGTCACTTCATTTCTTTCTGGACACTTAAGTTCGCCCAATAAAGTGTTTCATACTTACGTGTGGTGTTCTGCTTCCTTTACCATCTCAACCACGTGACGATAGTTTCCGACTGTACTTTTGGACACTGAGCGACAAAATGCCAAAAGAATCTTAGCTTCCGCTATGCTAAACAAGCTGCTAGATTAAAGGCTAAGAGGCGCCGACGCCAGAATCAAGAAGTCAGCGCTGCTTAAGCAAGTGTAAGGCATCTTTGCCGAATGCACCCTGCTTTTCAGCGCCGCCCAAGCAAAAAATCATCGCCGCTACAAAAACAGAAACGCATGCATGTCTCAAATTCATTGCCCCGCACATCACAGAATCAAAACAGTACTGCCGGCCTCAAATTTCACATTACGGAGTACCATAATCTATCGCACTCATTTGCTGAAGGCGTCCAAATTAGTCAATTCTCTGCCGCAGCAATTTCAGCCCAGGGTTAAAATAGTTCTACTTTCGGAAAAGGCGTTGGCCAGTAGGGCACCCTGCGGCAAGCAAAGCTCAAAGAATGGCGCCGCTTTGCGTATAACGAGCCTATAGCGCCAACAGACCTCTAGTGCGCGAAGCGATGTATGAACAAGCCCTTCGGATTCACTGGTGTTTTGTGCGAAACACGTAACGAATCTGTACCAACCTCAATTTGGACACGTTTTACTTTTGTTACAGTGTGATAGAAGAGGAGTATCGCTCGCAATTGCCGTAGCACCAATGCACAAAAAGTGAAGCCAAAAGAGGGTAAAGCCGCCTATGGCGCTGCTTTCGGTAGCGTGCAATGTACCATCGTTTAAGAGCTGCACGCGGATCTACCAAAGTTTTGCAGAGGTATGAAATGCGCGCTTCCCAATTAAAAGACCGGGGCTCGAGTTGCGGCTGTAGGTGGTGGGTTTTAGGGGCAAAGCATCTTAAGGTCTGGGCGTGTCGGCGTACATCGTTCATCCTCGTCTGCTATCGGGACTTTCCATTTGCTTGAGCGCAAGGGAGGGCGCCACGGCCTCAGCGCTCGCCGTCTGGCCAGAGGGAGCGAACGGCGCGCGTTGACCATGGAAACGCTTTTTCTGCATGAACGCTGAACTACCAACTCGCAAGGAACGAGAACGCGCCCTCGCCCGCGAGAGACAACGCCGACGCAGGCAGCGTCTGCTAGCGAGTTTCTTGACTGAAAAAAACCGGCTGCTCGCGCTGCACAACCATTCACCGGCCACTGCGTATATATAGGCACTGAATCTTGACCCGCAATGCAGTACCGGTGAGAGATTTCTTCTGTGCGTAATTGAACAATAAAGATTCGCAGCGTGCACATTAACCAAAAGTGGACTGGAGGTCTCTGCGGCTAATCTCTCTTCTGTCGCACATTGCCCATTAGCAGTGATCTTGTGGGAAACACCGGCGCACACTGGATGCTGCATCCTTCCACAGGTTTCACGTTAGTGGAGCTGTAACACCCTTCCCTACATGCTTCGCCCATCCCAAATTCTTAATTTTAGTGTCAATTGTTCCAACTGCACTGTTTTATTGCGATAGCACTTATATAGACACTCTTGGCGGGTTTTTGCCGTCGCCGTTGCAGCCGCCGTCATGTCCCAGATGTTTATATGTGTGTATATATAAATAAATGCAAGCAATAAAAATTAGTCACAAGAAAAAATCACAGCATATCCACGGAGTGAATGATGATGAGTGGGCGAAGCTGCGGAGGTTCATCGGTAAACCGTGAATCTTCCGTGAATTCTGCCCAGTACATCATCACCGACGTGAGATCGGGCGCGTTTATACTAAAGGTTCGATGAGTTATGACGACTTGCAGCTCACTTTAATTTTACATGTACGCTGTGAATTTTCATTGTTTAGAAAACCATTGCTTTAGAAAACACCTTGCGTCTTTCGTTAAGCAGCTGGCGTCTTTTTCGTTTTGCTTTAGAAACATGTGGCGTTCTTTCGATTTGTTTTTACAAAACATCTGGCGTCTTTCGTTGGTTTATTTCATCAATCAACGGCGTTTTGAACAAAATTTTTATTGTTTAATCACGCACAGGAGAAATCTCACCAGGCACTACCTTGGAGGTAAACAATGGCTGCTAATGGGAATGAGAGACAGAAGAAGTCGGCTTTTAGCTAACACTTACACTTCTACAGAGGCAGAAGAATTCGGCTTTTAGTTAACGCGCACGCTGCGAATTTTTCATTGTTCAACAACGCACAGGAGAAATCTCCCACCGGCACCACCTTGGATGTCAAAGGGTAAGACTTGTTACTCACTACTACGAGCACGACGAGGGACGAACGGGTGCCGCCTTAAGGAGCTTCGCCCCTAAAAATTTCCCTAGCGCGACACTGGGCTTTCAGCGCGCTAACCCTCGCTGCGCAGCGCAGCGCGTTAGACATCTAGGCTACGCGCCATCCGGTCCTTGGAGTAATAACGGCGAGCTATATACATATATACCATTTCCCATTGGCGGTACGCAGAGCTCTGAGGTGCTTTCAGCGTGCGCCATATCACCATCGAGATTACCCGAAGGACGCGGTTTAAAGGAACGCTCCCAGATTTTGCTTCGGTGTCAAAACTGTCATTGAGAGGCGCACTAAAAAGTGGCATATTTCTGTACCCACTCGCGATGTGGAACAGGTAAACAATGCGTCGAACGCCACCACGTGGTAGGAGTCGTGGAGGGGTCAGTCGAAGCGCTGCAGTTTTGAGAGAGAGAGAGAGAGAGAGAAAAAAACTTTATTGTAAAAAAATCACAGCATATCCACGTGGTGAATGATGATGAGTGGGGCGAAGCTCCGGAGGGAATCATCCGTAAACCGTGAATCTCCTGTGTAACGCCCCATCAATCATCATACAAAAGTGAAAACACTGTGCGTATATTACAAACATCAGACTTTTATTTTTCTTAATTGCATGATGCTTGGCTTGCGTTGTCCCTTCATTATCACGGCCTTATGGTCCGTGAAATGAAGAGATAGCGGTTTCTGTACGGGTTGCAATTGGAAATTTGAAAATACCAGGTCTATACACGTCCCTCGGGTGGTCGTTGGTTTCATATGATCAAAGGACGTGCACGTGAGAGCATGTTTGGCTGCCATGTGTTGTATTAACCACTCATTGTTCTTTTCGGTAATATCGACATTCAGTTCACCAACTAACACAAATGGTCTATTCTTGTACTTTCATAATTACACAGTGCCGTGTCAATGAATGTCTTGATATTCCCACTCGACAAATTGGGTGCAAGGTACATGGTCATGATGACGCATCCATCCACCACATGGTCATGATGATGCATCTACAGGCTCCCTCAATAAAGAGTTCTGTCTTTACTAGTTTGACTGCTATGCTTTTCCCTGTTATAACCCCATGACAGTATCGAACCTAGCACCGAATAGTTAAACATCGACTACTTTATTGCGACCAGTTAGAGATGTACGACCCAGCCATTGAATACCTTGCCACCGTGTGTTCCTGTTTTTTATATTGTTTCCAGCGAGTCCCAGCATTCAAGACTATAATCAGCTTCCCCATTCTATTGTCACCACCACTGATCGAGACACATACAAGTCTGGTCTCTGTGATTATGTCCCTTGACATATTCCGCTCCTCTCTAATACACCTTCAAGGGCCTTAGAGTAAATATATGAAATGAAACTTAAATACCATGTTCGTGCGAAGGAGTAAGGATGAATTCTCTTGGAAGACCCGATGCTGCAAAAGTAACAAATATGTGATTACAGACTACACATGCAGGCACACATGAATGACAATACCTTCATCCATAGATGATTCTAGAACATATTCAGCCACGACATGGTCTGACGTGTCCATGGCCATGTCCCCAAGGCTGGCCGTATCTCGAAAGCTCTCAGTGTTGGCTGCATGACTGGGCAAATCTGCTGCAGCAACAGCTGCATCACTTGAGCCTGGTATTGCGTCATTGCGCGCAATCTCTGCATTTGGTTTCAAGAACACAAAGCTCACATTAGTTCTGGCAACACCACTGCATCCCAAGAAGAAACGTGGGTTACTGAAAACTAATACATTTGAGACACTCCCCGAGCTTTGGAGGAAATGAAAAATGCGCAAGAAAAACAGAAAAATTAAACGTGTCTCGAGAAATGCACAAAAAAACATGGAGGACGCTTGAGCTTCACCTTCAAGAGGATAATGCGATAGGGTAATTGGGCCCCATTCACATTGCCTTCTCAATCACTAGCCTAGCTTTGCTTCTCAGTGGACACCGCACCGCAAGGAAAGGAACGTCTGTGCGCATAACACTGGCCATTTCAAACTGTCCTACAATGTCTACTGCTAGTGCAGTTGCAAAGGGCCCACTGTGCCATAATTCTTCCTCTTGGCGAATTGATGAAGTGCCCACTATGCGTCCATAAGGCAACGCACGCATCCATGCAGCTGCATACTTGGTTGATGTTGTTGCTGATAATGATGATTAATTATGCCCATGCACTTTGTAATTGGTGGGCCTTTAAACCTACCATATATTGCGCACTTCACATGTTTTGATGCCTGGTGCAATACTACACTTCCACTATGCAATATTTCATGTGTTAAGGACAGAAAATAGCTCAGAACACTAACAGAACACTAACAACTGTTTATTTGATGAAAAAAGACCATATACAGGGTGAGAGAAAGAAGGACACCGGTAGCATGTGCAAAGCACACAGCAAGAGAAGAAACATCCACGTCACGCCTCAAGTCGGTCCATGTCTTGTGTTTAAAGTTCTTTGTAAACACTAGTAACACTTCATCATCGGTCAAATGTATCGATGGCGCACTAACACGCAAATCATTGCCGATGTTGCGCATTGTAAAGGCTTCGATGATCTCCGTTTCCCTTGTGTCTCTATACCACGATACAACTGCGGTGCATTCAAGATCTGGCTGACATTGACAACTGCTGCAATGGGTAGCTAGGTTACCAGGGTTACGAGTGTGTTTATTGTTCTAATTATTCTTGCGTAAATGTGTGTTAATGCACCTACCAGTTTGTCCAACGTACTGTTTACCACATAAGGGAGCACAATATACTGTATGCACTCGTGTAAGGGCCACACGTTTTTTCTGCGATTTTGATGCGGTGCGGCCCTTCCACGGAAGTGTTAAATTTTTGTTCAATTTTTGATCAAACAGGCATGAAGTGTTTCTGCTTTCCTGTCATTTGCCAACGATTATTATAATGCAGACTTTGGCACTTTGTTTTGGTTGGCATCTTGCGCAGCTTTCGTGACGCACAGAGAAGCGATACTCTAAGCATGCTGAGACAGTCGTCCAAATAACTTCATGTGCAGCTAATAAATATGTCCGAGTTAGTGAGAGCTCAAAGCCAATGAATAATGTGTATGCTTGCCAGGAACAGATGGCAAGTGTAATTATCACATGTTCCATACTATACATGAAAAACAGAAGGGCGCGATAATATGGTACACAAAGAAGAAGATGGACACGGGACGACGCGCTTCTTCTTTGTGTACCGTATTATCGCGGGCTTTTGTTTATCATGAACCAACACCAACTCGACCAACTTTTTATTTTACTATACATGAAATCTTGTGATAAATTTTTTTTTCTCCAGCATGTCCTATCAGCTTCAATTCTTTGCAATAGATTTACAATGAGGTTTTTGTTAGTGACGATGTACCAAGAAATGCATCCTGTACTTACCCATCTTGTCAAGTAGGGCCTCTGTGAGCCTGTTGATTTTTTCTTCAGCTGCCCGCAGGTCCCTCTTAAGTCTCCTTATTTGCGTATCTTTTTTTGCATCACTGCACTTTAACTCTTGAATTTGTCTTTTTAAACTTTCAGTTCATCATCATCATCACACAGAGTTTCATTTTCCTAGAAATGGTAACAAAAAGAATTTGTAAGCACATTTGCTCCACTTGCTGTAGTCAACGTGCATTTTAAAAAAAATTATTTTAATTTGCATTCCCCCACCTTGTGAACATCCAAAATTTTCCTGTGCAGGGATTCCTGCGCATCAACTTTTTGGAGCTTGGCCTCTCTTTGTGAGGGCTCCTTCTAGAAAGCCATGTTTTCGAAAACAGAAATATGAAGTCAGTATGTATCAAATATTTTAATTGTGAGGTTACTGTAGCAGCTACCTCTATAAGATGGCTAGGTTACTTTTTGCAATTCTTTCGCACACGTGTTTTCCTACCTAAAGGGACACTAAAGGCAAATAATTTATGTCAGAGTGAAAGCTCAATGTATGACAACGTCTAAAATGGCAGTATTATCAACAGCAGTGCCCTACTTACTGAGAAATTAAGCTAAATTTATCACACGATGAGCACCACGAGTGGGACATTTTGGAAGTGATCCCGATGACGTGGGAGAGTCCGACTACAATTAATCACTAGTAATCAAACTAGCTGCAACAAAAAAAGAACCTTCCGTACATCAAGAGACGTAATAAAATGCTGGTTGTTGGTTTCTGTTTGATTTATGGAAAAAAGAACCTCTTGGCGTTGCCATGGGGAACGGCGCTCGTGGTTCAAAAGTTCTGTTTTCGCCGAACTGCGCTTCGCCCGGCTCCCTGCTTCGCTCACGCTGTCGCGTCTCGGTGGTAGTTTCGGTATCGCGTACTGCCGCGTGTGTTTTGCACGCTTGTGAAAGTTGCTTTGACAGAAAGTTCGACAAAGTACCGCATGCTTGTGATGTTGCCGGATGCCCGAATGGTGCACACTGCCAATGCACGCCGCCGCGCAGTAAAGGCGGGCAACGTTGGGCATGGCAACTGTGACGCGCAAAATACCGCTTTCAGGCGGGTGACTTGAAGTGCGCTAACGCGATGCTGAACACTAAAACGTGATTTTATTTCAAAATAAGCACTTCCTTGGCACAAAAGTAGCACTACGAGGTTTCTGGACCACTATTTCAACGATCAACGTGAACTTAATACTTGCCTTTAGTGTCCCTTTAAAGGGGCCCTGCAACACTATTTCAGCATGGTCAGAAAACACTACCGATAGGTAGTCGAGGCTCCTGAGGACATGCGTGCCAAACACAATAGTGCATCACGCGGCCTCAAATTTACATTTAATTTTCAAAGTCAGCTAGGGTTCGTTCCCTCGTCTTTCTACAAATGATGCCACATACCCAAATGACCGCCCCATATACCCAATTTCACAGCCATCGGCTGATTTGAGCATCGTGAGTTGCATAGTTACCGCTACCACCGCGGGAAGCCACTGCATGCCCACGCGCATGCTAGCAATCACACTGAAAGTAAGCCACGCATTCGAAAAAAAAGAAAAAGTGCTCAACGTCATGGCGCACGCAGGACGTACCCCATGCCATCCCTCCCTGCAAAGCTTCCGTTGCGCTCGTTGAGACGAAAGAAGAGCGAAAGCAATTACTGCGTGCAACAAATCTCTGCAAATTCACTCATACTTGAGGATTCTAAAAATTTTTTCCGCAGTCGATTCGTGAGGCAATAAACTCCTTTAGGAAGCCATTCGATGGTTACATATAAAAGTGTTGCAGGGCCCTTTTAAAGGGATACTGAACAAAATTTTCGCCGCCGAGATAAATGACTCAATTGAAAGATTGGGTGCTGAAATTTGTTGAAACAACCTTCATTTCAGCCAGAGACTAGCAGAAAATAATGAATTTAATGCATTTTTCGCGAATTGCCGCGTCTAGCGGCCGCGCCGCGAACTAGAGAGGAAGTGACGCGAAACTCCGCGGATAGCGACTCGCCAACCGTGCTCGCAGCAAAATCGCTTACCAATCGATATCGCAAGCCGCCACCCGCTGCCGCGCGTCTCTCCCAAAACGTGTTTTCACGGTCGGGAAGGTGTTCTCCGTGCGTGTTCTCAACCGGCAGCCAACGACGCCATTGCCGCGCTATCGGCCGTATTACGGTCCCTAGAATAGACTGTTTTCTCAAGCGGAGCTTGCGCCCACGTCTACGAATTTGCCGTCTGTGTTGTGTGCTGCTACATAATGTGAACGGGTAAGCACCTGACACAACGCAGAATGCCTCAACGCTGTTCTGCGCTGGGTTTGCCCTGTCAAACATTTCCAACAGAGCCGAAGCTTCGAAGGATATGGATTCGCGCTGCGCGCCCATCGCAGCCAACGTGGGTGCCTTCAAAGCGTGACTTTTGTGCTCCGAACACTTCGAGGATAGTGACTGCTGCCGACCCACGTTGGGCTACGGCGGCTCGTCTGGCTCGTCGTCCTTGCTGTCGCTTGACACAGCAGAACGGTCACATGCATATGGTTGTATTTGGCGCATCCGTTTTGGAGGCCTGTCGAACTCGGAGTCGCAATGACCGCTCGTGGAACCACTGTCACTCGCACCTTGCATCTTTGCGCTCTCGCGACACGCTCGGTAGTTGTAGCGGTTTTCGAGGAATAA
Source organism: Rhipicephalus sanguineus (assembly GCF_013339695.2). Taxonomy (NCBI): domain Eukaryota; kingdom Metazoa; phylum Arthropoda; class Arachnida; order Ixodida; family Ixodidae; genus Rhipicephalus; species Rhipicephalus sanguineus. The sequence goes on along the minus strand of NC_051179.1, from coordinate 134,111,585 downwards.
GCACTATTTTGTTTCCTATGTGGGGAAAAGAGGACAAGGCTCAGCGCCACACCAGCCACCCTCGGTTCTTGAGAGGCGAGGTGGAGAAAGGGAAGTGGCAGGGCAAGAGAGAGCGTGCCGGTTGCCTCCCTCTTGCTGGAGCACTCGACGTCACGTCCGCCGACAAGCGCAGTGGCATGCAGCCGCCGCGCTCTCACAATCCACTAAAAATACGGCCAACTGCTCGAAATTACGTGAAATAAACGCTGCGTACAGGAACAGTCGTGTCGTCCGAGACGAATGTAAGTGTTTTCGTAGCTTTTTCAAATTTTTGTTCAGTATCCCTTTAAAGGAGCCCTGATCCACCCTATGGGGCACATTCTATGGATAGCAAATGCTGCTATGAACAACTCGGCCAACTCTTGCTCAAATGTGCGGCATGTAGGCCTTACAAGCAAAGTACAAAGTTTCCTATTCACTCACTCTCTTTTGAGCTGTTAAATTTTGTCATGTAGCAGCGTCTTGCTCAGACGTGCTACTTCCTTTTATCACTGTGTATAAACCCTTCAGTGGCAGTGTGAATAAGTGTACACATCAAATGAAGAAGCTTGTCACAATCTGTGTGTTACTTCAACCAGCTTGAAATGTAATGTGCCCATTTGTAAATGCTTCCTGAGTGGTCAACTAGTGCTCATTTAACTTCATTGTGCGACATATTGCTACTAGCAGCAGCTGAAAGTCGGCTTGGCCGCTAGGACAATGCAGTTTTGTTTATGGAACCACTGCAATGACATCTGTGGTGCAGCTGTGTAGGCCAGATAAGCTTCTGACATCGGCTTCAGCACAGGCACGGTGCAATATACGCAATAAACAGCTGTTTGGCAAAGCATGCATCAGTATTTCGGTCTTAGCGTAGTTTTGTGCAGCATTTCCATCACTGGCAACATAGGCATGGTCCAGCTCCATGTCTAGCACCTGCACCCTTCTGGCAGTCACATGCCATTACGCTCACTGCGCCAGTGCAAGGATTTAGCAGTCAAAACTCACACCGTGCCCAGCGCTACAGGTGCTATGGTGGCACAGCCAAAGTCCAAGCATTTTTAAAATTTTGTTACTCTTCATAGTTGTACAATTACTGTGTGTGATGCTGCTCCTTATTTCCTGTTATGGGAATCAATAACCATCACATAATGTTTAAGGATATCATAGTTGAAATTAAGAAGAAGAAATGGATATGGGCCGGCCACGTAGCACGTCGGCAGGATAACCGGTGGTCATTAAGGGTAACTGACTGGATTCCAAGGGATGGCAAACGCGTGAGGCGGAGACAAAAAATTAGGTGGGTAGATGAGATTACGAAGTTTGCAGGTATAACGTGGCAGCAGAAAGCACAGGACCGGGTTGATTGGCGGAACATGGGAGAGGCCTTTGCCCTGCAGTGGGCGTAGACAGGCTGATGATGATGATGATGATGATGATGAATGTTTTACGTGAGTTTCTTTGTGCCGCTCTCTAGGGAGTTATAAATTGCACTGCCTCACAAGAATAAAAAATTATTGTAAAAAATACACACCCTTTTCTTGCGTGGTTGTTGCTCCGTAGCTGCTTCAATGAGCCTCGGAAAGGGCTCTCTCATTTTTTTTATCTTGCTGTTCATTTCTGGCATGGTTTCTAAAATGAAAAGAGTACTACTGTGTTACATATTTTCGCAATCAGAAGCACAAGGACTCGATCATGCCATTTCACGGATGCAAGACTAGCATTAACCCTTTCACTGACACTACTGAAGTTCTCTTTTCTTAGCATATATGTGCTTCACACTTTGGGAGGCGCAAGGCGACGATGGGCAGGCAAGAAAGAAAGAACAAAGAAAAGAAGAAAGTATTATGGTGTCTTGGTCTCACGCAGGAGCAGACCCACCTTTGGCTATCCTAGGGGAAACAATGCACAAGACAAGGCCAATAAAGGCACACAAACAACTACAACACTGCATGTGGTTGTATGTGTGCCTTTACTGTCCTTGTCTTTTGTGCTGTTTCCCCTACGCTACGCTCAACCAATTAGCCGACAAGTTCATCCTTCGGCTATCCTGTTACCATGACAGCGAGTGTGCTTGGGGGCACCGACGTGGTTTCTCCACTCCAGGGAAAAGATGCCGAGATGCGGTATGATGACAGGCATTTAGCAGACAGTGAACGGGACTGTGAGAATCTTTCCAGAGAGTGAATCAGACAGATGCTGCTTGGAAAGTGGAATGAAAGGACAGGAGTTTATTTTCTCTGTATCTGTGTGTTCGTGTAACTTTTATGTAATACAGTTTGTGTTCTTATTACTGTTCAACGTTGTTGACGTGTCTTTCATTGCTCCCGAACTTGCTCTACGATAGTCGCAACACCCAGGACAACTAAAGCCATAGAAGTGTTATCTGGGGAGCACAAGAAAACATGGACACAAGAAAAAACAAGGAGGACAAGACACGTACTTTTCGTTTCTTCTTGTGTCCTTGTCTTGTTGCGCTACCTAGATCACACTTCTACAATGACTGATCTACAAGTCCATTTTGCCACCCTCGTCGGTTAACTCAGAAAACCACAAATGCATGACCCCTGCCACTTCCGAATATACTCATGTAGCAGCACCTGTGCAGAGGTCAATAAACACAGAACTTGCAGGTTAAATTTTAGACAACAGACATCGTGTTTCTACAACTGCATCTCTTCACCTTTATCTCAACAGCGCAGCCACATCGTGCCGTGTGCGTCCGCTATTTGGTGGACGAAGAAATTCAGGAACTGCTGAGGAAGTCAGACTATAATGAAGGTGACAGCGATGGAGAAGCTCAACTTTTCCATCACTGTCACTTTGCCATTCTTGCTAGCAGCCAATTATTTGTTAATGCATTGACTGTCAGTTTGGTTGTAATAAGTGCAACTTTTTGTTTGGTTAACCTAATCCTGAATTAAAATGTTTACACGTCCTCAAGAGCCCCCTACTGCCTTACTGGCATATAACTTCCTGGGAATGCATAAAAAATAGGCAGTGAGGAGCAATCAGAAAAAAAAAGCTAGACAGGGTTAATGAAGGATAAGGAAGCCCAATATCATACATCAGTTTCTCACTGAAAATGAGGAATTCTGTTTTGATATGTATAGTATCATCATGCAGGCCATACACATTTTACTGCCTTAATATTGTAATAGACAACTTATTCAAAATGTTTACTCCATGGATTTTCAAGCAGGCTAAGTTCTGCTGCCAAAATCTGCAGCTCGTGATAGAAAATTTTTATCTGTTTCATTAGCCAGACTTTCGTTTCATGTGCACACAGTGGCACTATGGTGAGTATAGTAGTGCCGGTCAGATAGTTCAGCACAGCTATTCAGAAAACTCTGTCATATTAGTACTTTGGGCATTCCTTTCCCCTTCCTATGAATACCCAGGCGCGCTGTGCTTGTGGGAGGCTTTTCAGGAATTTCCAGATTTTCTTGCTTTAAAGGCAGCACGCCTGTAGACACATGCATGATTTCAAAAGTACACACAATACTCGTGCTTGTCTTAGTGTTCCTCTACGGCTGAACACGTGCACTAACTTTAGAACATTAATTACCAACCAAGTATCCCATTAATGCCTTTTTATAAAATTTTACGTGCACAACAAATGTTCATTGAGGCATTGCTTATAAGGGCATGAGCGAGAGCCCCGTATATACTGCACACCACTGATGCACATCTATGGGAGCATAATCACTACACATGTCTGATATACTCCTCATCTTCTGTTTGCGATGAGCTTGAGAAGCCAGTCCCAAGGGAGTGACATGCTTTGTACTTCTCTTGATGGGGGGGGGGGGGGGATTGGGATAAAGGGTCCGCTTAGAGATATTGAGGCTAATGAGTGCGCCACCTCATTCAGATATATCCCGCAGTGGCCTGGTACCCATAGCAGCTGAATTTTTTGCAAATTTGCCAGTAATGAATTATGTGTAATCATATAATGTAATAAAATATAACTGGGAACTTGACCCTTGAGTTACTGAATTATATAAACATTAGTACATGTTCTTTTACAATTTCAAAATAGCACAATGAACTTTACTTAATTACCAAAAAAAAGGACACAATGCTGGCCATACCATTACTTATACGTTACTGCTGACACTGGCTGTCCCCAACTGAGCCTTCAATAAAACCACAGTTGTGAGCATCTGTATATTGCGCATCTGTTTTGGCTTCTGTCTTGTTCCAGTCAGCATGATGCTCAGAGAGGCACTTATTATTACACATTAAAGATAATAAGCTTGTTATGTTAATATCCCCAATAGCAAAGTTGCTGTTAATGCCGAAACCAAGTTTTTGGCTGCTTTTTCATATTAAATGTGTTTGGCAATTTAACTATTTTTAGTTTAGTCATGTTTCAAGCTATTCTGTAAGATGGATGAATTCCATTTACGTTTGGTTAATGTGCAGTGCCATTAATTCAAGGTTGGTTTGTCATAACCCTACACTTTTCAGGCTACATTTACATGGTCACATTAATTAGATTAATTCAACTGGTGCATTCTTTGCAGGTGCACCGTCGACACTTACAGAAATAGATGTCAGGCTGCTATCCATCAAGCCAGCTCACTGCATCACAAGGTTGCCACGTTCTATTCAAGAGAGAAGCCATTGGAAGGCATCCGAATGGAGACAGTGGCTCCTGTTTTACTCGCTGCCTTGCTTGTCCAGTATCCGTCATCAGGACTACTGGCGGCACCTTGCCAAGCTTTCTGAGTGAGTGCACATACTGCTGCAAGAGAGACCTCACACTCCATGAAAATTGACAAAGCCGGTAAGGTTCTGAAAGATGGTGTTGATGCGTGCATAGTATAAGCCAAAAAACTCTGAAGCCTAAGCTGGTGGTGCTGCAAGTAAATACTGTCAGCTGGCAGAAATTCTGCCTGTCTTTTTTTGTACCATATTGCATTAACTTTGTTAAAAAAAGGGAGCGTTCCTGCTATGTACAGTGAAATGGCTGTTCAATCATAGTGGCACAATGATACATTAGCGTCAGTGAAAGCCTCTTGACTCAAGTTCTTTATGCTTAGCAGCAGTTATTCTCAATGGCCTGAAGGATTTGATCTAACCATCTTGTGCACTGGCTACTTGTGCTGCAATGTTCCAGCAGCCGTTGATTATTGTATAAAATATTGATTTACTGATTAGTATAACATCCATTGCAAAGGAACCCAGAAAAGAACTTAGTTCAGTAGGTCGACTACAGATTGCAAGTTAAGGTTGAATTCAGCAACATCACTCATAATGAGGCCCGTAGCCAGGAATTTTTTTCGGGGAGTTGGGGGGGGGCACTTGCTGAAAACATTGACTATTTGAGAAAAACACCTGTTTTCATTATTTATTTTTGGTAAAAACACCTACTTCACCAAATATTTCTTTTTGGGGGGGGGTGCCATAGGCAGGGCCTTCCCCCTGAAGCCTGGTCATAACATTGCTTGAATGCTAATCGCAATAACACAACAGCTGTCGTGACGTGGGTTCTGCTACAATTTTTTTAGCCTTTCAATTATGTTGCATATCGGACGTGCTTTTTCTCTGTATAAAGCTTGCATGAATATTTCATGTTAGCATGTTTTTACAGCATGTAGCTTTCTGAAACCTGTTTTAAAACAATTTGCTACCTCAGGATAAAAGCATCGATTGCTTTTCCGAGGCTCTTCTGAAGAACTTTGTGATGCGGTGCGAGAAATTGTATGGGGTCACCTTCATGACGTACAATGTTCACGCTCTGCTTCACCTAGAAAACTGTGCCCGTTCACTTGGACCCCTTTGGCCGCACTCTGCTTTTGTCTTTGAAGGTGGAAATGGAGCCATTGTAACCACGTGTCTGCTGCTAAAGAGCTCCCAAATCAAATTTTGGAACGTGTTGTAATGTTCCAGGCACTGAAGGGACTGCTTCAGTCTCCACTTCTTCATTCACCAGAAAAGAAATGTGCGATGACTTGCTGGGCTATCGACGTCTGCAGAATGCTCTGTGTGTAAATGCCTGTCTCTTCTGGGTACAGGAAGGCACAGTGAGCTCAGTGCTGAAGAGCAGGGAGCTGTGTATCGCCGCTGTGGACTGACTGTGCGCAGTGTTGTGGAGTTGAGCAGGCAGGTGTTCCATAGCACCGCTAACAGAAAGCCATCGAAGTCAGACGCAACATTTGTGCGAACAGACACTGGCTGTTATGTACGCATAGAGAAGATTGGTCTGCTGAAGGAAACGAACAGCTGTGTTCTCATATGCAGACTGTTATAATTGCAGATGTTCCTGCTGCCTCCTCACATTAAGGAGTGTTTTTTGTCACATGATGGAACAAGAGCTGCATTTCTTCCAGCTGAAATTATTCATAACTGTTTGTTTATTGATTTTATGCATGAAGACAAGACATTCATCTGCGACTCCCAAACAAAATCGAAAGGGATTAATGTGCATAGGGTAAAATGACCCTGAAACAGTCTCGAAATTTTTTGGCGTTTAGTCTACAGTATCATCAAATCATTTGCACCATAAAATGCTCTTATATCACAGCAGCTACAGGCAATTATATGTGACCCCCCTTCTCAGCACTGCCTTTTCTCCTTAATTCGCACTCTATGAAGATGAAGTGCGTCATAAAATGGTTGAGATGTGCTCCGCCAGGTGCTGCAGCACTGCCAGTTCCCATTTTATCCTCCTATATGTCGACAATCTGTGAATGCCATGCATGCGGGAAAACAAAAGGCTTTTATCTTTTTTTTTAATCTGGGGTTTTACATGCTAAAACGACAATATGATTATGAGGCACGCCATAGTGGAGGGCTCTGGAAATTTCAACTATCTGGTGTTCTTTAACGTGCGCTGACATTGCACAGTAAAGTATTTGAGAACGATCACCGATGAGCGTAAACTCGGGCAGTGAGGTTGTGCCTTCAGGGGTGAAGTTACAGTCACACATGCGTGGATCCTGGCGTTAATCGGATAGCAAGAGCCAGGCGCTAATTGCATGATTAACTGAAGTAACACTGATTGCCAGTTGCCTTAAATGCTTTACACAATGTCGCAGCGTTACAAGTCCCCAATTGCTGGATTGCAGCACACATTTAAGCTAGGTCATTTATGGGAAAATAAACCTCGTGATAAAACACCATTGCGCAGCTCACGTCAACACAGAACACATTGTAACTTAGGCACATCACGTTCGCTGTTTACCAGAGATTCAGTGAACATGACTGAACATATCCACTCAGATCAGTTGCCATTGCTGCTTAAATTGGAACAATGCTTCGTAGAATGGAAGTGGGAAGCTGAAAGCTCATTTGGCTGAGTTGCTGAAATCTTCCGTGATTTGCATGGTTAAGTCCTGTTGTGAGGTGATATGTGTT